>NC_091167.1:32450253-32730253 GCF_040958095.1 Procambarus clarkii
TTGATCAGTCCGGAACTGTGAAGGTGTGGTCGACGGCGTCTAAAATGGCGGGTGCGGTGGCCAGACCGCGAGCAGCTGCGTCTAACAGCCACGTTGACCACACCACCAACCATCAGGAGGCCTGGTCAGAGACCGGGCCGAGGGGCCGCTGATCCCCGGAACAACACCTCGAGGTAAACCTCATGGCAAGACATGGACCACCCCCCCCCCGTATACCGGGCCAGTCACGGAGGGAACTGGAAGCTAAGGCTGGCGCCGCTGGAGTGGTCTCGTAGGGAATCATGCCGGGTTTTTTTATGGCTGTATTTGTGAATGCGGTGTTGTTGTTCTTGTTACTGTGTTGTTGTTCTTGTTACTGTGTTGTTGCTCTTGTTACTGTGTTGTTGCTCTTGTTACTGTGTTGTTGTTCTTGTTACTGTGTTGTTGCTCTTGTTACTGTGTTGTTGCTCTTGTTACTGTGTTGTTGCTCTTGTTACTGTGTTGTTGCTCTTGTTACTGTGTTGTTGCTCTTGTTACTGTGTTGTTGTTCTTGTTACTGTGTTGTTGCTCTTGTTACTGTGTTGTTGCTCTTGTTACTGTGTTGTTGCTCTTGTTACTGTGTTGTTGCTCTTGTTACTGTGTTGTTGCTCTTGTTACTGTGTTGTTGCTCTTGTTACTGTGTTGTTGCTCTTGTTACTGTGTTGTTGCTCTTGTTACTGTGTTGTTGCTCTTGTTACTGTGTTGTTGGGCTCCTCCCCAGAGGAACGTTGGGGGGGGGGGGGGTGGCCAGGCTTCTTACAAAACATGTATACGAAACTCCACAGCTGTTTAGTCCTTCCAGGGGCCGGTGGCTGAGCGGACAGAACACTGGACGCGTGATCCTGTGGTCCTGGGTTCGATCCCGGGCGCCGGCGAGAAACAATGGGCAGAGTTTCTTTCACCCTATGCCCCTGTTACCTAGCAGTAAATAGGTACCTGGGAGTTAGTCAGCTGTCACGGGCTGCTTCCTGGAGGGTTATCTTGAGGTTATTTTGAGATGATTTCGGGGCTTTAGTGTCCCCGCGGCCCGGTCCTCGACCAGGCCTCCACCCCCAGGAAGCAGCCCGTGACAGCTGACTAACACCCAGGTACCTATTTTACTGCTAGGTAACAGGGGCATAGGGTGAAAGAAACTCTGCCCATTGTTTCTCGCCGGCGCCTGGGATCGAACCCAGGACCACAGGATCACAAGTCCCCGCGTGCTGTCCGCTCGGCCGACCGGCTCCCTTGGAGCCGGTCGGCCGAGGGTGGAGGCCTGGTCGAAGACCGGGCCGCGGGGACGCTAAGCCCCGAAATCATTTCAAGGTGAATTTCCGTCTTTCCCGCCCCCCGTCTCTCCCCCTCTCCCCTTCACACACTCTCTCTCCCCCTCTCTCTCTCTATCCCCTCCCTCTCTCTATCCCCTCCCTCTCTCTCTATCCCCTCCCTCTCTCTCTATCCCCTCCCTCTCTCTCTATCCCCTCCCTCTCTCTCTATCCCCTCCCTCTCTCTCTCTCTCTCTCTCTCTCTCTCTCTCTCTCTCTCTCTCTCTCTCTCTCTCTCTCTCTCTCTCTCTCTCTCTCTCTCTCCTCTCTCTCTCTCTCTCTCTCTCTCTCTCTCTCTCTCTCTCTCTCTCTCTCTCTCTCTCTCTCTCTCTCTCTCTCTCTCTCTCTCTCTGCCTGGGATGCGTGACCCCTGGGAGAACCGGCCTGTCCACCTGAGAGAAGTCACTCTGGGACACCAGGCCAGGAGAGCACCAGGGGCGCTGGAGAGGGAGGGGGTCTAGCACCTACAGAACCTATTCCTTCATGTAGGCGTGAATGGTGGCTAGAGGCGGACGACACCCGGCAGGACAGGCACCGGAGGACTGCCGCCCTTGCACACACCTCCCCCAGGAAGGGTTGTGGGTGGGTGTGGAGGGTGATCCTGGTGGAGGGACAAAGCATTTAATTACCTCACCCTCCTGACGTGGCGGTGTGTGTGTATGTGTGTGTCAGCCCCGCCCTGGAGGTCTCCCCGCTGACGGCTGACAGGGGCACGTCACTCCACAAAAGGACAGCCAGCCCCCCTCCGACTCCTCCTCTCCATGGGGGTGACATCAACTAATTGCGAGGTGGGACTGACATAACCAAACACCCCCTTCCTTCCCCACTGTTCCACACCTGTCCCCTAGTTTCTGTCCCAGACCTCTCCCCCAAACTTCTGTTTCCACACACACCTGTCACATCTGTCCTTGACCGTCTGTCTACCACCCGCCTACTCGTCCAGTGTCCCGCCCTGAGACGTAAGGACGACAAGAGACCAAGCTATCGCTGAGACCAAGTGTTGGGGTGGAGAACGAGGACCTTCAAAGCCTGGCAGGCTGCGCTAAGATAGCACTCTTCAACCCACTGATGTGTCCTCGTGTCTTGAAGACTGATTGTTCTTCCTTTACCGTTCTACCCTTTCAGAGGAATTCAAGTTCAAGTATGTTTATTGAGACAAGGAAAAAAATACATTTCAAAGGGATAGAGTAGCTTGGGGGAATTATCCAAGCCCCGCTCTCAGAGAATTGAATACCTCCTTAAGTGTTATGGCTTGGTCGCCTCGTAGCATTTACATCACCTTCCCTCACCTGTCTTGCCCCGTCCCCCCTCCCCCCCTCACCTGTCTAGCCCCGTCACATGCAAAATTAAGTTTTACTAATTCATATTTTTACATTTTACTTAAATACAAAATGAATTGATTACAGTTTCCCAGCCACATTAAAGTGTATGTGTGTGTACTCACCTTGTGCTAGCGGGGGTTGAGCTCTGGCTCTTTGGTCCCGCCTCTCAACTGTCAATCAACTTATTTCCCCCACCCCCCGCTCCCCCGCACACACACACCCAGGAAGCAGCTGTTTAACTCCCGGTACCTATTTACTGCTAGGTGACCAGGGGCATCAGGGTGAAAGAAACTACCCATTTGTTTCCGCCTCCACCTGGGATCGATCCCCGGACCCTAGGACTACGAATCCCGAGCGTGGACCACTCAGCCGTCAGGCCCCTGTGGTGTGTACTCACCTAGTTGTGCTTGCGGGGGTTGAGCTCTGGCTCTTTGGTCCCGCCTCTCAACCGTCAATCAACAGGTTCGTGTGTGTGTGCGTGCGTGCAGTCAGAGATTTGACTCCTAATTCCTGATTTTTAATTAGTGATTAATTGATTTTGATTAATCGCTGGGTGATTAATTCAGTGTTTCCCATTTCTCATGCTGCTGATCAGTCTTTCTATAGAATCTCCGTCTACAATCATCTTGTCAAGCTCATATTACACGTGTCTGCAGCTCTTACTGGTCTCCTCTAAACGTTAACTCTGACATTTGAGTGACAGTTGTGGCCCCCCTAGAAGTCTACTGTTTCTCATCTCAACACGGCCACTGTGTCACTCTATCCCTGTATATTGGTAACGTGATTAAACTATATTCTCAGCCTTACTTGGAGTTCATTTCCATCAGGCAGGTCATTGTGTCCATCTTTGGGTTTTATAGTTCCGTGTTGTGCTCTTTCAGGTTGCAGTATTGGGCCTAAACAACGATATATTTAGTTTTAAAAATTAGAAAAGCTGTACTGCGCACAATGTCTGGGAATGATTTGGCCGCCCGTAGACCCGCAGCATGTTGGAGGCCTGGTCGAGGACCGGGCCGCGGGGACGCTAAGCCCGAAATCATCTCCAGGTATGGTTAAATCATTGACTGATACGTATTGGTTGTGGGTTGATGATGCCATCAACACCAGGTACTCGTGACAGCAGAACGGAAGGATTTACAATAAAAAAAAACGAGGAAATTGAGCGGTTATTATCCGGAGCGGCGCATGGCTGACCTGCGCATCAGGGGCTTCATTTCCCCTCAGCTGCGCTCCCGGTAATTATGTCGTCAACGTCACTAACGCACCTTATCACAACGCGGCGGCAACCGTGTAACGGAACGCTTTATCCCCACACACACGCGCGCGCGCGAAATAAAATAAAATTTATCAATGGATAAATAATGGATTCGTCAGGCCAGTGCCAGTATCACAGGAAGGAACACCCGTGTCCCCTATCGTGTCCCTGTGAACCTACGTTCTTTAGCGTGGTGTGGATGGTTGAGAACCGCCCCTACCCCCCTCCACGTCCCTCCTCGACCCCTTCCATAGCCACGCCTAGGGACCCCCGGTCCCTCAGCGCTGCAGCTGACACAGCTCCGTGAAATTTGCCTTGAAGACATTAATTATAGATTGGGGGGTTGGGCGATTCTGTGGCCCCCGCGGACATACCTGAGGAGGACTTAGTGCAGGATGTGGGTTAGGATCAAGTTATCTAAGGATGTAAATGAGGTGGGGGGGGGGGTAGAATTGATAAGAATGATATCTGTACTGTATCGATAAGAGGAAATATTTTGTTTGTTCGAGGACTGGGCTAGCCTAACAAACGTTTGCAAGGTGATTGGTGATTGTATGGGGAGTGTCATAGGGGGGGGGGGAGTCGACGCCCAAGCACTTCACCAATGTGTCTTGTGAAGTCTGAAAGATGGGTCTGAGTGTCCATAGGGTGTTTTCCAACGTCGATAACATTGATTCATCTGCAATTACTTTATTCACTCTCGTATTCTTGAAGATATCCTCACAGTGTACCCAAAATTTGCCAGTGCAGGCTACTAAACATATGGCCCTGTATGACTAACCATCCTGCGAGATGGGGACTTGTATTACCACTGCTACCTTATTTAATCTTGTGTTGTTGATATCCTCAAAATGCTTCCAGGAGTCTGCCAGTGCAGATTGCTTATCACATGCCTCTGTATGACTAACCATCCTGTGTGATGGGGATTTTTTAGCATCACCTAGTTAGCTTTTTTGACACACTGTACTCCACTTCATATAGTCTAGGGTAGCTGCACTAATGCAGATGTACCTTATGTATTAATAAAAAAAAATTATTCATCATCGATAATGTTGATTCAATGTTGATGCAACATTACTCGAGCATGATTTGCCTACTGAGAAAGAGATCGGGAGAGAAGAAGGAAGAATGGGACCGAGTGAGGGAGAGAGTTACGGACAGAGACCTGGGCACCACCGGACACCACCCCCCTCCCCCTCTAGTACTGTATATATAAAATAGAATGTCTATATTTTTATCCGAGGAGGTTAGGAGGCTACATGCTTGAGGCTAGCCTAACCCAAACTTTGCAAGATGAATTATGTTGGGTAGGGGAGTGTCATAGGCCAGTTGGTGTCGGACCAAGTGAAAATGTCTTTAAACATTTCAGCATTTATACATCCCCCCCCCCCATCCTCATGCGATTGTAATGAAGTCTAAAATATTTGTGTTTCCCATAGAGTTGTCCAGCAAGTACCGTGCTTCATAATACATTTTCTGGGAGGGAGATGAAGGGAAAAGGGCGAAGGAAGGAAGCGGAAAGTGTTATGTGGGGGAGAAAAGGAGATGGGAAATCTCGCGTCTCGGGTGATGCAGAGAAGGGAGTATCTGGGAACCTGAGGCGAGGTTCGCTGGGAACCGTTGAACCCCCAGGGGGACCGTTGAGGACCTGTGGGCAGGTCTGAGGGGCACCCCTCAGGGGACCTGGAGAGTGAGTACCACAAGGTTGGGACACCCGGAGAGCGCCACGACTAAGAGAGGGGTTCAAGTCAGCTCTCTGCTAAAGACTTGATAACGTGTAAAATAGTTGGATATCTTGAAATTTAAACATTTCCTGGGGAAGTGAGGACGTGGCGGGTAACATGGGAAAGGGGGAGGACGTGTGGGTGACTGAGGAAGGGGGAGGAAGGGGGTGGGAGACTCAAGGTGGGTTATCCCCTCCCACGCTTGCGTGAGTATCCTAGTGTTGACAAGAGGTGAAAGTGGGCTCCTCCCAGGAGGGCTCTCCGCCCCTCGCAAGACGAGGACCCCCACTCTCACGCTGGTAACGTAACGCCCTGTATCTACCTTACTAGGGAGGTCCTCACCACTTCCAGCATCTTTCTTACCTCTCCAC
Source organism: Procambarus clarkii (assembly GCF_040958095.1). Classification (NCBI taxonomy): domain Eukaryota; kingdom Metazoa; phylum Arthropoda; class Malacostraca; order Decapoda; family Cambaridae; genus Procambarus; species Procambarus clarkii. The sequence continues at coordinate 32,456,248 of NC_091167.1, forward strand.
TCTAGAATATGTTTATTGTGTGCATGTGTGTGTGTTTTTTCCTATTTGTGCTTGCAGGGTTGAGGTGTTAGCTCTTGAACCACGCGTTTCTAACTGTCGGTCATCTAACATACCGACTTCAACCAGTTTTTGTCTTATCATTCTACTACATATAGAGAGAGATGGAGAAATCTCCATCTCTCTCTCACACACACACACATCCCCATTGTGTTACTCACCAGTCAAGCCTGGCCTCGGGCTGGGTTTGGGGAGTAGAACAACTCCCAGAACCCCCATCAAGCAGGTAGAGTGTTCAAGTCTTGGACCTCTGATGTTGATAGAGTTCTCTCTCATAGTACCTATTGCACCGCCTGCTATTATACGGGGCTCTTTTGCACATCCTGCCATGCCTTCTGGTCTCATGTGGTGCTATTTCTGTGTGCAGATTTGAAACCAGTCCTAGTATTTCCTAAGAGTAAATTAGTATGTATCTCTCCAGGCTTCACCGTAGAGAATACAAGTGTTAATATTTTAAGCGGTCCCAATAATTTAGATGTTTTATTGAGTGGATTCTAGCAGGGAAAGATTTGTGCACGCTCTCCAGGTCAGCAATTTATTCAGCTATGAATGGGTGTGTAGTGTGGGCGTGGGGGTATACACAGTGTGGGCGTGGGGGTATACACAGTGTGGGCGTGGAGGGGCGTGCAGTGACCCGTGTTCTGGGGACTGAGAGTTATATACTCCTATTAACTGGAAGAATTTCCTGGCAGCTGGTGTGTGTGTGTGTGTGTGTGTGTGTGTGTGTGTGTGTGTGTGTCTGTACTCACATAATTGTACTTACAGGGGGGGTTGAGCTTCGTCTCATTGGTTCCGCCCCTCAACCATTAATCAACTGGTAGTACATATTACTGAGCCTATTGGGCTCTATTATATATACATTTGAAACTGTATGGCGTCTACCTACACCACATCACTGACTAATACATTCCATTTGTTAACTACCCCTGACACTGACAAAAAAAATCCCCCTCGCACCAACCCAACCCACCCACCACACCCCACCCACCACAACCCTCGTCTGCAGCTGCATCAAATTTAGTCAGTTTTTTGTCAAATATTCCTGGCTTCTGAGTCCTCAACCTGTCAAGTTGTGCTCGCAGCCAGCCGGAGCCCAGCAGGGAGTGGCATATGAATATGCATATATATATATATATATATATATATATATATATATATATATATATATATATATATATATATATATACATACATACATACATACATACATACATACATACATACATACATACATACATATATACAGTTGTTCGGGTGAGAGCTGAACGATCATGTTGTCATCTTTGTATTCAAAGGTTCGCGTGATGATTCCTTGGAAGTGTGTGTCAGTGTGTGCTTGTGTATACGATGGCTACTATAAATGTGGCGCATTAAACTCGATGATTTCCAGGCGTTCTCAGCTGTACCTTCGCAAAGCTGTACACTTCTTGAGCTCGTCAGGTGTATATGTTAAGGCGCTATAAGAACCATCCCTTGAGATCGGTAGAGGACGGGAGACATCTCCCGTCACGCAGAGTGCAGCCGCACCTCCACAGATCTCCAGTACCAGCTCTTGATACTGGTAATGGCTCAAAAGGGCCACCACTTACGGGCTATTCATGCCCGTGCCATCTTTTGGGTGGCTTAATCTTCATCAATCAGATCTGTAGACGGTAAGTCCATTACTCACCAACCTCGTGCTACTCTAAACGTTTTGTTCCCAGTAGCTGAATCTTAAACAACAACATTGGTAGACTGGCAGTACCGGGCATGTCAAGAGCTTCATGGCATTTGCTCGATCGAGAGCACCGATGAATACTGACGTTAACCTCAAGTGTGCTCAAAACAGAAGCTAGTGATCATAAGCCTTGTTCCGTTGAGACATTTAGAGCACACTCTGCTATCTCCTCAGAGAATAGCAGTAATCCGCTTGTCTTGCGCTGTGTTGAAAACACCTATAATATCTTGGCCTTAGAGCTGTGAAAGGCCACGTTTCTTGTTCAAATATTATGAAAGCAAAATCATCTATCACAATGCTGTGAAAGCAGAACACTGGTACATCCTAGTAAAGACAGTTCTCGGGTTGCCCTTCAAAGTCCTGTCTGTTCCACAAGCACTTCCCTAAAGCAGTCGGGTAAGAGCGGCTTTCATAATGGTCCACCGCCACATCTAAACGTTTGTTCGATAATTACCCTGGCGCCCTGCTCCCCACCCTTCCGGTGGCGGCTGTAGCGACAGAGACGCGTGTGTGCGCTGCCCATGCACTGTGTTATAACTTTAGCGTAGTTAATCCTACGGTGGAAATGTACTGTGAATAAAAATTAATTCTGCCTTCAGCGATGAAGGCTTACACGCCAAGCTGTCTGTCCTCTTACGAAGAGCGTATCTTTTCGCTGGTATGGGTTACGCAAGGCTAAAAATTGTCGTACTAGAAAATGGAAGCGGCTGGCGAAAGTGACGTACTGTCCCTGTTTTCTGTTTTGGGGTCCTATGGCTTAGTGTGTTAGGTTAGAAGTCCGAGGACGCTTTAAATTATCATCTTTCTTCACGTTTTGAAACCTTAGGTGGACGGGCTGCACACGCAGTGGAAGCTTTTCTGTTCAGCTCCTCGTGTTTTCTCAACAGCTGAAAATCTCGCGTCTTTTTTTTTTACGAAATGCAAAATATTTATCAAAACTTATGTATTTAAATCTATAATATATGTTTTTGAACCATATTAGTATTCGTTTTAATTGAATATTAACAAATTATTGAACAATTCTTAACGAGGTAAAACGTCAAAATATAAAGAAAAAAATGTGCGGTGAAGGGCTCCAGTTGGTGGTGGTGGTGCCCTGGTGGTGGTGGTGTGTTGATTAGGCAGTCACGCCTCGCTAATCCCCAACTCTGCACCGCCACCACCAACTGCACCCAGCTAATCATCTGTGCAGCTACGCCCCCTGCGAGGGCGAATCAGCACGATAAGTGTAAAAAAAAAAATCACCGTTCGGTTTATTGGGGTAAAGGCGGTGGGCATCGCGAGGGTTGGTAATGGCGCCGCGGGGAGCCGCCACCCGCTCACAAAAGGGGGCAAGGGGACGCACCGATATAGTTGTACGCCAAACACACTTTATAAATTGAGACCATTCAAAGGTCCACTATAAATCAGCATGTAGTTGTGGGCGCCGGCGCGGGCGAGACTGCGTGGCTCCCAGGCTGGGGTTTCCGACCTTGTGGTGACCTGCCTAAGACTGAGGCGATCGTATGAACGTTGTTATTATGGTAATGCCAGTGATACACTTCACCTCTCTCCCCCACGCCGGGGGGGTCCACCCCTTCCTCACGCCGGGGGGGTCCACCCCTTCCTCACGCCGGGGGGGGGGGGGGTCCACCCCTTCCCACATTACCGTTATGACCTCTGACCTTCTCCACTCTCCGTAAAGGATTAATCTTGCCATGGGCCTAAATTGCTCGTTTGCATTGAGAATGGCTGACGTTGTTAAATAGCTGCAGTAATTCCCATTATTAAGTACGGCATTATCTGTTGAGGTCTGTCTCTGTCAACGGCATTGTACAGCTGTTCTGCCAAATACATAGCAGCACGAATGATGCCGTAAGTGGCATACATAAGAGCATAAGAATAGTGTTACACTGCAGTAGGCATGTGGCCCATACTAGGCAGATCCCCCGGTTAGATCCAACCTCTCTCTTTCCCATATACTTATCCAATCTATTCCTGAACAATGCTAAAGTGCGCGACCCAATAATGGCAGCTGGCAGCCCCCGTTCCATTCATCCACAACCCTATTTCAATGATTGTTAAATGTACTAAATAACTAAATTTTCTTTAAAAATAAACTAGTTTTTTAAAGATTAAAAGAGACGATGCAGATCGTCGACCTTCTCACTTGTCATGATCGCCCATAAATAGGTGTTACGAACTGCCCCAAAACGCCTATAAAGCCCCAAAGACGTGCCCATCCTATACCCAACATATTAATTAAGACTATACCTGACGTTCTCAGTTTGCCGTGCCCGATAACCCTATCTTCTCCCGGAAGTCTCCAATCCTTCCCGCGCAAATAGTCTACCCATAAAATATATACATAAGCCTCGGGGTGCGCCGCATGTAATTCCCGTTGTTGGTATCAGGAAGCCTCTACTTAGGCTTATCGAAGTCCCCTTCCCCCCTTTGGCCAATTACGGACGTAGGTGCGAACCCTCGTCACGGCCCTTGTGAATTTGTTCATTTGAAGTGATCAGTACTTCGTGTTGTTATCTCGGCCACTGGTGTATCGAAATATCTTGGTGTTGGCTCTTTGGAGTAACTCAACGTTGGTTCTTGCAAGTGCAATGTGCAATTACAGATCTTCTGTGAGAACCCAGTCATTACACCCATACTCAGCTCCTCTAGGACCTGTCCTACTGACACCATCTTCTGCCCTTGTGTGCCCGCCTCCTCAACCCCGCCCTTCCCAAACCCTGCCCTTCCAAACCCCGTCCCGTAAATGAATGGCCACATCTGTGGTATAAAATAAACTATAAAAATGCCCTTCCCCCCATCAGGCGTGACTACTCCTCCTCCTCCTCCTAGTCTGCCCTCCTGGCCTGCCCACCACCTTCCCCTGGCCTGCCCACCACCTCCTCCTGGCCTGCCCACCTCCTCCCCCTGGCTTGCCCAAACGCCCAACACACACCCGCATCTGGTCGTGGGTCCTCCCCATTCACCAATTCATCACCTCTCAATATGTCGTTTTTATAAATTGGTCCGTCCGCCTTTGTTCATTTTCTATCCGCCTTTGTTCAATTCCATCTATTCGCAAGATTTGAGATTATTTTAACTTTAGGATCCTCTTATTTTATATGTGATTTAGATACCTGTTATTACATTATCCTGCTTCAAACATATGTGTGCGTGTGTTGGGATGTTGTCTTGTGTGAACACATGCAGTCTTCCAGTGTCAGTCTGCTACTATCTATGACAATGTGGAATAACTTGTAAAGAGATAATACACAGACTAATGGAGTACCTTTACCAACAGGCCTGGCAGTGCGGACACCGTCCATCAGCTGGATAACGAAGGAGCAGGTGGTGGACATTGGGTCCAGCGTGCAACTTGAGTGTTCAGTACAGTACTCACAGGACTACCCGGTGTTATGGGTCAAGCGGGGCGCTGGGGATGTACAGGACCTGCCCATCTCCAGTGGACCTGGCCTTATCATTAGGGATTCTCGGTACGCCCTCAGACATGACCAAGGCTCTGCCACCTACATTTTACAAGTACGTACGCCTCTTAATGGCATGTTTCATGCCAATATGTCTTTTTTTTTTTAATATTGTTCCACCCATCTTGAGGTTATCTTGAGATGATTTCGGGGCTTTTAGTGTCCCCGCGGCCCGGTCCTCGACCAGGCCTCCACCCCCAGGAAGCAGCCCGTGACAGCTGACTAACACCCAGGTACCTATTTTACTGCTAGGTAACAGAGGCATAGGGTGAAAGAAATTCTGCCCATTGTGTCTCGCCGGCGCCTGGGATCGAACCCAGGACCACAGGATCACAAGTCCAGCGTGCTGTCAGCTCGGCCGACCGGCTCCCATAGGAGAAGAAATATCTTGTTCAGATTGTTATGTAAATACTTTGGGAGCTATTCTTATCTTAATCTTGTTCTTAAAAATTCACACATACAGGATTCTGTTATTAATCTAATAGTAAACGTATAACCTCTTTATCTTCTCATAAGACCGTTCACAGTCTATAATCTACAGTGTATCTTGGCGCTGTCACTTGTCTTATATATGTTTAGTATACTCTTGTGTACAGACACTAATCTTTCCTGTTTCTTATCGCCAGAAGAAAAAGAATCTGGCCAATATTGGTCAAAGTTTTATGAGTCAGAATGCTGCACTAATCATCCTTCTTCACTTAGTCATATAGATTTGACCTGAATATTTAGTAGCCTCGACGGGGATTGGAATCCTTCGGCTTGTCAAAGGTCCCTCTCATGGTTCCTAAGATTTTCCCCAGTAAAGTTTTAATGTATCATTTTATCTCAGTTTGTATTGACGTGAAAGAGCATTATTAAATATGTAGGCTATATTATAGGTGTACTGTGCTGTACCTAACTCATAAATGGCTGCGTGTAGATTTGTTTTAAACTATGTAAGAATTGCCCTTAGAAGTGAATATATGAATGATAATTTCGCTTAGAGGATGAGCTGAAAATATATTTCAGGGGTTAAAAGATTATGCTGGGAATGACATGTACAGAAATAATTAATACTTTAATTGACCATTTGATATGAGGTGGAGTGAGGCGGGGAGGTTGATGCTACACTGCACAGTTTGCATGTGAAATTAGTTGACAGAAGTGGAGTTGTGGTGTGGAAGTTGAGGCTCTTCTACCTTCAATAAACAATAAAATACTCATTGATGCCAAATGGAAGGTAACTGTGTACATCTAAACTAAATGAATATATTTATGCAGCACTCTGAATTACATACGTAGAACATATAGCATATGCTACACCCTATATCGCAAACTCACCGTCTTCTCAAAATTACTGCTGGTTTGGTTTTGAACTGAATTAGTTATTCCAATCCTATAAAATATAGGATTAAAGATAAAGTACATTTAAGAAAGGCATGGGTGACAGAGACGCTATGAACAACAAAACTATCAATAAAAATTAATTAATTTGCATTCTCAACACCGTCCATCGGCTGGATAATAACAAATAATAATAATAATAATAATAATAATAATAATAATAATAATAATGGTTAATAACAGCATTAACAAAAATCAAACATTATTGGAAATAATGTTGGTAGTGAAAAAGCATGAAATAAAACAGTTGCATGCGTAATGATGAAGTGTAGGGGTGAGCTTACCAAGCATCTGGTCACCAGATCAAGGACATCCAGGAGAGTGACGGCGGAGACTACATGTGTCAGGTCCTCATAGGCATCAATAACCGCATCACTGCCAATGTCAACCTCCTCGTGCGAAGACCACCTGTCATTTCCGACAACTCGACCAGGTAAGTGACATCAATAATACATAAGATTAGTTTACTGTAACTAGTTTACCGTTGTCAGGAACTGGAAGCCTGATAGGCTTTTCGACGATACATTAGCTAAGCCAGCCTGTCACTCATCTATATATAGTTACTGGCTGGTGCCTACGGTGCTGGACATGACTGACCACGTGACCCATCTATAGTTACTGGCTGGTTACAACTGAATCTTCTAGGGTTGCTGAGGCTTCCACTGAAGCTGAACCAGGGTTTCACACCATCCCTCGTGTACTCTGACTTTGTTGTCAATTAATTATACCTCTAATGCTTCCTCTTCAATGCACAGAGAAATTGCATTAACATGATGTATCAATGAGAAAATCAGCACAAGCCGTGACAAGGATTTGAATCTATGTTCTGGGTACTCCCGAGCAAGCACCTTAAGACGACTAGCCCACGATATGGTAAAAGAATTGCAACCTGAGATAATGGTAGAATTCCTGGACAATGAAGCCAGAGTGAAGCCGGGGGAGGGGGGGGCCTTGTGAAACCCTGGTTCAGCTTCAGTGGAAGCCTCAGGAACCCTATAGGATTTAGTTGAATCCCAGCTTGTAATCCTTGCAGTTTTAATTTGATTACAATTTAAATAATAAATTCGTTCCAATTCTAAATTTGAGTTTCACTCGACCCAGAAATCTATATTTTGCATTCTTTGGACTGATTAGTAGAGCAATGCCCACGCTTCATGATGGGTTGACGTTCGATTCCTGATGGTCCTTCCTTTACCCTTTCCTCATACAGTATCCCAACTCCTTGTCCTCATATCTCTTCCAAGTGCTTTATACAGTAGTCATACACTGACTCTCTCCTGATAATTACTCATACGCTGTAGATTGTCTATAAATTTAATTTTGCATTTACTTTCAGGTCTGTGGTGGCGAGTGAAGGAGACAGTGTAGAACTGTCGTGCTATGCAGGGGGCATGCCTATCCCAGAGATATCGTGGAGGAGAGAAAATAATGCCATCCTCCCGACTGGTGGTTCAATTTATAGGTTAGAATGCAGGAATATATTCCTTGTGTTTATAGAATTCTATATCTCTATGCTAATGTAAATTCATTTTGGTAACTTTTTTATTTTTAGCCAATGAATTTACTTTTGCTTGTCATTATTGGAATTATGTTGATTGGTCATGATTGTTTCTAATCATTTATTAATTTGATCACATACAGTACAGTACAGTACAGGTATTACTTTTTAAAAAACTTCCATTTATATAAATAAGTACTGTATATAGTATATTATACCTTATTAACAAGATATGAGAATCTTGTTATAAACACAACCATACATTCACGTCTGTTGTCATTCGTTAACAAATAACTACTTGTACATAGGGGTAATGTGCTGCAAATTGCCAACATTCGCAAGGAAGACCGTGGTACCTACTACTGCATTGCCGAGAATCAAGTCGGTCGTGGTGCACGTAGGAATATCAACGTAGAAGTTGAATTTGCTCCTGTTGTCAAGGCAATCCGTCCTCGAGTTTACCAGGTAAACATCTTGAATTTTGAAGATTAAATAAGTAAAGCTTTAACTTTTTTATCTTTTATGATTATGCAGTACAGTACCTGGTATAGTACTGTTTCATTTTTAGATCAATACCAAGTTCCCATGTGAAAAGGTTAAAGTAATGCATTTAAATCTCAATTTATGGTAATACCAGTACAGTATATAAAAGAATATACAAAAGAATCAGTATTCTGACCACTAATATTGGACTGTTTCAATCATTTTTGTTTGCAGGCTCTACAATATGACATGGATTTGGAGTGCCATATCGAAGCCTACCCACCCGCTGCAATATCTTGGGTCCATAAGCAGGAATCCATTGTTAATAATCAGCATTATAGGTGGGTGCAGTATCCAAAGTTTATATCACTATCAACTATGCTTTAGAAACGTGTTTTAAAATGATGGAATTCACTATGAAGTGGTGGTGTGGGTGAAGCACAATATACTTAGCTAGAGTGGAAATTTTGTTAGGATACTTGAGAAGCAATTTTTTTTTTTTTTTTTTTTTTTTTTTTGAGATATATACAAGAGTTGTTACATTCTTGTACAGCCACTAGTACGCGTAGCGTTTCGGGCAAGTCCTTAATCCTATGGTCCCTGGAATACGATCCCCTGCCGCGAAGAATCGTTTTTTCATCCAAGTACACATTTTACTGTTGCGTTAAACAGAGGCTACAGTTAAGGAATTGCGCCTAGTAAATCCTCCCCGGCCAGGATACGAACCCATGACATAGCGCTCGCGGAACGCCAGGCGAGTGTCTTACCACTACACCACGGAGACTGTCATTTAACAAGAAGGGTGGAATAGAGAGATCATGTGGTAGAGGCAGACAACCATTACCTTGGAAGGAGAGTGGAGAGAAAATTTTGTTTCATGATAGTGCCTCGGAATTGGAGAAACTTCTGCTATCCCTACGTCCCTGATGGAACGCTCCTGTTAGGGTGTAATGGGTTGGGGCTGTAAACAGTATTCTGTTTGTACACACCAAACATTTAAAAAACATTGCATTTTCTTATGAATAAGTGACTATATAAATAATATGTGAATACAGCATAGCTTACCTTTAGTTTCATTACATAAATGTGATAAAATTAAGATTTTGACTTCACTTCCCCCTTCCCTTTTCAAATTCCTGGATATGTTCCTGGATGCAGTGACTATTGTCTTAAGCACTACAAAGTCAACAATTGTCTTAAGTAGAGAAATTGTAATCTCATATTTATTCATATAATCTCTTTTTACACAGTATTTCCCAGTTCGCCAGTGCTGATGAATATACAGACACCACTCTTCGTGTTTTGACAATTGAGAAACGTCAGTTTGGTAATTACTCATGCATGGCCACCAATAAGCTTGGTCAGTCAGCAGCCACTGTGCTGCTCAGCGGTAAGATATGCTCTGCAATTTATCTTTTTTTCCAAGTTTTATAATCATTAATAATCATATTTTTATTACAATTTAAACTGCAGTACAGTACTAATATAATTTTGTTATTAACTGACTATTGCCAGAAAATTAAATTAACTCTGAATTATATTATTTAATTATGTTTTCTGTCTTTTAAATTGATCATTTAGTTACACAACACTGGTATTACAGACCATACTCAGAGCTAAGCATTCTAAGGATTTATAAGACTAAACTTAAATTCAATATTGAATGTACATTCTCATGACAGTAGATAAGCTATAATGTACTCAACTTTCCACCAAAGTACAGTGATACTATGGTATAGGTAGCCCCTTCACACAGTGATGATAATTTTTATTTGTGTATATTCAAGCCGCTGCATCACATGAGTGTCTCTTACAGTTTCTCCAGTATATTGCCCTTTACAATCTGGTTTTTTATTGTCCTAATATTTTCATATACTCGCTCCCCCCTATTCCTATATATTTCATTTTACTTACCACTTGTATGTGCTTGCTCATTCTTTCCACCCAATTTTTGTTTCTGCTGCAAGTGGCAATTGCTTCACATACAGATATTTAATTGCCAAAATGCCACTGTGGAATAGTTTCAAATGTCATTTGTGCTTTATGTAGTTTATAACACTTGAAGGCATATAAAATGTCTACATAAAACCAGTCTTTCGAGCAAGGAGAACTTCCAAGAAATCAAATGTATAATGCTCAAAAATATAGGAATAAAATAAATATAAAAGGCCTAGTGGCCCATACAAAGGCAACTCCTTTTTATATTCACCCAAACTCATTTAATTGATTGACATGAGCTGATAATTCACAAAACAGATTATATCTTGTAGGATGAACTATTCAACCATGCCTTTTTTTTTTAATAAAGTAGCAATACTGTACCTGTAGAAGTACTGTGTGTGTACTGCTGACAGTAATAAAAAATTAACAAATACAAATGAGCATTTACAAGGTTCTGACCTTTCATATTAGATATAGTGTTATGCACTTGTACTAAATAATTATGTACTTATACTAGTTATAGAGCTAGGTACTGTAATACTAGATGTAGCACTAGGTACTCATACTAGATAGTGCTAGGTACTCATACTAGATAGTGCTAGGTACTATAATACTAGACAGTGCTACTTTCCTATTAGATATAATGCCTAGTATTCCCATTCCATATAGTGTTAGGTATATACAGTACTCAGCATCCTATACATGTATATCTTCTCTACATTACAAACTTTTACTGAATCAAGACCCAGTTAAATTCACAAGGCTGACTTGTCAGTTGCAATGCAGTTCTTTGTGTGCATATATAGTTAGGATTTATAAGATATTAGTCAGCCTGTACCTTCTCAATATGGTAAATTAAACTTAAAAGCATGCTGTTGGCAGAGAATGAGCAAGTGCATGGATTTACTTTGTATAATTGCATTAAATATATGCAATAGTCTTTTCTAAGTTAAAAACATTTCTTTTTGCCTTGCTCACTTTTCATGATGTGAAAAAGAAAGGTTTTGCATCACACATTGCTGATCTAAAAATATTCCCACTGTACCCAACCACATAGAGATTGTTGCACGCTTATAAAAACTCTCATTCTGAAACCTTCATGAAGAATGGTTGCAAAACCTGTGAGTTCACAAGGTGGTAGTTGTATTGAGAATCCGTTGACAGTTGCTATAGCATAATCTCTACCTTACCTGTCTTGACTGTATCTTTGGCTGTTGTAGAGACCACCACGCCCGTGTGCCCGCCTGCGTGTGGCACTCTCACCTACTCTGCTGCCCACACGCCCACGCCTTCCGTCCTGGCTCTCCTCGCCCTCTTTGCTGCTATCTTCCTCAGGAACTAAAGAGGTACGCAGCATTTAAAATGCCTAGCTGGCAACATATATTTTATGTTTAGCATCTCTTTAGTTTTCTATATTTTATTTATGGAAAGCATGTAATGCATGTACCTGTACACTTTTCAGCACCAAGGATGTCTCTAAACATTTTGCTTGGTCCCTCTAAGGTTGGTAGCCAATAATTATTAATTCAAAGCCTGGTAAAAATTAACTTTGCTAATAAACATTTTAGTAAAGTTGAAATTAGTCCATTTGTTGAGCTGAGTACTAAATAGCCTACCAATATTTGATTAGGTACTGTATATGATAGTTATTCCTTTAGCACTCAATTCCTAATCATATTTTCTTTAAAGGTGAAGATATTCAGCTCGCCAGAAATGGATACTGAACACTGTTCTTATTTTGGAATGTACAGTATTACGTGATTGGGTGATAGATTACTTTAAAATCAGCCCATTCTCCTAAAATGAATGTACTATACTTAGTAATGTTGTGGTTGAAAGTACAAATATTTTGTTGGATTTTACACATACCACAAGAAATTACTTTTGTATTATTGAATTTGGACAAACCGGAAAAAGTTTTACCCGATAAACAACAGGAGCCACGAGAAGGATTCAAATCCCACACACTTGATATTCCAAAGCACACGCCACAGATCACACCACAAAGTGGTAAAAAAAAAAATGCAACCTGGGATTCAACTGAATCCTTTAAAAGTCCTGAGGCTTCCACCAAAGCCCAATCATGGTTTCCACACACTGCCCTCCGTGCACTCTGGCTGTGGTTCAGTTCTACTCCAATTCATTGCTTTTGACCATGTCATGGTGTAGTGGTCTAGGGGTTGGGGGGGGGGGGTTGAATGCTCACGACTCTTACCGACTTTCACAGTGATATACAGTATCATGTTAACTGTGATTTAAATTGAGGCATAAGAGGAAGAATTCCTAGACTACAAACCAAAGTGCATGAGGGTAATGTATGAAACCCTGGTTAGGCTTCACTGTAAGCCTTATGAACCTCTAGAGGATTCAGTTGAATCCCAGGTTGCATTGCTTTTGACCATGCTGTGGTGTAGTGGCCGAAGTCTTTGCGTGAGAGTTCCCAAAGCATTGGTTCAAATCCTCATGGGCCCCCTACTGATTTTCTCAATAGATACATTGTAACAGAATTTCAGTTTAACATAACTACATTATTTATTGATAGATTATAATGATGAAATTGCATATCTTAAATACTAAATTGGGCAAGTGGGTAACACAGGATACAATGAGCATTAGTAGCACAAGGGGGAAACTGAGGATGAAATTAGGTACTTTTTGGTTTTATTTTTGAATAAAGTATAGGTTGGACAATTGTTTTTTATTTGATATTTGAGAGATATTTGAGATATATACAAGAGTTGTTACATTCTTGTTTAATTCAATAGCGAATGAGTTCCATATATTGTGCTGGGTCTTTTTATTTGCATGGAGTCTTTGTACAGATTTAAGTCTGACTAGGAAGATGAAATTAATTTCTAGTGTGGTGCTCATGGGTTCTATTCCATTTGTCAAGGAAGTTTCAAATCAGAACTAGACTCTAAGAATAATATTTTATAAGTAAATAACACACAAGAATGTATCGAGTGAGTGTATGCTTAGCACGTTTATGGAATTAAACAGAGGGGCTGTGTGTTGTCTGAAGACAGTGTATAGTTCTGATAGCAGATTTTTGCTGTGTGATAATGGGCTTGAGGTAGTTTGCAGTGGTTGAACCTCATCACAGATACCATATGTTAGACAGGGATAGATTATAGTGTGAGAACAGAGCAGGGAACACTTATGATTTTTGAGAATATACCAACAGTTTTAGATACTTTTTACGTGGGGAGCCCTGTCGTCTCCCTGAAGCTATCCAAACTGATATGTGCTATATTAGTTTGGAGTCATCAGTCACAGGAGTTCTTATGCCTACCAAGAACCACGAGCTAGAACCTGGTCCTCTCAGGGGACCTTCAATGGTCTATGAGCACTTTACATTTAATAAAGTATTTCATAATTGCCATCGATCGAGGAAGAACCCAGAAAGGTAGGCGAATCAGGAAAGACCACTTTCTGGTTAATCTATGCAATCTACAACCCAAAAGATCAAAATTTCTCTCCTAGAAAGAAACCAAATGAGCAACCCTTCATGTGAAGGGTTTACTTCCACTCATGTTTCTTTCTCTTTGAATTTTGGACTGGGTTGTTTTGTCCTTTTTCTCTTGTTTTTTTTTCCTGGATCGGCATCTCGTGCCTAGTACTGTCGCTTCTTATCGCGAGGTGTTTGTGGAGCCGGTCCAGCTTGCGTTACGGGTGGATGTGGATTCCACTTCATTCCACAAGCTTTCAGGTGTATTTTTTCACTTCTGGCCTGCTCATGCGCTGTCTGAGCATTCTTGGTCTTTAGACCATGATCTTTCTTGTCTTTTTTCCCCTCGCTTTGTTGTGGCCCCTTCAGTTCGAGATTGCTTTTGGAAATCTTGTTTTTGTTGGCCTTAGCCTCTGGGGGTCGGGTTGGAGAGCTTCAAGCTTTCTTCCACCACTGGGGCTTCTGTTCGTTTGGTCAAGGTGGTCATTTTGTTCGTTTGCAGCCTTCTTCTTCTTTCCTGGTGAAGAATGAGATGGCGGGCTTCCAGAGGGGTTGGTTGTGGATGCTTGGTTGGTTAGGCCGGGGGCGCATCACATGTTAGTGTCCGGTAGCGGCTTTCCGTCGCTTCCTGCAGGGCCACTAGTTCTGTGACGGTGGACACTCTTTGGGTGGATCCAGTTTCCCTGGTTCCCTGTTCCAGGGATTGTATGTACTCAGGTTGTTGGCAGTGTCATCAAGTCCAGCCAGCCTGCGGTCTACCCTAGTGCCCATGATATTCGAATGTATGCTGTTCTCGCACTGGTTTTTGCGGGGGATTTTGGAAGTCAAACAGGATCCTGGCTGCCAGGTATCTAGTGAATACCAGGACGCAGTATTGCCCCCCTCTTGGGTGAGTCTCTCCTTTTACTTATCTTTGGGTAGTTAGCTTCAGGGAGCTAATGGGACTCATCACAGAAAACCAACGTCGAATGTAATGAAATGCTATTTTCTGATTGAGCCCCTCCCCCCTCTGTTTTGTCTGTTTTGATTCATCTACCTTTCTGGGTCCTTCCCTGGTCAATGACAGTTATGACATACTTTAAATGTAGTGCTCATAGGCCATTGCTCCCTGCACCTCTCTGAGGGACCCAGGTTCTGGCTCATGTTTCCTGGTAGGCATAAGAACTGTGACTGATGACCCCCAACTAATTAATATAGCATACTGTATATCAGTTCGGATTGCTTCAGGAAGCCTCCAGGACTCGCCCAGAAAATGGCCTTACATTACATTCAGTGCTGTTTTTTTGGCTGTATTGTATGTGAATACTGAAGTTTAGTCTCTTGTCTATGTCTAGGACAAGAAACTTTCCTCATTTTTACATAAAGAAGATCCATCATTTATTTCTAGTGCAGGTTTATAAAGATGAAGCAAGTAATATAAACTCAAAGGCTCAAAAATACATAAGGCTGGAAATTTTGAAACTGAGAACACTGAAAAGACTTTCCATTACATGTTAAAATGTAGATATTGAGTAAATTATTTTCAGGTAATTTAGTCTTACAAAATATTTATTTTACTTTCAGAGCATGTTGTTCCCAACATTCGGTACCGAGGCATGTTGCTCTACACAGCAGGCTCCGTCACACTTACCTCACCTTCAACCTTTTCTCTGGCCTGCCTCTTGTCATCTCTCACAAGCTCATGGTATAGTCACTCTGACTGTGTGCATTTATGCTGACACATCAGCCCTGATGTAGGTCATATGTTGTAGTCAGTTTGATCTACACTAGACATCAGTCTAAATTATGTGCTATACTTAAGTATCATTTAAACTTTACAAATATTTAAGATTTTCCTCATCTGCCTGAAGAGAAACAGATTAAAATAATCATGGAACACAAGTAACTTGTGAACAAAACATCTTAGGTTTGCAGTTACATTACATCACTGTTGCTCAATTACAAACTGCAACTTGGTATCCATTAGGAATTTCTTACTAATTTATCAAATCCAACAAAAAGTTAAAATTTCCAATATATTTTGTTTCGTGATAACGAGTCAGGTAATTCTCTACTAATTCACATTTCAGCACTAGTTTTCATCCTTGTTCTATCACTTCTATGATATGACAAATGTATAATATGCTTAAAGAATTCATTTTTATAATGTAAATTTTTAACTGTGCAGGATTCACATTTCTCTACTGGTACTGTAATTTTTGTGAATAATTTGGTTTACTCTTTTAGCAAATTTATTACAATTAATATTTTTCATTAATGAACTGAAAGTGTCCTAGCAGTTCATGAATGTTCATCAGTTTCATGATGGCATTACTTTTATACACAGCTCCATATTGCTGTACATGTGTTTATTACGAGGGTGTTAATGGAAACCGAACAAAATCTTGCATATTACAGTTTACCTCATTGACTACTAATCATATTATACAATATTATTTAGAATTAGAGGATAATGGTAAAGTGTGTATATTTGGTTTTGTTTTTACATTCTGGTTTGGAGTACTGTATAGTGAAAATTAACGTAACTCCATCCTGGCTGATACATTAATAGCAATAATCATAAACTACAGGGAACAATTAAGGATCACAACTTGAGATAATTTAGCTTTGATAAAATTAAACCTTGTGTGAAGTGTGTAAAGTTAATGACCCAAAATGGCCAGATATAGATATAGTCCCAACAATTGATTCTGTAATGGGAACTATTTTGTGTAGAGCAAACATTTTGTTAATAAAGATTTCTATCAGTTCTGAATAGGACATTTTTCCATTATGTGTTACCAGAGCTGATCGGTGTTTTGTTTTGGTGATTAAAGAGCTAACAAGCTTTGAGTAAGCTACTGTATATTGCATACTGGCAGCCTTATGTCAGCCTCACTGTAAATGCATCAGTGAGATCCAACTTGATACATACAATATATTTTTTTGTGATATAATAGGAATGTACAGGAATTAAATTAATTGTTAATATAATAAACAGCTAGAGATGATAGAGACCAGCTGTAGGTACGTTGTACATGTAAATAAAGAAACTACAAATTTAGTAATTCTTCAACTGGTAGAACCATGTACTTACCAAGATTGTACAAGTTTTCAACTTTACCCATATATCAAATTTAACAGTGCATTATATGCATCAACACCTTATAGCCTCAGGAAATTTAAGTGGTTAACAAAAATTCTGGAAACACATTCTATTTATTTACCTTTTAGGTTCCTTTTCCAAAGTTTAGTACAGTATATGTGCCATTTTCCACATTATTACCCCATGGCAAGGCTAATTACAATACAGTACAGCACTACTATATACACTACTGTAAATTAACAAAATACTGTATTGAATTTTATTCAATAAATTGTTTATAAGTACCTGTACTGTAATTTTTAAATTTTTTAAATTTTAGAAAATTGTAGTTTAGAACATGGCAAAATCCATAGTTTTGTCACAATGCATTTTATTGACTACTGTATTTGTATAAATTAGTGCAATTTTAAGTGTGATGTAGTAGTTAGTGTGGAATGTTTATGTATGAGAGAATGACTATATGTTGTGGTTTGAATCATAGCACTTATTTGTGTTATGGAGCAAAATATTTTGTATGTTTTTCTTTCAATAAATAAACTTACAAAATTACTGTGATATTAATCCTTGAAACCCCTTAAGTTTAATTTTGTTCATAATTTCTTAAAGAGCACTTAAGTGTTCTTAAAGAAATTTATAATAATGTATCTACTAAAATATCCTGAATCCAGAAACAATACACGAACAGAAATGGACAACCATCATTTTGTTTTAAATAATAAATCTGTACAAGAAATGCAAGTTACAGAACAGGTACGGAATTTTACACATCACTGTTCGATGCATTCTGGTTCTACACAGTTAGATAATTTAAACAAAATGGCATGGCCAATGTGGATGATGGTGTAGGCCAGTGTGGATAATACTGTGGCCAGAAGTTAGTAGCATGCCCAACCATTTCCCTCCTTCCCAAGGATTGAACCCAGGATCCTTTTGGGCAACTATTCAGAGTCTGTACAGTACTTGTCTTCAAATATTTAATTAATTTTATTTATTTATTTTATATACATACAAGACTGGTACATTGGATTGTAAGAGTACATAACATTGGTGTTCTTAGTTAATTTAGTTCGTTTATTATGCACCCCATACCCATCTTGTGGGCGGTAGTGGAAAGGGTTACAGAGGCACATAATAGGCTCGGACTGAACCCCCACAATTCATTTAGCTAAGTTACAATCTTGATGAGCCAGTTAAAAAATTCAATACACATCGTCACATCATCAATGGGCTCGAGATCGACCACAAGTACAGTGTCTAAATTAAGCAACTGACATGTGGAGAGCTAGTGTTACAGTTGATATGTTTGTCCTGCACACCGCCCCCCCTTCCAACAGGCAGAGGTGGATAGGTTACAATCACTTAGTTACTACCTACAGTTAGCAAACTGGGGATATTTGGCTGAGATTTCTGGTAGCAGATCATTTGGAATGGAATATTTACACATCTATGGAACATATGTTATAGAATTGTCTGTGAATTCACTTATCGTTTCGCACTCCATCACATAGTGACGGAGGGTGTGCGAATAATTTTGTTGACACAGTTTACATTTGGTCAGGTCTACATAGCAGGTAATGAGAACTCCTAAAGACACTTGTAACCGAGTCTAAGACGAGCAGTAGTAACATTTAGAAGTTTGCTGATTTTACTGGATGATTCATAGATGTGTGGCTCCTCTTGCATGATAGTATGATAGATGGAATCACTGGTGTCGATTATATATTTTATCTCTAAATATAAAAAAAATTATACAAGTGATTACACTAAAGGAATGCTAACACTATAAATCTTACGCTAAAGGAATGCTCCGCTGTGATTACGCTAAAGGAATGTTACACTCTCTAAAATCAGATGTTATGTTTCAAACTCTGCTCTCCTCTCATTATACTACACCCCCTTTTTTTATTCTTTTTTTTAACACAGTTTATACTTTACTCCCAATTACTATTAAGTTTTAGTCGAAGTGTTCCCCCTCCCCCCCCCCCACACCTCGCCCGAAACGCTATGCGTATTAGTGGCTTCAGGTATTGTATGTACAAGCTCTATCTATAAATCCAACATTATGTTTGTAACTGCATCTATTAGCGAGTACCCGTAGCGAGTACCCTACAAAATTAGCTTGTGCCTAAATTTTGTAACTGGGGGAAAATGGACAGTATTGGATTACAACAACCACAGGATAGGAAGGGTTAACAGACTAAAGCCATGTGGCCACTGCAAGAGTCGACCAGAAGAATAAAGAAACATTGGCGCATAAAAAAAAACTGGTGGAGAGTGTACGTACACAACTGCATAGCAGATGCAGTTGTGTATCATCTTCACGGAAGAACTGTTTGCAATTTTGTAAGCTCTTCGTCGACTACTTTTCGGACATCAACGTTCGTTTGTCATTGTGGTTGACTCTCGCATTGCTCTCGTGCGTCTGGAGTCATTTAACGCTATGCATCCTGTTATGGTCGAAATCCAACACTGGATGTTCCTCGTCTCTAGCAGAATTCAGACAGTTGAGTTTGTCTGTGTTCCCAGATACGATACGAATATACAGGATACGATACCCATTAGGGCGAGCCTTGAGGTGAGAACAGATGAAGAGAAGTCGTGAGAGGAAGTGCTG
The DNA here is from genome assembly GCF_040958095.1 of Procambarus clarkii. Taxonomy (NCBI): domain Eukaryota; kingdom Metazoa; phylum Arthropoda; class Malacostraca; order Decapoda; family Cambaridae; genus Procambarus; species Procambarus clarkii. The sequence continues at coordinate 32,475,941 of NC_091167.1, forward strand.
AAGTTGTAGAGAAAGAGCCAGAGCTAAACCCAGCTGCGTGCCTAGAATCGATGCTGGAATAAACCCCTCAACTGGCTAGGCGCTGATTCGGGTCAGAAAGGGCAGCTTTGGCGGTGCTTCTTTATTCTAGGTGGCGACAGTCTGTCTTCTGGTGGTGTCTTCTTTCTTGAGTCTTCTTTCTTCTTACTTCATCATCATCGTCTTCCTCTGTTGTCGTAGCTGCATATGGTGAGCTTTTAGGTCCTGTAGGTCAGAAGGGATGAGATTTGGTAGGAGAGTGGACTAGTCGCACTCACTTAGGATGGCAATTGTAGGACGTGGAATTGGCTCTCACTCCAGAACGTGGCTCACACGTGCCCGTTCTGGATTGTGCTCTAGAAGTTCTTCATATTGCTTGTTGTAGATTTGGCTGTTAAATTTCCTAAATTTAGGAGATATATAAACGGGTTTGTCTCGTTGCAGAGACAGGTCTTGCATAGTAGGAGAACCGAGGTTCGATGCCTCGGGTGAGTGAGCCTCAACATCAACAGAGGCAGTAGAATCATCAGCAGATGATAAGCGGAAGTCAGGTGACGAATGAGCTTTTGCTAGAACGAGAAGTTTGCATTGAGTCAGTTGAGACGTCATGCTGAGAAGGTGTAGGAGCGATAAATTCAGGAGGCAGCGTAGCCAATGCACACAGGCTAACCATAGCCCGTGCTTCTTGCCCCGCTCCTGTGCCAGGTAAGTTACCTTCTCACCATAGCCCGTGCTACTCGGAACTTGTTCCGAGTAGCTGAATCTATAACAACAACAACAACGTAGCCAATGCAGGTTGATGAGGGTGGACGGCTGGAGACACAGACAGATCAGCGAGTACAGCCGAAGACACGGTGATATCAGAAGGTGAAAAGGTAGAAGCAGCAGACGTTGAAATCGTGAGGAGGTCCTCTAGAACAGTAAATGTTGGGAGGCCATTTGCAGCATTGCAGTTTGTTGAGAATTCGGACGAATTCTTTGAAGTTTGGGCCTGCTATCTTGTCAGCCAGGAATGTGAGTGCATAAACAGTAGGTGCAGGGAGGGGGGGGGCGACCTAAAGGTCAGCGAACATATCTGAATGTTCTGTACTAGACCGTCGTTAAATGTCTGGACTGTGGAGGGATCATAAGTGCTGTACCACTCTGATACATGAGCAACAAAGTCTTCACGTCGAGCAGGAGGAACACTGAGCCGTTTGCGTTTAAAAGTCCCACCGGGCAGGATGGTATTTCCGATACATAGAGTAGTCAATCTAGGGTGATGATCTGACAACAAATCTGTTACAATAGATGAATTTATGCGCCCCTTGAGGGACTTGAAGTAGAGGGGGGTAGAAATAGCCTAAGCTACTCTATCCCTTTGAGATGTATTTCTTGCTTATCTCAATAAACATACTTGAACTTGAACTTGTACAATAGATGATGTGCACCAGACGTGAGAGACGTTGAAACCAACACAGAGGTCTAGAATGCCTCCACAAATATGCGTGGGTTCAAGGTCACCCACAATCTGCACATCTTGGTGCAGACTATTTAGTAGCGACAGCAGTTGATTCCCATTACCGTCACTGAAGCGAGAGCCACCAATGTCCTTGTGTCTAGCATTGTAGTCACCAAGAATGATTGTTGGCTCCGCTTGAACGCAGGCCGGAAGATCAATATAATTTATCTTTCCTGCTGGAGGATATAGATTAAATACATTTGCTTTTCAAATCAAATCAAATCAAATGTTTATTCAGGTAAAAGTACGTATATAGAGGATTAGTTACAAATATAATGTTGGATTTATAGATAGAGCTACTACATACAATACCTAAAGCCATTAGTATGCATAGCGTTTCAGGCAAGGTGAGGCGGGGAAAAAACACTTAGACTAAAACTTAATAGTAATTGAGCTTAAAGTATAAAATGCATTGAAAGAAAAAATAATAGATAAAAAAGGAAGGGGGAACATAGTAGAAAATAGCCAGTATACAAGTTGGTCAACAAACAGCATTGTTTAAAAATAGTAAGACATGGGTTGACATTTAGGGATAAGATACTGGTTGAGAGAGGTACAGCCTTTGACATGATTGGGAAGGTCATTCCACATTTTGGATCCCTTGATTTGTAGAGCATTTCTAGTTTGATTAAGTCGTACTCTTGGAATATTAAATAGGTATTTGTTTCTGGTGTGGTGCCCATGGGTTCTGTTACAACCTTCTAAGAAGCTTTTAAGGTCAGGATTGACATTACAATTCAGAGTTGTAAATATATAGAGTACACATGAGAGGATGTGCATTGACTTAATAAAAAACAACAACTTCTGATCTAATTAGGTGTAAACACACCTAACCCATCAACTCCTGGCAGAAGTTGATGGGTTAGGGATTCTTTGATGTATAGAATGCAAGAGTTGCTGGATCTGAGGCTGTAAGAAACAAATGAGGGCAATTTCGGGGGTGCAACATTATGTTTGTAACTCTGCATCTATGTATGTACTTTTCCTAAATAAAATATTATTATTATTATAAAGTCTCCCCTGACGTCGCAGGACTCGTTTTCTCTGAATATATTGTTAATAGAAATTGTACAGGCGTGTTATCTGCTAAGGAATTATATTTCCATTTATGCACCCCATATTTGCTAAATATTTATACGTATTTTATCCCAAACATCTTTTTTCTAGATATAAATACAACAAATAATGCACGGGAACGCAATCTTTGCAAACAAGTATACTTATAAACATCTAATAATAAAACCTTGGCCAGTATGGTCAGCCAGACGCTATTCCGAATACAAAAATTCCCAAGATAAATACAGATTTCCCACTTAGTTTGACACAATTTTGATTTTTGAGTAATATATTCAAATAGTATGATGAATTTAGTGATTTTATTTCATGTTTGAAGAGTGTAATGACGAGAGAGGTGTGGAGAGGAAAGTGTGGAGACGGAAGGTGGTGGTGTGGTGTGTGGCTGACCATTAGCGTGACGGCAGAGCTCACATGACCCTCTCGGCGGTCCCGTGACCAAACAAACCATTGCCCGCCACCCACAAACACCCCTCCTCCACCTCCATGGACATGATAGAGACCGGCCTGGACACCAGGTAGGTTGGGGCCGCCGGCTGTGTCCGGCTGTGGCGCCGCTGACGCTCCAGGGAGTGAAGGTGCTCCACGGGGAGGACATTAGTGCAGCTGGCCCAGGGTAAAGGAGCCCAGCTTGTGGTAGAGGAGGAGGAAGCTGCTGCTGCCTCTACAGTGCCTCTACTGCCTCTCTGTCAGGAGTGGCAGCCCACGGAGGGCTCGGCGCCCCCTCCTCAGGGTCAGCCTCGGAGGGGGGGTGGTCTATTCTGGAGCTTCTTTCACATTTAAGACAGTCATGAGGTGGGCCATAATTTGGCTGATTTAGTGTAGAATATTGTAACAATAATAATTCATTCACAAGAAGGTACAATGGCTTGGTAAGATTTTACATAAGCTTGGGTATTTTTACATTCATGCAAAGCTACTAACACGCGTAGGGTTTCGGGCAGGTAATACATGCCCCTTTTTCTTTTTTTTTAATACCTTTAGGGAGCCGGTAGGCTGAGTGGACAGCACACTGGACTTGTGATCCTGGGTTCGATCCCAAGTGCCGGTGAGAAACAATGGGCAGAGTTTCTTTCACCCTATGCACCTGTTACCTAGCAGTAAAATAGGTACCTGGGTGTTAGTCAGCTGTCACGGGCTGCTTCCTGAGGGTGGAGGCCTGGTTGAGGACCGGGCCGCGGGGACACTAAAAAGCCCCGAAATCATCTCAAAATAACCATCTCAAGATAACCTTGGACTTTAGGAATTTTGGCAAGAACAGGCAGTGTGTGTGTGTGCATTGAAAGTGAGCATATTATGTGTTGTCAAATACTTCTGAGGATGAACTGGGCTATTTTGCTGTGGTTTACTATGGTAGTGATTACAGGAGAGTAAAACTTAAGAAAGGGATAAATACCACAGCTGTGACTGTGTTTCTGGAATAGGCAAGATAACATTGTAGAAGTGCGAGGGATGACAAGGCAGACTCTAGGTATTGCAGGCCAAGAATTCAGAAGACTCGGGGGTGATTTGGACGGAGCGCTATGCGAGTTGGTAGCTTTGCAAGAATGGAAAAACATCAATGCTATGTACTCTCGTAAACCCATTGTACCTTCTACAATATATATAAATTAATAAATAAATGTTGTTGTAGGATTCCAATTGTTGGTGTGTCAGCTGGGTGTGGTTAGATTGTGCACAAGACTGTTTGGAAAAGCATGTTGGCAGTGTCAAAACCCTATACTGAATATATATATTATATATTTATGTATACATATACAAGAGTTTTTACATTCTTGTAAAGCCACTAGCACGCATAGCATTTCAGGCAGGTCCTTAATTCTAATTTTCCCTTGAATACGACCCGCCAAATCATTGAACAACCAGGTACCCATTTACTGCTGGGTGAACAGAGGCGTACAGGTAAGGATTGGCGCCTAGTCAACCCTCCCCGGCCAGGATTCGAACCCAGGCCAAATCGCTAGCAAAGCTCGGGGTGAGTGTCTTACCACTGTGTTACGGGGACTGCTGAATATCATTTCAAGTGGGGCACATCATTGGGTTAGACTGTATAATCTCAGGCTGTGTTAGGCTTAATTAGGTTTCATGGTTTTGGTTATATTTGGCGTTTAAAATCTGTCGAACCATATTGCGTACAATGTGACGTGTATTTGTGCCAGCTGGAAAGGTTGGCTTGAGTAGCTGAATTCTTAGGGGTAGAGGCGGAGACTGAATAGTTTGGTGGACGATGAGTAGATGAGATGTTCTAGTGTTGAGCTGATGGAGTGTTTTGAGAGTCCACTTTGCCTGTATTTATCCCAGATACTAGGACACTTGTAGCATAAACACAGGCTGTGGTCAGTCCCCATTACATGTGGGAGCTGTCCCTCCAACACAATGAATTATTATTATTACTTTATTATTACAATATACAGTAATTATAATTATATTAAAATTATTATTATTAGAATTATTATTATTAGAATTATTATTATTAGAATTTATTATTATTATTATTATTATTATTATTATTATTATTATTATTATTATATTGAAGAAATCCTTTTACACTTCAGTTGGGCATATGGGAAGGTCTGTTAGTGCCATGTTAATTGTTTATGGACTTGTATTTTAAATGTTATTGGATGTACTGTATAGTACTGCACAAAGCTGACAGAAATAATCTTATCACTGGCATCTCACTACAGTCTAATATGCTATTTAATTTTCATCATTCTGAATAGTGCAGCAAATCCATGGACTGCCATCCAAGATAGTGCATCACCTGATTAACCTGTGTTCAACCTGACTATGTCTTAGAACAAATCCACAAGGTCCGTGACGAGGATTCGAACCTGCGTCCAAGATCATCTCAGATGTTGCCTTAATCGACTGAGCAACAACATGGTCAAAAGAGCTGAAACCGAAGTTCTACTGAACTTACTGGATCCTGCAGTCTCTCTGAGACAAACCAGGGTTTTACACAACTCCCCCCATGCACTCGAGCTGTCAATAGGCCGTTCTCCCTCTTTGCCCTTACTTCATTACACACAGAAATCACAATAACATGATGCATCAAATGAACAAATCTACAAGGGCGGATGGATTTGTTCATTTGATGCATCACGTTATTGTGATTTCTGTGTGTAATAAGTCTTAGGTTTGGTAGGGGTTCTCTAGGCTCATGTACAAAGGCTCGACTAAAATTTGGATTGTATCATTCCAGATATGTATGAAGTTCTGATTTTTTAAATATTGCTAATTTGTGGCTATATGTACAGTATCAAAGTTTTGTGCACTTTTCTTATAGAAAATGATAAAATACTAGTACCTATACATGTTTCTGCATTTTAGACATATTATTTGTACTAGTACAATATATATGAAAAATGATTTTGCAAATAAATAATAAATATTCCTGGAATAATATGAAACTTTTTCACATAAATATTTGTAGCACAGTGGTAGCATAATGCAATGCCAGTATTATAGGAATGATTTGCTCATAGGTATAAATTCTGAAATATATATTTTCCTTGTACTTGCATGCTTAAAATGAATATAAAGTATTTGATGAAGATTAAGATAAACAATAGTTAAATACAGTATTAGTGACAATAATGTAGTATTTAATTATTCAATGCGAGTCTTAAGAATGATGCTTATTAAAAACCTAAGATTGAGGAAGATTGGAGCAGCTAGCATGCCCTGTATATACAATGTCAAGCCACCCCTACTCAAGTGTTTTGTCAGGTCCGCTACTTCGATAAGAGTAACAACCAGGCAACCTTACACCGTGCACAGGTACAGTACTGACATCCAGAGTCAAGTCCAATATTGTTATACTGTTCTAAAGTAGCTCTCAAAATTGATTGTCACATGATTCAAATAATTTTTAGCTCAAACATAGCAGTTTGCTAAGTATTGTAGTGTCAATATTTGCCCTATGTAGGCTATAGGTCTATACAGTAGTTGCAGTACTCTTGTGGGATGGCCATGTTGGAACATTGGCTGAAGGTGTCCTCAGCTGCATACATTATTTTTTCTTCTTTGTATCCACAGTCTTCTTTATGATAAAGATTTATCAGGAAGATTGTTTGTGTTATATTTAGTAATATAAATATTACTGCCAAATAATGTGAAAATCACATTAATTGGCCGCAACTCGTTACAGTGGAGACAAGGATTGTGATTGTGAGGACGACAAGGTTACTCTTGCTCAGCAGCTGGCAATTGACGACAGTATTGTAAGGGACTCTACTTCACCTATTACTTCACCTATTCTTGGTACTGGTTTTGCTCTTCGTCCCGAGTCGGAACACTCAGGTAAACTTGACAGCCTTTGTAGCATGATAAATACTTTGACCTATAATACAGTACATAAAATCCAGAATGAAATTGTTGTTGTAGCCTGTATGTAAAGAAGGAAGAGAGAAATAGGAAAATAAAGTATTGCTCCCTAAGGAGAAATTTAATGGTTTTGTTGATTAATTTTAAGCTCCTTGCAAAATATTTCCTCCTGCTTCATACCAATAATTAAAGCTGCACATGACATTTTACTGTCTAAAACAATTTGGATCACATTGTAGAATTTGCCTGTGTATTAAAGATTAAAATTGTTAGTCAATCTTGTCATGTGTTTTTCTCAACTGCACATGCGAGAAGCTATCACGCCTCCGGTATAGGTAAGTACTTGGGTCTGGCCACTTCTGCAAGATACTAACAAGATCAACAGGGTGCTTAAGCAAAGGCCAACTCTTACCTTTGAGATGTGCTTGCCATTTTAAGATGTTCAACCCATGATGCATATAACATCTTAAGATGTTTTATGTACTTTGCAAAATTTGCAAATCCTGCTGTACACAGGGTTTCCAGTCTGTATTTGCAACCCATCCTCCTGTTTAGATAGTAGTTTTTGTAACTAAGTGCGCCATAGTACAAACATTGACACACTAAATAATTAGAATTTGGTTCTACAGTACTGTATTCACTTTATATAGTCAAAAAAAAAAAAGCTAAAAAAACAAACTTAAATATTTCTAGACCTACTATAGCAATATCTACTATATTAGGCCTCAGATAGCATACATTAGTCCTATGAAGGTTCGGTTCGTTAAGGTTGTCTTTGCAACACAAATACAAAGGGGTCTGGTAGCTGAGGGGACAGTGCGCAGGACTCGTAATTCTGTGGCCCGGGTTCGATTCTCGGACCAGGCAGAAACAAATGGGCAAAGTTTCTTTCGCCCTGATGCTTCTGTTCTTAGCTGTAAATAGGTACCTGGGAGTTAGACAGCTGTTACGGAGCTGCTTCCTGGGGAAGTGTGTGTGTGTGGGGGGAGAGGAAGGAATTAGTAGTTACAGTTGATTGATTGACAGTTGAGAGGCGGGCCGAAAGAGCAGAGCTCAACCTCTGCAAGAACAAATAGGTGAATACAAAACCTTTTCCAGTTTGTCCAAATTCAGTAGTACAGATTTCTACTTTGTGTTGTACATAGATATACTGTATATACTATGGTCCTCATCATTACTATAAATATTACCAAGACAGGAGGCTGGGCTGGCATTTGAGTCTGGTAAAAATCTGCCCTCTTGAAGGAAACAGATTTTTGAAAGAAATCTGCCAGGGAGGAAATAGACTCTGTTCCTGGATTTTCTTCTGTTGTAGGGGAGGACCTTAGGGATTTGGGTTGCGTGTGGAGGTTCCTTGGTTGTTCTTTGACTTTCTTTGTACCGTCATTTGTTGACGTGAGGATTTGTTTCTCCTCATTTAGGGATTGTTTGTTTGGCGTGTATAATTTGTTTTTTATATCCTTCATCCTAGTACAGGTTGATACTTCCTCAGCCCCTTTCCCCCTTCCGGTACTTTTCCAAGTACAGTACGTCATTTTCTTACTATAGATATACAAATTTGAGTTGTTAATTTTATTTTTTAGCCCCCATGTACTTTAGAGTCAAGGAAATTACGGGGACAAAATGAAAGTATAGTACCTGTACTGCAGGTCAAGGGAAAAGCTAAGTGCATTGGTCAGAAAGGATCTTTTCATCTACACCCAAAGCCTTATTTATTAACCGGTCTTTTCCATTCCATACTTATTGCAAGAACATTCTCTTTGAAGTCTGTATCAACCATTTTAGTTAGGCATTTTACCTTTCAGAAAGACTTTCTCACGCAAGAATGCAGGAGTTCTTAGTTTTGTTTACTCGGCTAAACTTATTTGTTTCCCTTTGGAGTCTTATTGTGATGATAACATTTTTAAAGTACTGTCGACACCCAACCCACACATCTGAAAATAAAGGAAAGGACGATGTTTTAGTCTATCTTGGACCATTATTGTGTGACTTGAAAGTCCAGGGTGAACCCGAATATTGCCACTCCCTTTATTTTCAGATGTGTGGGTTGGGCATCTTAATTTTCAGCCATGTTAATGTTACTTACCATGTTCTTAAGTACATTTTACAGTAATTTGTAGAAGTGCTGTATATTGATTTTAAAAATTTTCCCTATCCTAAGGACACAACTTGTTCAGTAGGCATTATTCCGAGAAATCTTAAGAATAGAATTCTCCTAAAGAAAAGTCTTCCCTCTCCTCTACTACTGACTAGGTTGCAATTCCTTGATAATAGTTTATATTCCATAATTATTTAGGTCATGTTCTCATTTTAAAATTGTGTTATTTAAATATAACTAATAAATAGAAATTAAAGGTTATTGCAATACATAAGAGAATCTTATTTATTTTAGTGTATAACTAACTAGTGGTTAGAACTTGAGTTTTAACAAGTGTGTGTGTGTGTGTGTGTGTGTGTGTGTGTGTGTGTGTGTGTATGTATGTATGTATGTATGTATGTATGTATGTATGTATGTATGTACTCACCTAGTTGTGCTTGCGGGGGTTGAGCTCTGATTCTTTGGTCCTGCCTCTCGATCGTCAGTCAACTGATGTACAGATTCCTGAGCCTACTGGGCTCTATCATATCTACATTTGAAACTGTGTATGGAGTCAACCTCCACCACATCACTGCCTAATGCATTCCACTTGTTAACTACTCTGACTCTGAAAAAGGTCTTTCTAACATCCTTGTGGCTCATTTGGGTACTTGGTCTCCACCTGTGTGTGTGTGTGTAGTTGTCACAATTGCTAATATTCCTTCATGCAATTGCTTGTTTTCAATTGCTCTACCTTCTTTGTGGGTTTTCCTCTTTGCCTGGGTTGATCCCAAGACTTCCAAGGTATCACTATACCAGTAGTGGACCAGACTGCTTTTGGTGTCCAGTAGGTGCTGGTGACTCACAGGGGCCTGGGTGGCTTTGGAAGCCACCGAGGGAAGCCCCTCCCCTAAAAATGTAATAAAGTAGCATATAATTGTTGACATGGCCTGAACATGTCATCTATTGAATTCAGTAATTATATATCATCTAGAAGAAATTATCATGTAGATTTTTCAACCGGTCCTAATAGCACGTCGCATTTTGACGAATAATTTACCCAAGGCCAGTAACTATCGTACTAGGAAATGGTTGCGACACAAAATTCACATAATGTCCCATTTTCTGTTTGTGGGTCCTCTTTGTAGGTTAGGATAAGGCACTTTAGTACGAGTTTCCTTACATTGGAAACATTCACGAGAATGGGTTGGATTTTTACCTACATTAGGAAGTTTGGTGTAAATGTTAAATTACTTTATGCTGGCAAACAAAACATTATCCAGAATGTGACCAGTGGATGACATGTGATCTCAAAGTAATATTGAATGGTGATAAACACCTTTTATTATTTTAACTCAGTAGGACATTGTTTTATTTCAGGTACACTGTCTTACAGAGTGGTACAGTTTGCCTCAGACGGGGCTGTTGACAGTTTACCACAGAGTGGGGTACAGACAACTGTTCCCAGCCTATTGGCTAGTTCACAAGCAAACGGATCGCCCGGCGATTCGGCAGAAACACGGTTGGCACTTATTGCATCTAGTGACGTGCCTACTGATGGTAGCAGTGCTGTCGTAGTTTCAGGGGGTATGTTATTTGTGTTCTCATAGTAAATTGCCATTTTACATGATAAATGGCAATGTATAATAGTAATTGCCATTTCTAAGGGCATATTGCAGTTTGTCATTATGCTCTCAATTGAGGAAGATGTGTATCAACTCATTTACAAGAATTGATAACAAACTAACAATTTGCATTGGTTCTTGATTATGCCTTTAAAACTGAAATCTTTAAAAATTTATACTGTACAGTGAATTAATATCCCCCAGCTGAATATTTGGAATTATGAAGGAACTATTATCACAGAGATGGATTACTGTCAATCATTTTGAGTTCAATTGAAGTCGGATCAATGTTATGGGAGCTGTTTAAGTGGGATTTTGAGCTGGGATAGCTCCTGAATCTATTGTAGAAAGCTGAAGGTATACATATACATTATACAGTATGTATAATGTCATGGAATAATTAGTATATATTAGTTCTACTTAAAATTCTCATCCTAATTTTTTGATATAAATTTTGTCAATGTGTATGTTACAGGTCTCATGTTAAGCTTCACTTTAACAACAACCTAAAAGTTGCGAATAAAGTTTCTGGTTCTAATAATGACAGTGTCTGTGCTATGCTGTTATTGTGACTTGTGTAATTAATGTATTGTACAAATCCACAAGGGCCGTGATGAGGATTCGAACTTATGTCTGGGATGATCCCAGATGCGCCTTAGTTGACTGTGCCATGACATGATTAAAAGAATTGCAACCTGGAGTGCTCCTTGCCCTCACAAGGATCCTGCAGCTTCTCCGAAGCACAAACTGGGGTTTCACACGATTCCCCCATGCACCTGGGCTCTGTGCATGGAGGAAATTGTGTGAAACCCCGGTTTGTGCTTCGGAGAAGCTACGGGATTCTTGTGAGGGGCAAGGAGCACTCCAGGTTGCAATTCTTTTAACCATGTCATAGCGCAGTCGACTAAGGCGCGTCTGGGATCATCCCAGACATAGGTTCAAACCCTCATCATCACGGCCCTTGTGTATTTGTTTATTTGATATATCATGCTTTTGTGATTTCTGTGTAATGTATTGTATTTTGTATGTAAACTTTCCCAGTTGTAAATGTGCAACCATTTATGAATAAGTCTTTGATTTGATTGATAATTTTTTTAATTAATTTTGACCAGACAGCAACCTGTTGCATTAGGAGAGCTCTTCTGCCTTTTTTTTTTTATAGAACACACCTCTGCATATTTTGATGCCAAAATCACATTGAAAAATATATTTAATGGAAAGTTTGTTTGTAGTGCTTTGATCTCTGGTGTGAATTCAGACTAGTGTAGAAGTGAGGTGCACCTCCATCTGGACTACTGTGTCCGAGCTTGGAGACCTCACCTTCTAAAAGACATATGGAAATGATAGTGGAGTAGGTTGGTGGCTACAGTTGTGGTAAGTGTCATGGCTGTATTGATGGTAACTGCAAGAGGTGGTATGGTAGCAGTTGTGGTGTTGGTTGGGTTTAACCACTACCTGAGAGAATGTGACCATCTGAGTCATTAGAAATATGTGTAGAATAATAAACACCCACTTTGTTTAACACTCCCACTTAAACAGTGGGAGCCGGTCGGCCGAGCGGACAGCACGCTGGACTTGATCCTGTGGTCCTGGGTTCGATCCCAGGCGCCGCCGAGAAACATTGGGCAGAGTTTCTTTCACCCTATGCCCCTGTTACCTAGCAGTAAAATAGGTACCTGGGTGTTAGTCAGCTGTCACGGGCTGCTTCCTGGGGCTGGAGGCCTGGTTGAGGACCGGGCCGCGGGGACACTAAAAAGCCCCGAAATCATCAAGATAACCACATTGTTTGAATTAGGAAAATACCATTAGTCAAATATAGATACTGTCCTTAAGATTACTCCATTTTGCACCCGCAAGATAACATAAGATTTTAAGGGTTAACAAATGTTAATATTCTTGTTTCAGAAGCTGTTCACTTGAGCCAGTTAAGCAAGTTCCAGCTATGTCTGGGTACAAGTGACAGGATGAACAACCCAGCGGGGTTTCTTCCTATTGGGGAGTGTTGTACATGCTGCTATGGCGGTATGTCCACTCACAGGATGGGTGGCGCTGCCCAATAAATTCGCTCTTCGGGGCAAAACTAAATTAAATATGAATTATCTGCTTTGGAGAAAGTTTAACATGGAGTGGCAAAAATCATCTCGGAACTAAGTTAATTCTCATACCAAGAATGGTTAAGGGCCACAGGACTAACAAAGCAAACCAGACATGACAGGACTGATCTCATAAAGACCATTAAAATACTGAACAAATTGGGAGGATGTTAAAGCAGACCATTTAATTTAAATGGTCCAGTGTAATGCATAAAAAGTACCCACCAAACACACAGCGAAACTATGACATTGCTACAACGTTCGAACAAGATTTAACACCACCTGACCAGTTATAACAACCAATATAACAAGTTGTAACAACGTTCTAATATGTCAAAAACACGTTAAGCCAAGATGTTACAACTTTATTACAAGTTGTAACAAGCGGAAAATAGGGTCAGTTACGGTTTGTGTTTCCAGGGTAAGGCTTGACCTTTAAGTCAATAAGCTACAAAGTAAGACAGGAAACAAGAGATGCTTCTTCACCCATAGTTACAAGCCCATGAAACTGCCTATCTATAAAAGCTGTAAATAGCAAGCCATTACTTTAGTTTAAAATCCAGATAGAAAAAATACAGGATGTATGAATCTAACAGATATGCAATCAGTTGGAAAAACAATCTTACTGCACCTTTATTGCTAAGCATCTCAAACTGGTCATTGTGAGCTTTTAATCTGTACTGTTAATTTAAAGAATATATTGAGTACATGTTTATGTAGTTTTTAAAAATGTTCAACGATTTGCTTGGTAAATATGTTACAGGATTTTTATGCTACAAATTTTTTTTCCAGGTCAGTTTTATGTAATCAGTGACGTTCTTACCAATTCTACTCCAAGAAATCTTGCTCCACGAACCAGTGAGAGTGTCATGAGCCCCAGGCTAGGAGGTTCCACCCGCGAGGAGAAACGTAGAGTTACACACAATGAAGTGGAGCGCAGAAGAAGAGACAAAATTAATACTTGGATATGTCGTCTTGCAAAAATTATTCCCGATTGCCCAGAAGCTCACTCTAAGAGCTCACAGGTACTACTAACAATTCATTTTAGTTAAATTATATACACTATTTAGTACAGTAATCAAAGGTCCCTAATTCAGGTACAGTATTTCAGTTAGACCCCTTAAACAATTAAGCAAATCCACCCACTGCATTTTTCCCTCAAAATCCGGAATTCTCAAAGAAACTGGATTCTGGAGGAGGATGCAGTGAAATCCAGATTGCCAGGCACAGTAATTATCAAATACCTGTAGTATTTTTCTTAATTTTGCTTGTTTGTAGCGTCATTTGAGGCATCCAAACCCACTGTGGGGGCATGCATTGTGTTCTTGTGTGCGAGTGCAGTCTGGCCTCTTGATTCTCAAGAACGTTCACTTTCTTTCTACTAAACCATTATTTTAAAGTTAAAGCCATGTTGTGCAGCATGAGTGCACTAGACATAAGTGTGTGTGGGTGCATTAAAGAACCGAAATAGTAACTTCTTTGCAATAGATTAAACCGAGTTACCGGTAATTGAAAAACAAGATTCTAGCTGGGGAGGATTTAGATGTTTATCAATGATTTATAAAGCACTGTAGCTCGGAACTGGGCACTGATGAAGAGTTAGTGATGCTGAAAGGGCATTAACTGTGTACGTTGAGGACTTCAAGACCAGGTCAGGGGTGACTGCATAAATATAATAGATGATCTGCCATAGCAATACAACTGTATTTTGCTGCCAGTGTTATCAAGACCAGCATGTTAGAGCTACAAAAAGGTAAGTAAACAAATTAATTTTTATGCATTTTTTCTTACCCATTATTATTTATGGGGGCACAACCATTTAAATATCTTGTATCTAAATAGGCATAGACATGCATTATATCACTTGGTATAAGAAACCTGGAATATTTGGTGATAGCCAAAGAAGGGGCAATTTTTGCAAAATCAGCATGGGTCTGGAATGATATAATCAGAATTTTGAAGACAACAATGTAGTTGAATTTGTTAAGTAGCGGTAAACTTGCAAACTACACTAATTGGGGTAGACGCTCGATACTTGTGACTCGTAACAGTTTACCATTGTTGGAGACAGAAAGCCTGTATTTAGGCTTATTGAGGCCCCACTTTGCCTACGATTAACCTTTCCTAGAATGAAACCCACAACCAGGTGCTTATTTATCATTAGGTGAACAGAGGCGTCAGAAGAAAAGAAATGTTCCGTCCGTTCCTATCCTGCCCAGGGATCATACCCGGGGCCCTCAGTTGCGAGCCGATCCTCAACTCTACTGTACTATGGTTTTTTCAATACCCCCCATGAACTGGTTGAAAAATACTAGGTTACTCATATGTAAATTTGTGTATTGTTAGGCTAGTGAGGAAGTTATTAAAATATTTTGCAACACAAAAACCCAGTCATAGTTCTGGTTCATTGTGTATGTTCACTTTTATGGCCTAATGATAACAATGCATTCATAGAAGAGCCGACTAGTCTATCAACTCCATACATAATGATTGTCACACCACATACCTGCTTAGCCCAAAATAGTCAGCATAGATGAGCAAGTTTATTACACATTTTATAGAAGAATTTGGTAACACTGATACCAATAAATGTTATTGGTAAACAATAAAGAATTGCCCCCAACAAATAATACACGGCTAGAAAGTAAAATCTTTGCATGTGTGCCTTAAAGTATATTAAATTGTTGCATTATCATACAGTATACAGAAATCTCTCTCAAATGGATAATATCAGTAACAAGAATGGAATAATAATAATAATAATAATTCCGTCGCAGGTAATGATGTATGCATTAAAATGTGAATACCAAACAAGCACTCGTATCGCAAGTAAAGGTTGCATACAATGAGTCACAGTAACGTGGCTGAAGAGTTGGCACCCAACCCACAAGTGTGGGTCAGGTGTCAATTCTAAATATAGCTTTATGCTGGTCTAAATCAAATCATGCTCATATCCTCTCCAGTTTTACTGTGAACACCAAATCTCTGTCGCACTTAGCACATAAATAACCTGTAGATGCTTTCTTGAAAGTACAATAGAAGAATAATATATCATTAGGTAGTGGAGCTTTGCTAAAATATAATTTACAAGGAAAACATTTCACCATAATATTGCACAATAATTATTTCACTACTCACCAATGATGATCAACATGGGCCAGACAAGACAACTTTTTGACATATCTACATGTACAAAGTTTCAATGTTATCAAAGTTCTTTCTGCAAATATTGCACAGAGAAAGCACTCTGCCTTCTAAGAAATCACGACAGCTCATTCTAAGGAGATTTAGTGGTTACTACCTCTTCCACATGTTATTTACACTGACTAGAACATTTCTACCTGTTGTATTTTCATTGTAGCACCAAATAGTTGTTGATTACAAAATATATTATAACAAATTTCAGAAATCCTTTTTAAAACTTAAGAGGCAAGACCAAAAAAAGATAACTTCAACCCCTTCAAGCACACTTGGGCAAGTGTCGGGCAACAGTGGGGATAAGAGAGAGAGAGAGACAATGGGTGGGTAGGGCAAGTATTTGTGGGAAAGGGGGAATTGTTTGGTTCAGGAATAGGAAGGGGACAAGGGTGGATTGGGATGCAGTTGGGTGGAGGTGTGGTTGGGTCTGAGGTAGAATTGGCTCGAACAGTACTCTCCTACTTTTATTTGTGGGGACGGAGCCTCGACCTCTCGATGTTCAATCAACTGGTATATAGAATTTCATAAGCGTATTGGTCTGTCATATCTACATTCAAACAAGAGATGACAAATCAGTGATGATAACTTTAAGACTAGTGCCATTTATGATAAAATGATGTTGCACACTAATAGCCCCATTCAGAACTGGGGAAGTTGCTGACCTAGAGGATATATAGAGAATTTTACCACTTGAATCCATTCAATAAAACGTTAAAATTATCAGGACTATTTAAAATCCCTCAAACTGCACTCTTTGAAGTGTATGCAAGAGATGCATAATAATTTATGCCTGGAAAATATTACTGGGACATGTTTCAAACATTCACCCTAAAATAATTTCTTGAGACCAGGAGTCATGACAAAGTGCAAAATAACCCCATTGAATAGCAGGGGTGTAATAGGTACTGTATTGTACTGTAAGACAATTTCATAAACATTAGGGACCCAACAATGGGGGACTCTTAAATATAAGAGGCATTAATATCGGCTCTTGATGTTCAGTAGTCTGCAAGAAACGAGACACTGAACAAGGAATGATGGATACAGGTCCTTCGTGGGGAGCAACGGAGTATCCTCAGATGGAGACCAGAACCTCTTTGCAAAGGCATCCACTCATTCTTTTCTGGCACTTTAAAGTACTTGATGCAGATGAACACCAGATCTACACATTTAAGAAGGGAAAATCCAAATTTAATATGTTGCAGAATGCTATCAATTCAAAATGGTGAGGAGTGTGGCGATAAGAAGCAATGATAGGTCCGATGTGGTGAGGAAATACGTGTTAGGTCATTTTCATAAGGTTCATGATAAAGAATTATAGGTACAGGTATACCATTAAATAGGGTCATATAAAATAAATGAAGCATACGGAGATGTTCCAACATTCACTCAGTCTTTCACATTCACCGGTCACTCGTTCACACACAGCCACTCCCTTATGCACAATACTGTACACTTGAACTAGTCAGTGTGGTCTCTGGGTGGTCACATCACTCAAACCTTCCCTCACCACTCGCGTCTTTCTGTTTGTCTACTTTTGTGTGTGTGTGTCCATCCCTCATTTTTGTGTGTATCTTGGCCGCTTTTTCCTTCTCTCATTCCTGAGCAGTTGGTGGTGGCAGTGCAGACTCGGCCAATACGTTCAGACACAACAGAAGCAAGTTGTCATCACTTGAGGGATGGAAATTATAAATTTATTTAAATATTTGCCCTCATATACATTCACAAATTGTTTGAGAATCTCAAAACCTGCTCATCTATCTCTCACTTTGGTGAGCATACGGTTAATACCTCATTAGTTCTTGCAATTTGAATTTATTCAACATCATTTGCTAATCTTTGTCATGATTAAATGGAAGATATGTGTCTTGTCACTCGTGCCTGCATCTATGACAGAAATTATGCCAATTTTGGATGTCCTCCCAGCAACTCCTGTATATCCCAGGATTGGCCCCACAGAGTAGGAGTGTAGCAGATGTGGTATTGTTGGCCTCCCTTCTACAAACATGCAGGAGTCTGGCATTTTAGTATGTAAACTAATAGAAATTTATCTACTTTCTTGTGCAAAATGTTATAGTTGGCTCTGTCCTGATGAGTGCCAGCAGGCCCCATAAGCTGCACATATGTAGAGCACTCTAACATGGACTCGACAGACTAGATATTTCTAAGTGTTAAAGACCAGATCACTAGGTTGTAGCCCGAGTCGACTGTCAAGTTAGCTTAGTCCAGCTGAAGTAGAAGACTACCACTCCATCAAAATCTGAAGCAGTTCTCCTTGAGCAGTCATAATTACCAATAATAAGTAACGATCACCATTAACTTGTATTGATCGAGGTCTACCGTTGGTGTTGGCTGCTCTATTCTATTTCACGATCAAACCTATATGTGCCACCTTCCTTCAAAGATGCATTTTCATGGCTGAGTTTTGTGCAATTTTGTATGCTCTAAGCCAGCTGCTTATATCCCAACATTCATTTGTCATTGTAGTCAACTCCCATAGTGCCTCACAATAGCTAAATGAAGTATGGGGTTCAGTTCCTGAACACATTGTGCCTATGTAACCCTTTCCACCATTGCCCACAGAATGGGTATGGGGTGTATAATAAAGTACTATATTGAACTCTCGCAGTGCCCTCATGACTCTAGACTCTTTTAACCCTTCCCATCCAAAGGTGGTTGAAATCCAGTACTGGCCATTTCCCATTCCAATTAGATTTAAGACAGTCGAGCTATGCTGGGTGCTCAGCCATGTTGGTGTTACCATTAACGAACTTGCAGACACTGCTGCTAGAGACCCCGTGCCAGTCCTATCTCCGAAAGGATTCCTTGTGCGAATTTCTGTCTTCATAATAAAATCCTCAAGTGTTGGTAAGATAAATGGCTTGAAATTACAGATAACAAATGGCATACTATTAAATGTGGCCTATTCCTATGGCATTTCACCTATTTACATCATTAAATTATAGTTTGCATTTCTCTCCATATTCATTGGTTCTCACCCTTTCATTGGTTGGTATACAAAATTTTCAAACCCATTCTCTTCTATTGCTCTTCATTTCCCTTTTCTCTATTACTTTTTGATGGTTGTCTTTTATGTTCCATTTCATCAGCTCCCGACTTCCCATTACCTTGCAGAAAAAAAAAATCTAATTCCGTCTCTTGTTTAATCGCTTTGTTTCATCAGGGTTCCATTTTAGCTTTTTTAGCTTCCTTTGATAGGTTACTTCATAATAACCTGTTTTCCATCCTCGTCTATTTTTCTGGCATTCATGAGAACTTTTATCTGTTTAGCATATGTTTAACTCCATTTAGGGTCACCCCTTAAAGGGCAGTAGTTTTTATATTTTGTTTCTTCTGTAGTTATGAATATTCTCTTTGGTTGCAAGGCCTTTCACAACCGTAAAATTTTTTTTACTGTATAATCATTACCATTTCTGTGGCTCTTTGACCTAGATATTATCTTTTCATTGCATCCAAAAAGTTATTTTGGACTTGCTTCTATCTACTGTGTCTTGAACTAATTTAGTATTTGATGACGGTTCCTGTCTAAAATGAGTACTTCCCTTTTCCTTGCGACCCCCAGGCTTCCCGAACCACTTTTCTTCCTGTGTGTGTGAGACCCTGTAAGGGTGGCAACTACATAAAGCAACTGTAGCTTGGTAAGGCTTCAAATGAATTATGGTAGAATTAGCTCTTAGACTGCAAACAAGTAAGATGACTATTGCTCTAATATCATGTATTAATCTCTAGGCAAGCAAATGGATAAGGAAATGCCTGCCCAGCCAAGCTGTGGTAAAATGAGTGAGTGGTTATTTATTTATGTAGGTGCTTGCCAGGGTTATGTGATGCTATCCTGGTTATTTAATATATTCATGGAGAGAATCATGAGGTAGGTCATGTCAGAATGGGGGGGGGGAAAGAGAAGAGGTATATGCTTAATGTATTGTCCTGATTATCAGTAACTGAAGTACAGTATATCAAATGTAATACTGTGTATGCAGATGACAGTTAAATTAGCAGTGTGTGAAACAGTTATGGTGAATGGTTGATATTTGTATTTAAGTATCATAGAAGACTGTTTAAAGTGACTGTGTAGTTGTGGTGGTGAAGAGGGAATAAAATTATGGATGAAGTAAATGTGACTGGTGAACCTACCGAGTTGTCGTTCAATTTAAATACCCGGGATGTGTAATTGATAAAAGAGAATTTGTGCAGTTGAAGTTGGGAGTCGCTTGAGACAAGGAAGGAAAGTGGTTGGTACAGAGAAAGCATTGGTTAAAAAACACACGATAGGAATAGATGCAGTCCTAGAGCCATATGAAGGGGTGGTGGTGCCAACACTTGTTTTCTGAAGTGGTGAGATGCTGTTGTGCATGACTGAGGTTTGTGGTGCTTGCTTGTCCTTGATGCTATATAGTCTAGTATGGATCATTTAAGAAATGAACAAGTGACACAGTATATGTATTTTTTCTCTAAAAGCTTGCTTTCACTATATTATTCACCTTTTCCCTTGGATTGATGCATCAACATCCTATGAAAGTAGAAAACAAGGTAATTACTTTTTTCTTATTTTGTTGTACCTAAGACCCACTATCTCTTGTGGCCTTAATGGGGACAGGAAGCCAGCTGGTTGTCAAATGTTCCCCATTATTCCTGAAGCATGTTCATTGACTAACAAATGCTGACATTGTCATCATTGAATAATATTTTGCTCTGAAAAATAACCAAAATAACGTTTAAAAACAACAACGAAACCTCTAGGCAGTGTAATAAGACTAAACAAACCCTTATTGCTGCTATGTTGAGGTAATTTACAGTAGTCAATTTTTATTTTGTACTAGCAGAGGCTTGAACTGCATCACTTGAGGTACCTTAACTTGATGGGTTTGCCTTAGTTGAGGTTCTGCCTCCAAGTCTCTACTGTTTGAAATTGTAGTTATCTGTAGCCACAACATGTCTATTTTTTCTTGTCTTTTGCTCTTCCTCACCTCCCTCAGGTAATATTCTTTGGCCAGCCCCAAGTTTGGATAAAGACCTGCAACTTCCTCAGTATCTGTCTTAGAGGAAGCATCCAAAAGAAAACCTACTCAGGTAATACACTTAGTCAATCTTTCTCTGTACTGTTTGATCACTATCATCATTCTTCTCCTGACCACCACCAACACAGCAGTTACAGCCTTTGTTAGTGAAAATTGCCCTTGGCCATCTTTGTCCTCTATCCACTCAACATTGTCCACAGTTCATCACCTGTCTAAACATTCTATTGATGTCATTGTCTTGATGTGACTTCAGAGTTGTGTTCATCAACCTCATACTTGCCATCCACAGGTTTTATCATATTATTCCACTATATCTCCAATGTTCTTTTCTTGAATAAGCACCAAGACTTACTCCAGTTGTAAACCATGTGTGTATTTTTTAGTTCTAGGTTTTATTTGTCAGCATCCTCCTCATGAACCATCATCAGTATACCTTGTTTGAGATTTCCTTTCTGTACAACCTCTTAGCAGCATAAATTATAAGCTATTTTATAATTTAATGTTGATTTTCAACTTTTTCACAAAATATGGATTGACCTTATCCAGTAGCAATACAGTATATAACCTGCACCTCTTCGACATTTAACACCCTCGTATCTGATTTGGAATTTGCATACCTCTGCAAAAGTTTTTATGAAACCAGTCTTCATAGTGTTACTCATGCATTGCTGGAATCGTAGTACACTGCTACAGAGAAAATCTGTGCTTGTAGTTATTAAAGGCTCGTGGTTTTGCAATTATATGTGTAATTAATGGTTTTGCTTTGTTTTACCTATATTGGCACACCTCAGAGCCAAGTTGTTATAGTCTAGGCTTGGAAACGGTTTGTTTCATCCAACTAGGTATGGTCTCTGATCATAAACCTTTTCTCAATAAAGATTTGCAGTAGAGGTTTGCAACAAATTGAATTTGTAGTAAGCAATGCTTTGTTGATGTTTTATAAATGGTTACAAACTCTAACCCTTAAACTGTGCATGGCATATATATAACGACAGGACCCCAATGGAACCAGAAGCTAAATTTTTCTAACTTGTTCTAACTCTAATTTTCTGTACATAATCTACTAGCAAACACTCCAACTTTGTCTAAATGATCACCAACGTAACTTGAAAAACAAGAAAATTAAAAATAATTATATAATATTGAAAATGTTAGATTTTCAGATCGGCTGCAAAAATATTAAATACCACCAATTGTTCATTAAGTGCTATTATGTTCTCAGAATAGTATATGATCTTCATTTTAATATATTTAGAATATAGATTTTCAGTTTAGTTTACTGTAAAAAAAATCGTCAATATGGCATTTGAAATATGCACCAAATTCAGACAACAAAATTTATAACTCAAAACTTTTAAAGTTTATGAAAAATCCATTCTAATAGGATTGTAGAACAGACAGCGGCGCACACTATATGTAAAAATGGTGAGAATTGGTCAAACTGAATTTTAGAAGCTGACTCAATGTTGACACTAGTTTTAGAGATAATTGAAGTTGAAGTTATCGACGATGTATAAGGTAGTTCCGCTGCATTAATTTACTTGTATGTTTTAATAAACATTATTTGGCATTCATACTCGAATATGTGAAAGTTGTAGATCAATATGTGTTGAAATGAAGTAAAGAAAAAATAACCCTCCAAAAAAACAAAAGTACATATTGGGATAATTATAATAATTATAATGATTTAGGGGATATATTTAGGGGTGTACTTTATATAAGTCAAAAAGCCCTAATCTGGTCCCTAATCATCAAAACAATCTAAAGAAACCAGGAAAATAGTTTGAAATCTGTAAAAAAAAATCAGCCCCAAAAAATTCAAAGTCCCAAGTTCTGCCAGTTATGACTGATTTATTTGTTGACCAATTTAATTCTATCTTCACATAGTTAGGGACGGGTATGCATTCTCCAGGATGTGGAGATTACAACAAAATCAAATAAAAAACAAAGAAGAAAAAAAAATAAGTCTCCCCCCCAAAAAAAATTGTGGACATTGGTGAAAGTAACAGGTCCAAATACATTGTCCAATTTCATTGGACAATGTATTTGTATGATATATAACAAAAAAAAAAAAAGCATAATAACATACTTACTCAATATTATTTATTATGTATTACTCAGCAATGATATAAAGGCACCACTGCATATCCACTTTGTGGACACTTCTAACTACTATTCTTCTTTGTGTGTCGGACAGGTGCTTGCATCTCTTTATTACTGCATTATCCCTCAGTTCCAGTTATTAAAAGCTGTTCTCCTTATCAACAAAACATTCCTCTTTTTAAAAAAAAATTGTCTAAAATCCATTTCTGAAAATATTCAGATGAAACTTTCACGACGCTGAAGCCAATAAGTTGGAGATTTGTTTAACATTTAATATTAATTTTTACATAATTCAAACATATTTTTGCCCAACCCCAGCTTATACCCACATTTACAGCCCAGACTGTAGCAGTGTAAGGGTTAAATTGATACATAGTTTTACATGCATTTGTTTAAATGGTGAAATCAGCCAGCACTATCTTTTAAACTCTTCAATCCCCAAATTGTGCCAGTCTCTCGGCTGCCGACTTGAATTGCTCACCACTTTTTTTTTTTCTACCACAGACAGACAATTTACAATACTAACCAGCATATATACATTTTTGTCTCCTCCATGGACAGGGAAAGGTCATTGAGAGACAGATCTGTTAAACATACAGCATAGTTCAGTGGTTTATTGAACAATCAACTACAGTGTGTGATTGTAGCGCTTTTAAAAGGCTAATCTAAGTACTGTACTGAGAGGTACTCCCACAGTATGCTGCATAAGCCATTTATAAGCTCTCTCGTGTAACGTTTCGTGTACTGTACTGATTAAATTTCTGAACCTATCTCGCTCATTAGTCATTTGCCTGCCTAGTCCCTCGTGCATAATTTTCATTTTTTTTTTTTTTTTTTTTTCTTAAAGGACTGAATTTGATTTAATAAAGGGAACATTAAATTTGACATGAATACGTAACAAAAAATATTTGCTGTTGGAAAATATTGGTGCCTATCGGGTATCTAGTTTCACTTTTGTTATTCATTTATGTGATGACCAATAGGAGACCAGTGACATGCAACAAAATATGATTAATGGCAGCCTATCAGCATGTAGTACGATGAGATGCTAGACTCGAACTGCCAAGATTAGTGTTTGAGTTGTACAAAGTCCTCAAGGTTAAGATTTGTGACAATGATGCTTAGAAGAGAATTGAAGGGTGGCTACAGCGATTGAATTTTTGTTGGAGAAAATTTCTTTCAAGGTAACCGAGGAAAGCCCTCAAAAGGACTGTCTGATATCTGAATGAAGCAGTCTTTGTTGGAGGCAAATCAGTCAATGACCAGTGAATTTGTCTGGGATGCTTCCAGAAACTAAACTGCGACCATTCACTGTGTATGTGTGTTAATCGAGTTAGAGGTTGATTCCATACCAAGACAGTCACACAAGACCATTGTGTGGTGTTTCGTGGTGCTGGAGTTGATTAGCGTTGTAAGAGGGATATATTATAGTCTTGTGGGTTGGTTGGTGTTGTCATCGTTGATCCTTCTCTACGGACAACCCAACCCACAACTCGGTAGAGTGTTTATACTTTACTAGGAGATCACCCTGGGCACTTCTGGCTTTTGGAGAGGGGCTCAACGTCACACGTTTAGGGGATGCTGCTCCAATACTTAGCCTCGTTGTCACGTGCACACACCCACTCGAGCCGCCGTGACTCCCCACTCTCTCCTTATGAGATATGATCTCAATCCCCTTTTGACTTATTAGTATTACCTTCTACCCTGTCCACAGCAGTGGTTCTTGGTTCTTTCTCTCTCTCTCTCTCTCTCTCTCTCTCTCTCTCTCTCTCTCTCTCTCCTTCTTTACTACCTCCTGGGAAGCCTCACTAGGACAAGGGCAAACACCAGCAAATTGGGATACATTTACTGGACAAAGCACATACACGATACATACACACATATAATAATAATGAATCCTATACTCTATAATATTACAATCAGGTTGCACTCCAACATCATCAGAACTCTATCATCAGCTTATCAAGTGGTGTCCTATCTCCTGGTTCACCACCTGATACTATCAACCTCCTCAAGTTGATCAAGTCTACATACACTGTTGCACCATCAGCAAGAGAATATATATATGTATCTATAAATGTGTACAAAGAAAATCAGCATTTGAATGCAATAACATATATCAGTATAAATGTTCATTGATACACAACAATGATGAATCGATCACTCTATCAGTCCTAGAACACATACATTTGTAGGTAATCCAGCCTACGACTGTAACTCTAAACTTCAGTATAAAACACTCCTTGACATAAGAATGCCAACAATCACTTACCTCTCACTGCGTCTTGCACGCTAATGACAACCAAACACTATCAACTCCCTACAAGTAATCCACCAGAACTTCCCTTCCACCTCTGGAAGTTCACTACCCTGATATCTTTAGGTTCTTCCGGGCTTCACTACCAGGATCCTCTGCAGCTCCTCCAGGCTGCTACACCATGTAGTTTCCTTGAGCAACTACGGTGCTTCACCCTTCTGCTAGGGTCCTCCACAGCTCTCCTGGCTGCTACACCATGAAGTTTCCTCGAGCAACTATGGTGCTTTTCCACCTCTACAGAAGCACGTGACACTCCTCTTCACTGCTTCTCCTCACAGCTTGAGATCCTCTCCTCCACTACCTTGGAGTCTCATCAATTACTTCATCTGGGCTGGCTTCGAAGTTCTCAACAACTTCTTCCCCAAAGACAAACCTGCAACCCATCGACACTCCAATAAAATTGTTTCCCCTTTAACACATAAACAAAAATAATCACACAATATGTTTGCCTCCAACCTCTATCTGTCCTCTACATACAGTGAGAGTGGACTCCCCCGTTTTGGGCGGGTCCATACTCCACCTCGCCTGGCGGGTGTGAGTCACACTGGGAGGGTCCTTCGCCGTCAGGAGCCGGGCTCCCTCAGTTACCTGCCAGCGCTCAGAGGAGACGGATGTCGCTCCATGTTCCTCTCTCTCCACTCTTATTTCAGGCTTTCTGCCTTATTAAAACATGTCTAACTTATCAATAAGCATTGCTACTGTCGCTGGGCACACGACCAACTACAAGCAATCACTATGAACTGGCGTATATCGTGCTTACCACAGATTGTCTGGTCGAGGGCGCTCCTCCCTCTGACGAAGCTTGGTCAGGGCACTGCCACGGCCCACGATAATGCCTCTGGGTGGTTTAATAAACACTCCTCGTAGCCCACGACTTGAGACCACATGTCCCCAGCTCGATTCCACAGCTGGTACGTCTGCACACTTCTCTTCTCTTCGAGATATATCACTAGGGGTTCCCTTCTGACGGGAGCTCAACGGAACGCGGCTTTCCCCCTGCGATGTCTGGCCTCAAGTGAGTCAAAGCCCTCCAGAAGCGAGCCTCACGCCTCCAGCAAAATGTCCACATCTCCTAGCCAGTCATCTGTTTTCTTCTTCATTGCCCATAATCTCAAATTGTTATTTATATCCAAGCAACTATTTTACATGTGTGTTATCACCTCAATATTTGCTAGACCTTCTAATCAGGTCAGGCTTGATGAATAACTCTCAAGGAGGGAGACTCGTTTCTCCTGCAGGCTGAGATCATAACAGATATAAAAGCCTTTTCTTGGTTATTTACTTTTCAGGTACTTATTCGGGTACATGACTAGCAGTTGACCAAGTGTGGGGGTGGAATCTTGCTCTCTGTTTAACTAGTTGGTCTATGAAACAGCAGCATGCAAACAGATATCATTTGCTCTGAACGTGACATATAGTAAATAGTGTTGTCTGTTGATCACGAGACTGATATGGCATCTTGAAGCATTTTGGTCAACGCTGGATGCCTGTTGTGGGTTTTGATATGCCAGCCACATGACTATCAGAAGTATCAATTCATACCATTCAACTCGGAATGCAGTTGCAGTCATACACTGCAACTCGGAATGCAGCTGCAGTCGTACTATTCTACCAGTTGCACTCGTAATACTTGACCTAAAAATAATGACTTTTAAACTTGATCATGACACTACACCTCGTATTGTCTTCCCTATACCTACCAATATTTTTATGTACAGTACTTAGTGCTTATCCTTTCAAAACAACTTTATATCATCAATCTGACTACAAAAAACTGTTCTCATCTCATATCCATTTACTAATAAATCTAGGTACATATTGTACTGTACATTGTTTTTTCTCAGGTGTTCAGGTTTTTTTTTGTTGATTCTTGTATTAAGAGTAACTCTCTTTAATAATGTCAACACCTTTCTCCCAGACACTGTTCTCCCTCATTACTGTCTCTTTGTGCTATGTTGACAAAAAGTGCTGATAAGTAATACTGTATACAGTGACACCTCAGCTTATGAATGCCCTTCCTCTTATCTTGAGGTTATCTTAAGATGATTTCGGGGCTTTTTTAGTGTCCCCGCGGCCCGGTCCTTGACCAGGCCTCCACCCCCAGGAAGCAGCCCGTGACAGCTGACTAACACCCAGGTACCTATTTTACTGCTAGGTAACAGGAGCATAGGGTGAAAGAAACTCTGCCCATTGTTTCTCGCCGGCGCCTGGGATCGAACCCAGGACCACAGGATCACAAGTCCAGCGTGTTGTCCGCTCGGCCGACCGGCTCCCTTCTTTACAAAATTTTCGGGTTACGAACCCAATTTCTTTGTAAAAATTTGTATCGGGTTACAAGCTTTGCCTCGAGTTGCATAGTTTGTTGATACGCGTATGGGTGATCTAGCGAGTGGTTCTTGGTGACACGGTCGCCCGCTCCTCAGTTTACCAGTGCTTCCCACTTGGTGACGATTGCGGTTGAATTCTTTGTAAAGAATGTTTTTTTCTGCTCTTTTTGAGTTTTGAACATAAAAGTAATTATTATACATCATGCCATGGGTCCCAAGAAAGTCAGTGGTAAGGTTCAATCTAAGAAAACACATGTGAAGATCATCATATTGGAAACGCAAGAGATCATTCGTAAACATGAAAATGGTACACGGCTACAAAAATCTGTGTCAACGATATACACTGTAATTGCTAAGAAAAAGGACATAGTGCTAAAGTGGCAAAAGATGCATCAACAATCACAAAACAAAGAACAAACACTTGATGTTGAAAAGTTATTAATTTGGATACACAACAAGGAGTTAGCAGGTAAATAGCATTTCAGAGGACATCATTTGTGAAAAAGCAAGACTATTGCATGAAGATCTAATAAAGAAAAAACCTCGTAATGAGTGATGCTTTTTTTGGGGGGGGGGAGTAAAGAGGGAGGAGAGGCATAGGTGAAGGAAAGTATAGAAGTGGGAAATACAGTGAGAGGTATGAAAGCAGGCAGGCTGATATGAAAGAGTTTAAGGCGAGTGGGGGATGGTTTGAGAAATTTAGAAAAAGAAATCGCATTCAGTGTTGTGAGTTGGTGGAGGAACACAAGCGAAGAACAGACCACCGAAGAACTCCTAGCCTTTCACAAGCAGTACCCCCTCCCCTTCCGGCCCGTTGGCGTCGTGAGGGGGCTTGGTGGACGGCTGCCGGAGTGTGATGCTCCATTGGGCAGTCCTCTGTCCTTTTTTTTGGCCTTGCACTCCTGCTGCTGTCTTCTCCAATTGTGCCGGATCGCTTTTCCTTTTCCTTATGTTTCGTTTTTCTCCCCCCTCTTCTCCTATCTGCTTGTCGTTTCCTGCCGACCTTTTGCTTGTTTTGGATTATTTCTTTGGACTTCTTCTATTTTGACGCCCGGGTGCTTGAGGAGGCATACTCTTGCACCCGTAGAACTGTAGTACCCGACGTCTCGAGCGAGGGGAACCTTTTATTGTCAATCCCCCTTTCGTCGCTGAACCCGATCTCGACGGACTGACGGTTCTTAAGGTGGCGTTTGTGGGGCGTATACTCACGACGCACCCCTAGGGGGCCCCGGCATGATCGGCGATAGCTTCCTGTTGGGTGTCCTGCCTCTAATTGTGGCTCCATGGTGGGTTTGGGGGCACATTCGTGGATGAATTTGTTACTTTTCGTCTCTATGTCGTTGAATGTTTCCGTTGTACCCTCTCAGGCTCGTGGGGTGGGCGACCAAGCCCCCGAGTCGGCCTGTATTGGAAGACCAGGCTCTGTAGCTCCCGCTGCGTTGGGCCCCGACCTTGCTCCTCCTTTGACCGTCCTGTCTTCTTCCCCCAGCTCCCCTCCCTCCTCTGAGGTTGGGTCGAGCCTCCAGCCCCCGGTGGTGACCACTTCGTCCCCTGGTGTGGCTAAGTCTTTCGTCGTGACTACTGCGCCTTTTGACCCCTCTCTCTCTAGGGGTTCTCAACGCCGTTCGCGCCCCAACCGCACTCGCTCGATTCCTTCCCGTGCTGATGCGTATCAGGCCTTGTTTGGTCCTGCTTCATGGGCCAAATACTTTGATCTCCTCCCTCTTGATTCTGCGCCTCCTGATGATTTCTCCCTCCATCGGCATCTTGTAGATTCCGTGGATGCGTGTGTTACTTTCAACCCCACTCGTCTCGGTACACGTGTCGTTGCTGCTCCTTCTCAGGATGCGGCTTCCCGCTTGGCTACCTTATCTTGCCTTGGCGAGATCCCTGTTCGGGTCTCCAAGAATGTTCAGATGAATTCCAGTGTTGGCACTATTCTCCTCCCACCCCATGTTGCAACCGGTGTTCGGAATCTGCAGGATTGCCACGATGATATTCGGCATATCCTTGATGCCCAAGGCCATTCTGTCCTCCAGGTTGACTCGTTTACTCGTCCCCCTCGTGGTCGTCGCCGTCGACCCCTTCGCGTTGTGAAGATCACCTTTGATGGTAGGACCCTTCCATCCTCTGTCATTCTTGCTGGTGCTAGGTGCTCTGTCCAGGAGTATATTCCTTCTCCTCGACTTTGTAATAAGTGCTGGAGGTTTGGGCATGGTGCCCTCCGCTGCTCTGGGACTGTCTCTCTCTGTCCTTTGTGTGGGAGTGAAGGTCACTCTAAGTCGGAGTGCACTTCTCCCCAAGCTCGCTGCCTCAACTGCGGTGAAGCCCATCCTACCTTCTCCCGTGCGTGTGTCCATTACAAGCTAGAGGCAGCCGTCCTCAACCTGAAGCACCGGGAGCGTTTATCTTTTCCTGAGGCGAGGCGCCAGGTTCGCCGGCTCCCGCCTTATACTAATATCTCTTATGCTCGCGTGTTGCGCTCTTCCTCTCCTCGTCCTTCCCGCCTTCCTCAGACTCACAACCGTTTCCGGGCCTTGGACCCTGATGCGCCCACTGCCCCCTCCTCTGTTCCTTTGGGTTCTCTCCCGAAGGATCCTCCTCCTGGTCCTCTGTCTGGGGTTCCCCTTCCTTCTACCCGGTCTGTCGTGTCTTCTGTGTCTTCTTCCTCGTCCCCCTCCGATCCTCCTTCCCATCCTCTTCCTCCATCTATTGGCTCTCCCCACCGCCTGTCGGTGCGGGCGGATGTCCATCGCTCTCCTAGCGGCCGTCGTGTGTGCTCTCGTTCGGCTTCTCCTGTTGAGACACTGGAATCCGTTGCCCGGTACGTGGTTGCTGGGACACCGATCTCTTTAAGTCAGAAGCGTAAGCCTGGCTCCTCTCCTTCCTCTTCCCCGGCGGGTAAGAAGGCTTCGCTTTCTTCCTCAGCTCCTTCTGGCTCTGTTGCTCCTTCCCCTCCCGTTTCAGTGCTTGCGCCCCCTGTTCCTGCTATGGAGGTTTCTTTGGCCCCTGCTTCCCTTTCGGTTGCTGCTCTTGCTGGGGTGCGCTCCCCTCTTTCTACTCCCCCTCCTCCTGCTGCTGTCCTTGACGGCTCCTCTCCGTTGTCTCCTCCTCTTCCTCCTCCTCCTCCAGACCCTGCCCGCCCACCTCTGCTCTGTTCTCCCGTTTCCTTCCCTCCGTCTTTGCTCAGTTTACCCATGCCCCCTAACCCTGACTTTGCTGACCCTGATCCCGACCCTGATATTCTTTAACGTGCTCTGTTGCTCTTTCGCCTTTGTTTCTTCCTTGTTCTCTGTTTTTGTCCTTTCTCTTCTCGTCGTTGTCCATTCTTCAATGGAACGTTCGAGGTTATTACGCCAATTTCCTCGAACTCCAACTTCTGATTTCGCGGTTTTCGCCCCTTTGTGTCTGCCTCCAGGAGCCAATGCTTGGTGCTCGTCCTGGTCGTTTTCGTGGCTATTCCTTTCTCTCCCCTTCCCCAGCCATTGCTGGGGCTTCTAATTCTTCTGCTCTTTTGATTCGGGCTGATGTTCCCTTTGTTCCTTTACTTTTTCCTTCACCTCTCCATTGTTCTGCTGCTCGTATCTTTGTGGGGAAATGGTACACAGTTTGTTCCATTTATCTCCCCCCGAGTGTCCCGCTCTCTCTTCCTGATTTGAAACACCTCCTGGACTCCTTGCCGGAGCCTGTGCTCCTGCTGGGTGACTTCAATTGTCGTCATTCTCTTTGGGGTGACGTTCTGACGAATACCCGGGGTCGCCTCCTTGAGCCGTTTCTCCTCTCTTCTTCCCTGTCTCTTCTGAATTCTGGTGAGCCCACTCATTTGGACTCTCGGACTCGCACCCTTTCTTGTCTTGATCTTTCTCTCTGCTCTTCTTCTCTTTACTTAGATTTCACGTGGCAGGTTCTTGATGACCTCCATGGAAGTGATCATTTCCCCATCCTTGTTTCCTTTTTCTCTTTTCGCCCTTCCCTCTCTTTCCCTAGGTGGCAGTTTGCTAAGGCAGACTGGACCCTATTTACCCTCAGTGCTGCTCTCCCTGACCTCTCCCTTCTGCCTCTCTCTCGCGCTCTCCTCCTTTTTCATGACACTGTCTTCAACGCTGCCCTCCGCTCTATTCCTCGCTCTTCCTCTCGGGGTCCACGGAAGTGCGTTCCCTGGTGGAATGCGGACTGTGCTCGGGCTGTCCGCTGTAAGCGTGCAGCCTGGAAGAGGCACCGCCGTAGGCAGACGACCGATTCTTTTCTTTTCTTTCGGAAAGCGAGTGCGGTGGCCCGTAGGGCCATCCGTACGGCTAAACGTGAATGTTGGGCATCTTATGTCTCAACAATTACGTCCGAGACCCCTCTGGCCCAGATCTGGAAGCGTATCCGCAAGATAGCGGGTAAGTTCGTTCCCGATGTTTCACCGGTCCTTCACCTCCATGATACTCTTGTGGCGGACCCGTTGCAGGTCGCTTCCGAACTGGGTTCCCATTTTTCTTCTGTTAGCTCTGGTCTTCATCTTCCCCAATCTTTCCTTCTTCGTAAACCTGTCCTTGAGTCTCGTCCTTTAGATTTCTGCACTCATCTTCAGCTTCCCTATAATGATCCCTTCTCTCTCTCTGAACTTCGTTCTGCCCTGGCCCTCTGCGGTTCTACGGCGGCGGGCTCCGATGGTATTCATTATGAGATGCTTCGCCATCTCCCTCCGAGCACGTCTCAGTATTTACTGAGTCTGTATAATCGGATCTGGGAGTCGTCGTCAGTCCCTGAGGACTGGCTCGATGCCGTTGTCCTCCCTGTTCGCAAACCGGGGTCTCTGGGTACTTCCCCTAAGGACTTTCGCCCTATTGCTCTCACAAGTTGTGTCTGCAAACTCTTTGAACGTATGGTTAACGTTCGTCTGATGTGGTTCCTGGAACACCATCACCTCCTCTCCCCTTCTCAATTTGGTTTCCGCAAGTGCCGCAGCACGACAGATGTCCTGGTGAACTTGGAGGTCTATATTCGTACTGCTTTTGCTGCGAAGACCTCCGTTGTTGCCGTCCTTTTTGACCTAGAAAAGGCTTACGACACCACTTGGCGATATCATATCCTATCTCAACTTCATTCTTTTGGCCTTCGTGGTCATCTCCCTCTCTTTCTCCGCAGCTTCCTCTCTCGTCGTTCCTTTCGGGTGCGCCTTGGTACCGCTCTGTCTCCCTCTTTTCAGCAATACGAAGGTGTGCCCCAGGGTAGTGTTCTGAGCACTACTCTTTTTCTTGTTGCCCTCAATGGTCTTCTTTCCTCTCTTCCTTCTGGTGTCTTCTCCGCTCTCTATGTCGATGATCTTACCCTTTGTTGTCAGGGTGATGATTCGCCTCTCCTTCAACGCCGGCTTCAACTTGCAATTGATGCCGTGTCGTCTTGGGCCACAGGTCATGGCTTCAAGTTCTCTACTTCTAAGACTTGTGCCATGACTTTTACGCGGAAACGGGTTGTTCTTCGTCCCTCTTTGTCACTTTATGGTCATCCCCTTGAATACAAAGATTCCGCGAAGCTTTTGGGGTTATTCCTTGACACTCGTTTGTCTTGGTCTCCCCATATCTCTTACCTCCGTGTTGAGTGCTCTAAGGCCCTTACCCTCCTTCGGGTCTTGTCCCATACTTCTTGGGGGGCAGATAGGCGCACTCTCCTTGCTTTACATTCCTCTCTCGTCCTGTCTAAGCTCGATTATGGTTGCCCTGCTTACTCGTCTGCTTCTCCTTCTACTCTTCGCCGTCTTGATGCTTTGCACCATACTGGGTTGCGCCTCAGTTCTGGTGCCTTTCGTTCGACTCCCGTCCTTAGCTTGTATGTTGACACTGGCTTCCTGTCTCTCCAGGACCGCCGTGATCGCTACTGTCTTCGCTATCTTGCGCGGTCCTTGCAACATCCTTCCTCTCGCCTCTGTCGTGCTTTAACTTTTACCCCTCCTGCGGTTCCTGTTCCTCTTCACCACCTCCCTCTTTCTGTCCGGTTATCTCGCCTGCAGGATTCTCTTTCCGTTCGTATTTCTGATGTTTCTCCTCGTGTTGTTCCTTCTTTGCCCCCGTGGAGGGTCCCTCTTCCGCGGTTTTGTACTTCCTTGACCCGTGTCACTAAAGCTTTTACCCCTCCTACGGTTCTAAAACGCCTTTTCCTCGAGCACTTTTCTTCTCACTCCCGCTCCGTTTCTGTCTTCACCGATGGGTCTAAGTCAGCGGACGGTGTTGGCTACTCTGTTGTTTTTCCTGATCGCACTTATATGTGTCGCTTGCCTCCGGAGACTAGCATCTTTACAGCGGAACTTTATGCTATTCTCTATGCTCTTCGTCTCCTACTTTCTCGTTGTCAGTCTTCCTTTGTAGTTGTTGTTGACTCTCGTAGTGCCCTCATGGCTCTCGGGTCCTTTAATCCAGTTCATCCAGTGGTTGTCGAGATCCAGCATTGGCTGTTTCTCGTTCATAGTAAATTTAAGTCGGTTGAGTTTTGTTGGGTTCCCAGCCATATTGGTGTGTCTTTAAATGAGCGTGCGGATGCTGCCGCCAAGGAAGCTGTCCGCTCTTGTCCCATCTCTCGTAAGGGCATTCCGTATTCCGACTTTTACCCGGTTATCCATTCCTCAGTCCTTACCCGTTGGCAGGCTTCTTGGTTGTCTGTTACTGGTAACAAGCTACGTACTCTTAAATGTTGTGTTTCCTCGTGGCAGTCCTCCTTCCACCGTAACCGGCGGTGGGAAACAGCTCTGGCGAGGTTGCGTATTGGCCATACTCGCTTAACCCATGGTCACTTGATGGAGCGCCACCCTGCTCCTTATTGTCCTAGTTGCATTGTCCCTCTTACGGTCGTGCATGTCCTTCTTGAATGTCCTGACTTCCAGGACGAGCGTATGTTTTGCTTTCCGACCGCCCCTCGCGGTCACCTGTCCCTCGATAGAATTCTTGGTGACTCGGATACTTTTGATATCGTTCGCCTTATGCGTTTTTGTTCTCGTATTGGCATCCTTGGTGATATTTAGCGCCCTCTGATTATTTTGCGTATTTGATGGTGCTACATAGCCTTCCCGGTTTGGTGCCTTCTTTTGATAATTACTTACTTACTTTCACAAGCAGTAACAAGAGGCAGCTGAGGAAATTTCTTCAGGGGAGAAGGTAGTAGTACAGTGTGTCCCTTCCCCAGCAATTAAGGAGTGGTGTAGACGGTGGAAAGAAATCCAAACTTTTGTTGAAACGACTCGCCCACAGCAAGCTGTGGGCGAGTGTAGGCCGTTGCCTTAATTAACCATTTTGATGACACTGTGATGCCTCACTACAGACAATGTGGGCATTGTAACAATTGTTACAATGTAGGGGAAAAAAAAGTCTCACTGGAAAAGTTTTTTATGAGAAAAACAAGCAGCGAGCCCCAGAGAAGTCATCATTGCCTGATATTATAATGAAAGGAGACTCCCCTTCCAAACACTTAACACCTCTCCTCCCCGCTTCTCCCCCCCCTTCCCCTCCTCCTCAGTCTTCCATACGCCAAAAAGAGTCATCAATAAAGGTAAGCTATAACTTGTACATGATAAAGTACTAAATATTTGTGTTCATTAGGTATGAAATGTAGTTTGAAGTTAATATTTTTGGGAGTGTAGAACGGATTAATTCAATTTACATTGTTTCTTATGGGAAAATTTGTTTCGTGTTGCAAAGTTTTGGGTTACGAATTGTCATTGGGGAACAGATTAAATTTACAAACGTAGGGGCCACTGTATGTTTAAATTGTTAAATTTAAATTAATGTCATGTATTTTACTCATTACAGTGTTAATATTAAATAGTAATTTTTCTGGGAGGGCCCTCTCAGTAGCTCACCAATGCTAGAACCTGGTAGTAAACAAGTCTGGAACTCTCAGAAAGCACATACTGGAGACCAGAACCAGAATCTGGCCTGTTCACTGGTGTGAAGAGAAACCTTGGTATCGGAGATCACAATATATCCTAGAAAATATCACCAGAAAACTAAAATGCTTGGTGAAATAAATGCAAGCTGTCATTACCACTGTGAAATCATGACCTAGATAAGATTGCCTGCCACCAAATGGTAGTTCAGGTGGTGACCTGGGTGCTGGCAGGCAACCAGCCCATTCAGAAGTCTGGTCTGACACTCCTCTTTCTAGTGGGCACTCAGTAGGTTCCCAAGATACAGCAAGCCTTTGGAAACATTCCTGAACTGACTCGTGGGGGTCCAGTTGGGACTAGGACCAGAATCTGGCCTGCTCAAGGAGGCAAAGGAAGCCTAGTGTTCCAAGATCAGCATAGAGCAGAGATGAAAGCCCACCAGAAATCCAGATACGTGGTGTTGGTCACTGGATCAGTTGTTCCATGTGGATGGAGGGCCAATGTTTGGTTTTATTTTTAATTTTGTGTTGCATGTGCATTCTGTGTCACCCACCCTGCCTGTGCCCAGTGTTAACAGTTTGCTTTTGCTGTTGTGGCCTGGGTAATTTAATTGTTATTTAAGTCTTAATTAATATAACAAGTTTGATATTTTTGGGTACAGTATTAATACAGTACTGAATTGCTATCTTCCCTATTCCTTCTCTCATTGTCATTTACATTTTTTGATGCTTCTTGTGATATTTAATACCATATATGTAAAATATTCGTTCTCCACATTTCAGTGTTGCAGCACATTTACACAAGTCTTATTCATGCATTTTTTATTTTATAAGGCCAGTATTTTCTCTGCATCTTGCTTTCTTTTAGTAAAATTATTTTTATTTAACTCTAAATTTCTATCCAAAATCGTCTGCTTCTTCTTACTCTTCATTATCATTGAACAAAATATCCTGAATTTAAATTTTTTCAGCAGAGTAAAGGTGGAATCTTGGCTAAAGCCTGTGACTACATCTCCGAACTCAGAGTCCATAATGAACAGTTGACAGAGAGAATAAAGGAAACACATCGGCGAGAGATGGATTTTGAACTGCTCAAACAAGAGGTGGAAGTACTGAAAAATGAAAACGCTGCTCTGAAAAATGAAAATGCCCTTGTACGTGCTCAGCTACAACAGCAAGGACTCCTCGGGGACTTGCCACCATAATTGCTGGCTACTGCAGCGTGTTAATGAACTTCATGGCCATAATCTCATTCATTGGTTGATAAGCTAAGGTCAAGCGGGGTTCATTTGTACATTGTGATATTCTAATAGTAACGAGAGAGTTTAGTTAAGTGTATAACCATATGTTGGGCGATGGTAGATGTAAAGATATGGAATGAAAAACATTAGCATTGGAAAAGTTTTAAATGCACACGGCATTTTGGTGATGTCCCTTGGAAGTTATTTGACTAATAACATTTCCTAGATTTCCAAGTAAGTCTAGGTATGGGTTGGATGATAACCCACATCTAGTATAAAATAACAATTCAGATATAACTGGAAGGGCAATGTGAACAGTGGATACATTAATATACTACAGTATATTAAGAGGGCACTACATAGGATGCTATGTTGTAGGAGTTAAATATGGTGGAAAAGATGTGTATTGATGCACATCTATGTAAATTGGGAAATGATTGGTTTCAAACACAGATTTGGGCTCGTTGAACCATGTGTTCTAAGATGCTCGTTTGCATGGTGCTCGAGATTAATCAGGTTATGAGGCCTAAGATCATCTGGGGGTTCAAATGATGGCTGGGTGTATTGAATTTCTTTCTTCCATTCTTTCAATAAGTCATTCATGTGGTAAGGGAATGTCCATACAATAAAGGCAAAACCAGTTATATATCTTAACCATTACCAGGCCAGATTGAGCAGCCACTGGTCACAAGTGATGGAACTGCCTCATTAAGTCATATTTAAGAAGTTGAATGTGCTTGAAGAAAAACTTACCCCAACACTTGGGAGGTTTAAGTGTGACAAAAATACTGTAATTGGCATTGACGTATGATGTTGTTGGTACTTGTGTGGTATAAAGTCAGGTGGAGAAAGGTCATGTGACCCAGGGCACCATTGTTGCACAGCCCGAGCTAGCATGGGTCACCCCATGAAATAATGTTTGGAATGTTAGTGGAAGGGAACATAATGGTAAGTCTGGATGGTACGCCATTGGTTGATGTTTTTACAAAGGTTTATAGTATGATAACTTGTTGACTTTCCAAATTTGAGAAATAATTCTATGTTCTTAAGTATATTTTGGTATCCAAAATAGAAGAAATATAGGATTTTATTTTATACATTATGAGAATGCAAATTAGAAGGCTACATTGGCTATACAGTATTTAGATATAAATTGACATTAATTTTTGTAATAATGTTTTGTAAAATATTTATACAGTAGTACCAACCAGAATATTTACTATTGTGTTTGTGTATGCCGATTGTCTTCTACGGATTGTCACGAATGATCATAGCATAGTTATGACTTTGTAGTTTATGGCAAGTTTAAGCTTGAAATGATTGTTTTGTAATATACTGTTGTGCTATGCTCATTTTGATAGTTCAGAAATTGTGGTTATTAGGGGAAAAATTTGATAATTTTCATTGAGCAAGTCATCAAAGATATATTTACAGTATATCATTATGGTGTAACAAACGAAACCTTAGATTACATCTTTTGCCACAGCATGATAGTTGTATATCCAGTGTCATCACAAAGGCCCGACAATTGTTTTGCTACATATAAATTTGAATTAAATAATTCTTATATTATGTATATATATATTTTATTTTTGTTATTGTTGCACTTTAAAATGCCCATTACTTTTAAAAGATACATAATTACTGATATTATTCAGATCCTGTTACACCATTCACTTATTAAACTGTTTCACTTCAGTATATTGTTCTGTTTTACATGGATTTCAGAAGGTAATTGTTTTATTTGAAGGATTTAAGACTGAACAAAAAATCTGCCAAAAATTATCATAACAAGCTTGAATTTTTTTTGTTTACAATGAAACGGTTAAGGATGCTGCAGTGGTGTTGTTGCTCTTACTCGTTCAAAGTTGTGTGTGTAGTCTTAGTTACCACGCACTGATACAAGTTTCACATGTGAATGTACTTGTAAGTACAATTTTTTGCTGTTCAAATATTTTATAAGCATATAATGCCAGCTTAACCTTGTAAGTCTTAACTACAATTGATGTGTGGAAAGAGTTGGATGTACATGAAATGTGAGCCTGATAAGAAATGTGATTTTTTGTCAAGCTCAGTTACTTCTTTTTAAGCAATAGAGTTATTGATTGATTCAACAGATTTGTGGATCTTCCAATAAACTTGGAAATATATAGTATTCATGTGTTTTATCCTTTGACTTGAAAATCTTTAGCTTAAATTTTTCTCCCTTTAATACATGATCTTGTAACCATTAAACGGGTAGAGTTTGGAATTGTGTGACTGAACACTTAAGTCGGATAAAAATGTTATGATATCTTGTTCTCACTATAAACACTGAAAATGTAGGAACATGGCAAGTTTCCACGTTTCCACATGGGAACACCTACCGCATA
This sequence comes from Procambarus clarkii, assembly GCF_040958095.1. Lineage (NCBI taxonomy): Eukaryota > Metazoa > Arthropoda > Malacostraca > Decapoda > Cambaridae > Procambarus > Procambarus clarkii. The sequence goes on from NC_091167.1 coordinate 32,515,115, forward strand.
GGTTCGAACCCTCATCACGGCTCCTACGGATTTTTTCATTGACACATTACATTAGTGTGATTACTCTGTGTATGGCACGTTTTATTGTCAGAATAAACATTAATATTTATGGCATGTAGTTTAGATGTTATTCTGTGTTTAAAAAAAAAGAAGGAAAAAAACAATGGAAATGGTAGAAGTCTTATTGACCCATATTAGACAGTTCATATTTATATCCACCCAAGCTACTTTGTGTAATCTATTCTTGAAACAATCCACTGATCCAACCTCTGTTATGATATCTGGTAATATACTGTATTCCATAAATTGGCAGTGGTGGATTTTTGCTGCATTTTTGTACTTGCCTATTTGTGCTTGTGGGGTTGAGCTTTGGCTCTTTGTATGCTCTTGCAGTTGCTGGTGCTGCTTTTTATATGTAGAACCAGGTGTTTTTGTGGTGTATTTATATGCCCCTATGTGGTGGTGCCTTGGGCGCTGGTTGTTTAGGGTTCGCAGACTTCCTGTCGAGAAAGGGGGGTCCTATGGTGCCATAGACTAGGCCAGTGGCATTGCCTTTGATGTCTGCTTCCTCCTTCAGAGGGTAACATTCACATTCCTCTCATCTTAGCCCGGAATGCTTATTGGTACAAACAAATTTGTCCAAAGTTCTTAGGTTCTCTGGAATTTTTTTGGGGTTCTAGGTTAGTGTTCCAATCTAGTTGCTCTTTTTGCTTCATTCTTCTTGCAAAGTTTTGGTAAATGTTTCTATTCACTTGGGGCCAAATTCTTGATAAACATTGCAGCTTCCTTTTTTTTTTTGTTTTTTTTTACCAATTAATAATTTACCAAAATTTTCATATTTTTTTCTTGATACTGTCTTTTTCCCAAAGGTATTGTTTGTGCTGAATATATCACACTGTATTTATAATTTCATCAGTGAAATAAAAGATACATGACTATGCAAGTGAGTATTGTATTGGTAAAATTATCAAATGAAAAATGATAAGCCAGTACATGTTGCATATAGCCCTGAGATTGTATGTAGTAACATATTAGAAGTAAATATTAAAAAACAGGATCAGGTGCACTACAAATTTGTATATTTATAAAACAATCTTAGAATTGACAAAATAGAACAAAAAATATCAACATACAAAATTCAGGCAGTTTTTTTGGGGTAATGCATACACAGTACAGATGTTATTGCTTTATGAAATGCTTCTACCACGAATGCACATGCACACATATTGCTTGCAGTGTGTATTGTTGTGTGCATCTAATTTGCTGGTTCCTGACCAATATTCATGAAAAATTTATGTAAATGCAACAACTTGCTTGAGCAGGCCAAGAGTGAATGCAAGATGTTATGGTGATGTCTTAAGAGACTTGTGATGGTAGCGAGTGGCAGCTGGCATGAAGATCCAGAGGGTGAAGCAGGTGCTGGCCAGCCCAGCCAACACCCACATGCTGACAGCGTAGCTTCCACTGACATCTCGGATCACTCCTGTGATAGGAAGGTGTAATGGCAAATGATAGAGCGACTAGTAGAAATTAAGATCTAGAACTCTACTTTTTCTAACTGTTGCATAATTGCAACTACTGTAATTATTTTGTTTTCTTACAGGAAAGTACAGTAGGTTCCATTTTACAAATTTTGATGATAAGGATGTACAGTACAGTCATATAAAGCCACTAATGCACATACTAATATTTATATCTTGGATATAAATGCCCTACCCAAGCTAGAAAGAAATTTTCATGCCATTCCAATATCTGAAAATTGTTATCAAAGCAGTGACCGTTGCTCTACCGTCTGGTCCAAGTGACTGGACGGTAGAGCAATGGTCTCCTTTCCCAGTGGTTGGATATCATTCCTTTTCCCTGTCTCATCCCAGCTCCTTATCCTTTCCAAATGCTAAATGATCGCAATGGCTTGGTGCTTTATCCTGTTAGTTCCCTTAACCTTCCAGCTTAACATCTCTACTAAGACGTGTCATTAATTTTTGTCCTTCAGGTTTTTCCTTGCCTAGTTTATTGTCTTCCGAGTTATCCCAACTTGTTTCTCCATCTTATACAATTGCTTTTCATGAGGAACAATATTAAAGAACTTTTGACAATCTAGGAAGCTGCTATCCCCCAGGCTTTATTATCCTGTCTTATTTTAGTAATCTTGCATAGGACTAGGTCAGGTTTGTCAGGAATTACTTTTTCCTTCTAAATCAATGCTGCTCTACTGTTACAGATCTTATCCTCTCCAAGTGATTATTCTTAACCTAAATACTTCCTCCAGCACTTTACACACAATATTTTAGTGACAGTAGTCTATAATTTAGTATTTTCTGCATGCTCCCATTTTTTATATTGGGACTACGTTACCTATGCAGGGGCCGATGGTAATGAAGCCACAGCCAACCAACAAGAGTGTGGTGCCCATGGTGGAGGCTAGCTTGTCGAGGCCCATGTAGTGAACAATGATGAGGTTAAACAGTCCCATGTAGCCGCCCACGCCGCACCCCCACACCCCCATGATAAATGTCCGCCATCTCGCCTCTGCCACCACACTGAAGGCTGCAAATATGCTATAATAAGTAACAGTTTTATTTACCACACAGCCATCCTGTCAATTTACTCAAAATTTAGACTTCAATTTTTTTTAATAATAGAGTTCAATGTTGCCTGTATACAAGAAAATCTTTGAGGTTGAAGTTACTTGGAGCTAGCCTTGACAAATTTTGCAGGGTGACTGAAGGATGGTCACAGGTGGGTTGGGGGTCAACCCTATACCATCTCCTTTTGTGTGCAATAGAAAATGATGCCAATTTCCTATCTTAGATAAATACCAGCCTCCATCTTCACTAAGATTTATCCAGCATATTATTTTCTACAAGATTTAATATTTTATTTGTCTCGTATAGTTATTTATTGATGAAAAACAGTGTGTAAAGATGGTTACAGTGATGAAGGAAAAATGGTGTATTGAAGGGAAGGTGGGGAAAGTAGTATACTAGTCATGAGAAGCAACTGTTTACCATCCAGACAGCCTGTTAATTAACACATTAGGTTAAAAGTTTTGCTTTAAAATCGAACACAGATTAGAGTTCCACGAAATGTAATAATATACTGTGTTAATAAATTTTCTCTAGAGATGAATTCTGAATTTCAGAATAACAGTGTGGGAAATTCCAACGAATAGTTAAATTAGGTGAGTAATTTACACCACACCAATAAGGAGCCGGTCGGCCGAGCGGACAGCACGCTGGACTTGTGGTCCTGGGTTCGATTCCAGGCGCCGGCGAGAAACAATGGGCAGAGTTTCTTTCACCCTATGCCCCTGTTACCTAGCAGTAAAATAGGTACCTGGGTGTTAGTCAGCTGTCACGGGCTGCTTCCTGGGGGTGGAGGCCTGGTCGAGGACCGGGCCGCGGGGACACTAAAAAGCCCCGAAATCATCTCAAGATAACCTCAAGATAACCACAGTAATATTCAGGTTCGTAAAATTACATATGGAACAAATACTAACATTAATAATTCCAGATGTATGATAACCATTTAATTAAATCAATATATGAAAGACTATAATAATTAACAAAAGATACAGTGCATTTCTCCTCGTAGCTCATACCCCTCAGTTCGGGTACTAGTCTGGTGGCAAACCTTTGAACTTTCTCCAGTTTAGTCTTGTACTTGACGAGATATGGACTCCATGCTGGAGCTGCATACTCCAGGTTTGGTCTGACATATGTGTATACAAAGTTCTGAATGATTCCTTACACAAGTTTCTAAAGGTCATTCTTATGTTGGCCAAACTGGCATATGCCGCTGATGTTGTCCTCTTGATATGGGCTTCAGGAGACAGGTCTGGCGTGATATCGACACCCCAGGTCTTTCTCTCTGATTGTTGAAGAATGTCAAGAATTCAAGAATGTGTGTATGTAATTACCTAAGTGTAGTTACAGGATGAGAGCTACGCTCGTGGTGTCCCGTCTTCCCAGCACTTTGTCATATAACGCTTTGAAATTACTGTACTGACGGTTTTGGCCTCTACCACCTTCTCACCTAACTTATTTCAACCGTCTACCACTCTGTTTGCGAAAGTGAATTTTCTTATATTCCTTCGGCAGTATTGTTTACTTGGTTTAAATCTATGATCTCTTGTTCTTGAAGTTCCATGTCTTAGGAATTCTTCCCTATCAATTTTATTGATTCCCGTTACTATTTTGTACGTAGTGATCATATCGCCTCTTTTTCGTCTATCTTGGGATATTTAATGCCTCTAGCCTCTCCTCGTAGGTCTTGTCCTTCAGTTCTGGGAGCCATTTAGTTGCATGTCTTTGCACCTTTTCAGTGTGTGTGTGTGTGAACAGCACTTTCCAGTGTATAAACACTTAGAGTGAACTTTAATCCTGACCAATATTCAGGACTAATCTTTTGTTTTATGGTTGGTCGCTTAGCTCTTGTGGTGGTCTTAACCATGGAAACACAAACCGAAACTGTCTCTATTTTCCGCTTGTTACAACTTGTAATAAAGTTGTTACATCTTGGCTTAACGTGTTTATGACGTATTAGAACGTTGTTACAACTTGCTATATTGGTTGTTATAACTGGTTAGGTGTTAAAACTTGTTCGAACGTTGTACCAACGTCGTAGTTTCGGTGTGTGTTTGGCGGGAATTAGTCTCTCCACGTACACTCCCTTCCTCCACCCCCGAGGTTGATAAACTAATGTCCATCGCCAAAACCTGTTTACACTTTATGAAAAAAAATTGTACCAAAAATGTTAGAGGAGCGTGAGAACGACCGTGCATGTCACCATACGTGTCATCAAGGTCACTGTCAGACTTTTAAGCCAAGTACTGTAACCCAAAGTTTTATCAGTGCCGCGAGAAAGGGATGTGTGGAGAACGTCCAGGAAAAGTAGTTTTAAGAACTCTTAAAGTGGCTTAAATTAAACAATTTCAATTATTTTATCAGAAATAACTATTTGAAATGGATAACAATATTACACTGAACAATAACTCAACATTCCATGGGCATGACGTATATCGCGTTTACACTTAAGATATAACCATCAGTTGAATTTATAATGAGAATGCATTTTCTTCACATAAAATACGTGCAACAGCTAAGCAAAAGAAAAAAGTTCAACTAGGATACAGTATACTCACCGAGAGTGGAAACAACGGTGGCTGCAACGCTGGTCATGCAACACCCCCGCATGCTGAACTTTGACCAGTCGGACAGCACGGACACAGTAAGGCGAGCCATCAGATTACATACTGCCGAAACTGTTAGGTATAAGCTGGCTGTGTGGATGGAGTGACCTGCCGCCAGCATCGCGAATGGCATAAGAGCCATGAAGTTCAAATAACTATTTAGCATGAATACTCCTCCTATAGCAATGATGGCCGCTGGCGGGGACTTCAGTACGGAGAGATTCGACGCACTTTTGTAAAGTACGCGTAGGAAGGCATTGTTCGAGAAACTACACGTACTCTTATTCTCCGCAGTCTCAGCGGCATCTGCTTCAAGGTGGTCAGGTTTCTCCGAGGTTCCTGTTTGGCCCTGAAGTGGACGGAAAAATGAGGCACCAACGCAGCAGTGAAGCATGATAGCGCCCAAGATGAACGTGGCGCCAAAGAAACCAAACTCGTCTTGCAGGAACCCAATGAGAAGAGGACCTAACATCTGTCCCATGCAGGCGCCAGCCGTCATGCAGGCATTGGCCACTCCCCTGTGACGCGTGCAGTAGTGCGGCACGATGAGGAACCCCAGGGTGTTCAGCAAACCTCCGCTAATCCCTGCAAGATGCATTCAACATAAAACTATACAGTAGATTATATAGTTCTATAGATTATATAGTTCAGTGTATCATTAAGTTATCAATATTTCATTACTTAAGAAGTTTTATCAATTCATTTTGAAACGATTACATACTTTTGATAAATTCTGACACACCAGAAAAGATCACAATTATAATTTTATAGGCACTATGAATTTTGGCCATATTTTACCCGAAGTATTAAGAACAAAATTCTTGGCCTATTAAATTTTCATATATACTTAGTAAAGGATGTATAGTAATGACGAACAAATTTAAATTGTGCACTCGTGCACTGAGCTGCATGTGTGTATTGACCGTGGTAACAAAGCCGCTAAAACTGAGCTCGGCTGACGACATTTGACAGTCATACTAACACCTTTTACATCCATTTTTGTTAACGGAATCGACCAATCTGTTAAAAATGAGACATATTAGTAAAATTTAAAGCGTTCTATCCCTCTGCCTCGATAAGCTAAGTGGTTTGTTCGGGCTTGTAGGGTTCTGCAGGTCATTAATAATTTACGTGTCCACTTACTAAACCTGTATATCTTAGTTTGTGTTACAGTTAATGAGCCTTGTTGAAGCCTCGCAACTGAAAGTTTTTATTATTATGGACAACGTCTTAGCATTACGAACTTCTTAAACGCTCCAATAAATACAATTTAAGCGAGCCGCCATGATTGATGAAGAATGTGTTCCAAATATTCCCGCATATAAAGTGTACCTCATTAGTAGCTTGAGCTCAAGCATTTCAAATCGCTGAGATTTGAAGTCTGCTATCAAAGAAGACTTGATTAAAACTAATGACTGAAAACCTAAACTAGTGGAATTGCAAGACTCACCGCAGAGGACGGAGTAGGAGAAGAAGAGGTACAAGGGCGATGTGGCGAAGGCTGAGAGAGCCAAGGAGCAGGCGAAGGTGACGGAGCAAGCCATGGCCACGCCTCGCCAGCTGTACTCCTCCACCAAGGGGCCGACATACACCCCACAGGTAAACCACAGCAACAACATGGAGTTGAATATCCAGCCGACGGTAGTTGACGATGCTCCCAAGTCCAAGAGGAACGGAGAGAAGATGATGCTGAAGCAGGGACCCACCATGTTAATCATCATCTAAGGAAGGAAGCCCTTCAAAATACATACTAATATATATTGTACTGTGAATATAATTTGATATATTTATTATTTACATTTTTATATCTAATATATCAATTAGATTATTATATTTAATCTATTGCATATGTTGTTAAAATGAATATATTATATATAGTGGTGCCTGACAGCTGGGTAGACAGCGCTTCGGATTCGTAGTCCTGAGGTTCCGGGTGGAGGTGGAAATAAACGGGCAAAAGGTTTCTTTCACCCTGATGCCCCTGTTACCTAGCAGTAAATAGGTACCTGGGAGTTAGACAGCTGCTACGGGCTGCTTCCTGGGGGTGTGTAACAACAAGGAGGCCTGGTCGAGGACCGGGCCGCGGGGACGCTAAGCCCCGAAATCATCTCAAGATAACCTCAAGATAGTATACTTTAGTCCAGGACTAAAGTAAACTCAATGTATATACACTGTTAAGCGGGATACACTTCTCAATGTATCAATACACTTCAATAATGTATCCCTGTGATACATTCTTAGATTATATTACTAAATATATTATACACATTACTGAATATTCAGGTATTACATTCATTATTCAATATATCACATATTTTTTAATACCAAATACATTACATATACATAATATTTTATTTTATTATGTAGCCATCGGCTAGAGAGGAACGAGGACAAATAAAGCAATATAACATGATCACTTTAACGATAAAACTGAGACATCGCTAACTTACCATTATAATGAAAGCGCCCAGGGCAACCGTCCAATTGGAGTCGGCGACGCGAGGTTCAGTCACCTGGCCCGACCTCTGCTGGTCCTCAATGGCGTCACCAGGAAGCTTCTTACATAACTTCTCCCCTTCATCTCCGCTCTCTCTTTCTCTGTCCAATTCTTCAATAATGATCCCCATTTTGTTCTGCGTGTAGTTCAGTAATCTAACGTTGTCATGGTGCTCCCCAGAGGTGGGCACTCGACTCCCGAGGGTGCAGTCCCCTGCCGCAGGGTGCTGCTGTGTGGTCATGGGGTTTGGAAGGGACCTTTGACAAGCCGCCGACTTCTTCTTCCCGTCGAGACAACTAGGGGAGATATCGACCTTCAGGTAAATTATAACTGATATTCAAAATACAATATTCTCATGTTATCTTAATCGTGAAGTTATTTATGAAGCCTAGTAAGATTCCCGACGATGATTTAATTGGTTAAAAAGCATCTATAGAGAAGTTTACGAAGGCAAAGAAGCTCGAGAACATTTAATATTGTGCCAAAGAATAGTTAGTAACGATTAATGCTATAAAACTAGCAAGAACTTGTGTAAAACTATCTTCCACCTGGTTTTGAACAAGCTAGGATACCAGAATGTCGAAGAAAATGAATGTAATATTGAATAGTAGCCATAATTTGGTTTCCAACACCAAATGCTAAGTCACAATACTTCACAATATAGTTAGACAATTTTATAATCCATATACGCTACAATATATAAATGACGCTATAGTCTACGAATGCTATCATCTGTAAAAAGCTATGACGATCTATAGAGGCTATGGTCTATGAATGAATAGTTATGTATGTTCTATAGAAGTAACGATTTATGAATGCGCGGTTGCTATTTCACTTCCATATTTGTACAAATCATCGTGGATCGATGTTGGAAACCACAACACAAAGCGCTCAGCCATCAAGAGCCCCATGCTGACTGTACCATTCTCAATAAACATCACTACATCAGCATTCATTCATTTATAGACCGACTCTGATATAGCCCACCGCTCTATTAACTGAACTATCTACATTAACAACAGCAAACTACACATAATCGATCTACTATGTGTAGAGAAAATAGTGATAGGACAACCATCACACATCAGAGGAGGGAGATTCGAATTTGCACTCCTGCTAAATGCTCAGGATAGCGATGCCAGCACACACACTGTACACAAATTCCGCAGTGACCACTGGGCACTGCTTACCATCATCAACATAAGTACAAGAAAGAGGAACATAACTGAAAGACAATGGCTGATCCTCAGAGCTGATATGGATCCCGATACTTATAAACAAGATGAGTGGCGGGTTCACCCACTACCACATCTCAGAAGACATTGATTAATTGTAATGTTGATCTAAATAAGCAGATTAACAGCTATCTGAAAGTCACATGTGTGAAATTGAGTATATTAACATGCTCAATAAAATGTACAATATTTGTATCTGAATGTCGGAGATTCCACTAGAAGAAACCAAGAGTTGATTAAAAGTCTAGAGTAGCCGCAGAAGAGAACATTAAATAATAATAGTAGTAACAGTAATAATAATATTAATAACATTTTATTTATAAGATTCATTATAAATAGATTCATTTATTTATAAGATTTCATATATTACGGTGATTACTTATTAGGTGCAGTATTTGTAGTTTACAAAGCCTCAAATTACCCTCTACTGCAGGAGAAAAGTCTACAAGTGTAGGCAAAAAATATAGATAACTAAAGGAAGCAGAACCCGGCCTGCTTGCTGCACACAAAGATCCCAGGGGTAAGGCTGAAGAATTAATAAGACAAGATGAGTGATGCAGGAGCATCCTCCTCCTCCCTCACCAGCCCGTCCTTCTGTTTATATAGTACTATGGTAACGATGTGCATCATCGTACATATATTGACATAATGGACAATTAGAATATAGAATTTGATACTAGTGAATTTGGACAAACCGGAAAAGGTATTGTAATTGTTCTAATAAAACCTAAGTTAAACATCTTCGGCCTAATAAACGCTATCTGAGCAACAAAATAGTTTATATATATATGTGTTATACTAGAGCAAGGAATATTTTAAGTTTGGTTTTCAGCCTTAATTTGTCCCGGCTTTTATAAAATGAATAGTACCAAATTCTATCTAATTGTTCATTATGTCAATATATATACGATGGTCAGTTACAAAAAGTACTATGTAAACAGGAGGACTGATTACCCTCAGTCTAGAAATAAGTAGGAAACAGCTCCTGCAGTATCCAATCAGAATAGCAAGACGACGAGTATGGATAACCAATCACTGCCCAGGAAGTATAACAACGGCAAAAGTAATTGCACCTGGTAAGATGGAGTCCCTTACTCAGTGCACTATGTGACTTTATCGGAGATTGCCTCTTCTCCAGCTCTTCAATAAATCATATTTAACCGGAATGTTACCCACATAATGTGAAACACGCAGTAATTGTCCACATACTGATACCCACACAACTTACTATAAGGTCCGTCCCCCTCTTAAATAGGACCAATTAGACTGACCACGATCTGCGTCAGTGTTGGTTCCAAACCCGAGGCTATTCTCCCTGCAAAGTTGGGTGAGGCTAGCCCGAAACGTCTAGGCCTCCCGCTTTTGGACAGACAATAATCAGAGAAACATTTTGTTATAGATTGATATTGCTGTTCTACGTTGAATTACTATACTGATACCCAAATATCCCTGTAATTACAGCCCTATTAGTCTCGTATCATGCACATGCAAGATGCTTGAAAGGATCATCCTTAAACTGCCTGTCATATACAATAGGTAGACTTTAGTAAGAAGTCAACTTATTTGTTTAAAGGACAGAGCACATCCAATGATATTTGTAATTATTTAGCTAATGACAAAGCTAAGTACTCTATATTGACATCAAAGGAGCCTATGACAAGGTACAATCTTGTCACTTGGATCGTGCGGTCTTAGACGAGCTTGTATGCTTGGGTGTCAAGGGAAACTGAAATATATTGAAGAATGTTTCGCAGGTAGGAAATCCAAGATCTGCTTCGACGGACCAGTTTCGAGTACAGTGAATATTAAACTTGGGACCCCCGTATGTCCCGCACTATTCAACATTCTTCTGAACGTCATTTCTGACATCGAAATTTCGGAAGGAATACAACAATTGGTATATGCAAGTGAAGCCCGTCCTCAGAGAAAATTCATTACCATGAGAAACCACATCCCCCCTCCACTTCAAACCACCTGGATTGTTAGCTAGATATTTGTGATAGTTTGAAAGCATATTATGGTTCCAGTAATAGTCTACTTGTAAACTGGCAAGTGAACATTTGTCCTAAACAGAGATTATTCTCAAGTTATAACTTTAATGTATTATAAATCGTTGGCTTAAAATATAAAACGTGTATGCTGAACACGTTTTCTTTGAAGAATTTGGTTTTTCTGTAAACGGAATTTTCGGGTACACTGAAATAGTTTTGGAATTCCATATTCATCAATAAAACACTGTATTAAAGTAACCAAACGTAATGCAACCTAATCTAGTCTAACCAAATCTACTCATGGATAGAGTAGATAATATAATCAATTACGTGGTCGTTCCCAATCTATTTCCTTGAGCCGATCTCCTCCCTGAAGGACAGGTTGTGTTGTGATGTCCAGACACAAGCCCCTCCTTAGAATGATGAAACAGTCCATCCAACTCCATATAGAAGGAAATGTACACATATTGTGCAGATATATGTATGACTTCTTAAATTTTTTAATGTTTCTGGTGAAAGATTGTGAACAGTTTGGAAATATATTACAATAACACACAATAAACAGATTAGCTTTTGATTTGTACATTTGCTCAATTTCTAATAATTGTCTGTATTTTACTGATATTTATTTTACACAAACTGAACGGCGGTGTTATTGTTTTCAGCAAGAATACGTTTTTAATCAATACACCATTTTATAAAGTTTTTAACATATTTCAGGATGAATATTCGGAATAATTTGAGACAGTTCACTTAACAATTTATAAAGTTCACTTATCAATCCATTAATTTTCTTAATTAATTGCTTCCTAAACAGGTGTAATTAGCTTTCGTGATGACATTCTTAATTGATTTAATTGTTGACTATGGAACACTACCAGATCATGGTAATACGGGATTTAAGGCAAGCAGAGTGAGAGGCAAGAGTCATATGGGTGCAGGCTGTAGCGTCGACCGCTCTCTCAAACTCCTGCCTGACCCAGATCCTACACACACACTTCTTTAAACATCCAGTAAGATATATTAGTGTGACACATGCATTTACCGAGGAGTTAAAGCACAACCTTAGTGTTAACGTCACGACAGATCTGCCTTGGAAGTAAGGCAGAACTTCATGAACACACACACAAGGACACACTGATGTATCACTGGTCCGGGGGACCGGTCCACACTTGTAGGAACACAACACGTACACTGCCCAAGAAAGTAGGTCACATCCTATACTGCCTGTTGCAGGCTACTGTCTGTCTTATTCAGTGAAGGGTTAAGGCTGAGGTGGGTATTATAGGGCCGTGAAGCAGAACTACATTAGTTTGTTATGAATGGTTAACTTTATTTTCATTTTGTTTCAAATATACAGGTAGTACAAGTTATTTAAATTCTGCTAACGTTTTCTCTCGCCTAGTTGCGATCTAATTAATATTTTTTGTTCTTATGAGGCTATTATAATAGCTTTACTTTTAAATTATTTTCCCGTATTACATAAATAGTTAAATTTTAAAAGCATCATAAAACTTTGACTAAAAATAGTTATATTATGTTTTTTGTTCATGAATATTCGTTTAGTCAAGTTAAACAATGCTTAAGTTGTTTATTACAAAATTGGTTATGCGAAGTTGTTTGCCCTCTATAACACGAACGAAGTCACGCAAGATCACGGTATGTCCGTTTCGTGATTTATATCAAAGTTTCTACTGGAACAAGAGATTTACGATCAATTTCTTGTGCAATTTTGTGGTTGTGGGTGTTGCTCGCTGCTCACCAAAACAATTCAAACGATGCACGTTAATTGCAGGCAGTTTAGTCCAGCCACAGCAGTCACTGGTGAATACATGGCTACAGTAGCCCCTTGGTGAGCCTAGCCACCGTCTCTCTTGGTGTGCCCATATCCATAGCAGCTCCTGGTGAGCTCAGTCACAGTCGCTCGTGTTGAGTCCATGTCAACAGCAGCCCTTGGTGAGCCCATGGCAATGGCAGGTGAGCCCCTGACCTGTGTATTTAAAATTGGTATTTTCTCAAATATAAGCTAATATTATTATATATTAGAATTTGGTGTATCGTTAGGCCTAGGTTAGGTTAGGCTAGGTTAGGAAACGTGACCGTAACACAGTTTAAGAAAAGTTCGAACGTGATCATGTTGATCTAAAGTGTTTTTCATTAAAAAAAAAAAACTGGGTTTTTGCAGGCGAATTAACGGGTATTAGGCCATTGTTTACGAGGACTGACTGGAAAATGTGCATTGTGGGAATCTTCCTCCAAGACTATTAAATCTTGGTGAGCGATACAAGTTAAATTTTGTATTTGAGGCAAGGGATGGACATAAACATAAACACACACAACAACTATACATTTTGTCTGTTCACCTAATACATCATATTTTTAAAGTAGTCAACTAATCCATAAAAAACAAGGTTTTAGTAAAAATGACAGCACCATATTATTGACGTCTTTTTGAGCCTTGGCCTTGATAGGTTAGGTGAGTTACTTAGGCTCGAATGTTTCTGTATTGGTCAAACAATTGCAATGTTTATTTAAGTGTTAGATCGCGAGAACGGGTTCCGGGAGTGTCGTGAAAGTGTTCACGGTGAAAGTAAAACCTTGGGTCTCTACGCGGTACGCTACTGGGGCTTTCGAGGGGAAGATACAGTATTATTCAGCAGAGCATCTTGAACTTTAGAAGAACTTTGCGACAATCGTGTAATGGTACAGTCCGTCCTAGTAAACGAGGGCCAAAGTCCATTCCATGGACCCCGCCAAACCCACTGTTTATGAATGAAAAACGGTTTACACACGCAACCCGTCCTCGACTCAAGTCCATTACATCCAGCGGTCGATCCCACAGACGCATTCATATATTTTTACATGCTGTTCATTCAAAACAAGAATTTTCTCAAATATAAATTAATATTATAATATATTAGCATATTGTGCATATATAGGCATAGGTTAGGTTAGGTGTTTAGGTTCGGTTGGCGATTATTTGTATTTGTAGTACGTGGGTGAAGCATTTATAGGGTTGTGGTTCGAACAAAATTCGTCAGTGAAGCATTTGTTCCGGAAATGTTCGAACGTCAGCAGTTGTGAGTCGTGTGTCAGCCCGTCCTCCAAACAAAGATCCGAAAGTGATTCCATCCACCCACCAAACCCCCTGTTTATGAATGAAAAGTGGTTTACACACGACTCACAACTGCTGACGTTCGAACATATCCGGAACAAGTGTTTCACTGACGAATTTTGTTCGAATCGCAACGCTATAAATGCTTCACCCACGTACTACAAATACAAATAATCGCCAACAGAACCTAAACACCTAACCTAACCTAACCTATGTCTATATATGCACAATATGCTAATATATTATAATATTAATTTATACTTGCGAAAATTCCCGTTTTGAATGAACAGCATGTTAAAATTTATGAATGTGTCTGTGGGGTCGACCGCTGGATGTAATGTACTTCAGAGGATGGATCAGAGTGCGAGGACGGGTTGGAATCCGAATATATACAGGATAAGACACTCCGAAGGGCGAGCTTGGAAGTGGACAGAAGAATAAAGGGGGTGAGAGGAAGTAGACTTGTAGGAAAAAAAGTGCCAGGGCTAAACCCAGCTGCTTTTTTTATTTTATTTTATTTATTTATATACAAGAAGGTACATTGGGTTTGAGAGAATACATAGCATAGTATTTACAATCTTGTAAAGCCACTAGTACGCGCAGCGTTTTGGGCAGCTTGGCGTTAGGTTGCGGCATTTGAGGCAAGTACTCAGTCGGTGTGTCAATGGCAACAACAGGAACATCACAAAACTCACATCATTAGTAGTGATTGGCTCAAAAGCGTCAGGGCTGAACGTTTACGGTTGGTTTGTGCTGAGTGTTGAGAGCTGTATATTTATAGATGGTGGATGCTAGGTCTTGAGAGCTAAAGTTTAACGAAATACAGAATTAAGAGGAGGATCATGGATGGTAAAGAAGAGATTGTGGGTGTTCCGTGGTTGTCTTAAGAGTGTGTAAGAGAAAGTCAATGTGTCATTCGTGATAAGAGAGTAGTCTGTCAAATTGTTTGTTTAATAAAGTTTTCCAGGAGACTTTGAGGGCAGGAATGTTGGTACCTTCATGAAGACTTTCGTTGGTATTGAAATAATCCCATCGGGTGTTGAGTACGTTGAATAACTTAGTGATAGCAGCAGTGATAGAAACAGGGAGTTGTCGAAGGAGGGTATGTCCAATGCCAGACGCACCAAGAGCTCTGCAACGAGTACCCATGAGAGCTGTCTTAACATCAGCTGGAGTCAGGGGAGTTTGTAGTTCAGTGTGTGAGTTGAGGTTGTTAAGGTGGATGAGGTCGTCAGGTGTGGTTTCATGTCTGTTTTGGTGTACTCGGTCTTCAACTACTTCAGTGTTGGGAAGGGCAGTTGGTTCAGGAGGATGTGGATGACAGATGCGTTCCCAGTGGAGTTTAAAAATGTTGAGTACTTCATCAGGGTCAGTGATTTTGTTGATGTTCTGTAGAAGGTATTTAAACGGTGCGTGAGTTGTTCCTTACAAGTGTTTGACTTGTTTCCAAAATTCCTGAGGTGTCAGTTTTCTGTGTTGTTCTGCTTGTTCAATGAGGTGGTTTCCAATGTTTTGTGTGGTCTTCATCTAGGCTGTTAAGGATGTGATTTTTTTTTATGTTGTGAGGTCCCAGAGTACTTGTCCATGGCGATGTATGTTGTGTAAGAATTGAGAATGATAGCAAGCTAAAAGGCGTTTTGTGCGAACGAAAGGGATGAAAATTAAATGTGGTTTGTGTGTTTTAGGAATGGAGATGTTAGCAGCATGGATGATGTCTTGTATGTTGCGTGATTGTGTGTCAATGTCAGTGTGATGTTTGTCATTGTATTCTAAAGTGAGATCAGTGTCATCAATGTGTTGTTTGAAGATGTCTCAATTTGCCCTATGGTATGAGGATTGCTAGGGATGAAAATAGGATTGGTGGAGACTGTGAGAATTAAGGGAATATGATCGGAGCCTGTAATGGGTCCTGGTAAAATTGTAGTGTTGTAGGTTGCTTGCCAAGTCTGTTGGTTAATATGAGATCAGGTCTGTCAGCACCTGCATGACTGAGAAAAGTGGGGAAGTCAAGGCCAAGGAAGAGCAGATGTTTTTGGATGTATTGAGATCGTGGGTGAGGTCCCAGCCAGTGGGACCTGGGTGAGGTCCCAGTCCCAGCTTCATCAAACGTGGGTGATGAAGGTGTTGGCCTGTTGATTTCTGGTATTGTGGGTGAATGTAGGTTGTTGTGCATTGAGGTCTGCAAGCAGGAAAACAGGCAAGTGAGTGTGATTGAAGAGAGTGGTGATGTCTTGCATGGGAATGCCAGTGTTAGGACGGATGTAGGTTGTACTGATGATGAGAGGACCCAATTGTGGGTGGACTTTTATGGCTAGAAAGTGTTTGTGAAGTTAGGGAGTGTGTAGGCATTCATGTTTATAGGAAGACTTAATGAGTATGGCAACGCCTTCATGTGCTTCACCTAGGTGATTGCTAAGATGAGTAGCCAAAGTGTCTGATTTTATACGAGTTTGTGATGTTGTTAAGAAGCAGCACATCAGGACGTTCAATCTCGGTAAAAATCAGACACCAGGTGTCTAATGGCGAAGAATGCCCGTACATTGAATTGTATGATCTTTATGCATGCGAAGAGTGAGGTTTTGAGCTGTGTGGAGTGCGAGCAAAAACAGAATCACCACCAGGTTGTCGGATGTTTTGGTTACTGGCATATAGATTACGGGGTGTATTGGAAGAGGTCTTACTGAAGATAGGAATGGCAGAGCGTTTTTTGTTATGTGAGATGAGAAATTCTTTGATAAGTTCGTGAGTTCGTCCTGAGTTCGTGGCTGAGGGTGGAGGAGTAGGGTCTAAAGAAGAGAGAGTGTCAGATGTCAGTGTGATATTTTTGCAGGAGTGGCGGTGGAAAGGATATCGAAGGTGGGTTCAGTAAGGGATGAGAAAAGGGGGTCAGTGGGTTGAGAGGTTAGGTCAGTGGGATGTGAGACTGGATCATTGAGGGAAGAGGCAGATTCAGGGTGAGGAAGGGTCGCATTGTGTGGGGGGGGGGAAGATTGGGATAGTATGGGCTGGTCAACAGTGGTTGGGGTTTCGTTTTCTGTGTCGATCATAGAAGCAGTGGTGTTGGAGGTCTGGGGGGGGACTGTAGAAGACATGGTGTATGTAGATGATCTGTCGGAGTATCCACCGTGGGGCGAAAAGAGGTGTGGAGGAGGCACAGAAACACTATGAAAGCCATTATGACTGAGAGAGATGGGGAAGGTATTCAGCAAGGCGGCCGCTGCTTTAAACAGCCTAGTGTGAGGACGGGTTTCCACCCTGCCGGCACTCGGACAGGTGGTAAGGTTGCCATTCGTCCATATTTTCCAGGACATCTGGATTCAGGACATGGAAATTTTTGGTGCATTTGGAAAATTTGTTTCGGCGGATTTGAATACATTTATAATTTTTTTTTGTAAGCGGATTTGGATTTTTTTGTCTGATTTAGATTTTTTTTGTTGGCGGATTTAAAATTTTATGTTGGCAGGTTTGAAATTTGTTTGTTGGTGGATTTCAATTTTTTGTTGTTGGCGGATTTGGAATTTTGATAGATCCCACAACAGGTCCCTATGTCCCGGGGGAACCTACTTACACTAGTAAGTAGGTTCCTATGTATCTTTGAGTTATAACTCATCTATATCAAAGCACGTATCAAAACACCTCAAGATATTCATCCGTAAAACAGATCTTGAATGAATTTAGAATAAATCTATATTTGCTGTATTCATTTTGAATAGCCCAAAGGGTCGAGTTTCTTAGTTTGTCAACACGACTGACAGTGACAGCCGTTAACTGACAACTGTCGGTGCGAGAAAGCACTTGTGATCTTAAAGAACAATATTTATCTTATCGTGAACATTCTCATTTTGAATATTCTCGTACATCAGTCGTACATCGAAGCTGTTTACCGCCTGATAATATTTTAAAATAATTTTTGCTGTGGCTCGCATCCAAGATTTTTGGTATATATTTATATATATAATGTATTGCTGCAGATGTGAGTACATCTTTGGTATGTCCACCGCAGTGTTTTTCTATTTTTCAAATGACCAATTTAATC
The DNA here is from genome assembly GCF_040958095.1 of Procambarus clarkii. Lineage (NCBI taxonomy): Eukaryota > Metazoa > Arthropoda > Malacostraca > Decapoda > Cambaridae > Procambarus > Procambarus clarkii. Next base: position 32,533,180 of record NC_091167.1, read on the forward strand.
TGGCAGTACGGCGAGTGATAGCATCAGGAATTGGGGCGAGATATAAGATTATAAAGTGCATCAGAGCAGACGACGATCTTAACCTATCGAGTCGCCCATTAAAGCTCTCCTCATTACATTGTTTAGTCACTCTTAGTGGCTTGTTGGTGTCCGATGACAGATTCGGTAATTTGCATTCAGCGTTGCGTTATTAAATGTATTCATTGCTTGTCTAAGGTATTGCCGAATTTGCTATAGATTACAAAAGTGTGCATGCTGCCGGGCGCGTGTTTTAAGTGGAGCCAACAGCCGGGTTTGAGATGGAAGAAGTCGTGGAGAAAACCCCAGATCAGCCACGAAGGAGCTGTATTCAGAGACTAAGCTACTTTGTGGTAGACACCCTTGAGAGCTCCTTCTACAGGTGGGTATCGTTTTTTCTTTTTGTTGCTGTTGTTAAAGGTTGGGTATTAATATATTCCCATGCCCGAAACGCTTTGCGTAATAGTGGCTTTAGGCATTGTATGTACTAGCTCTACCTATAAGTCAAACAATTCTTGTAAATATTTATTGTATGTATGTACCTTACCTAAATAAAATTGTATTGTATTGTATTGTATATGTTTTGTTACACTGTAGGCTACAGAAGCATACGACTCGTGACCTATGTTGACACGGGTAGAGCTCTACAGTAACCTGGTGGGGGGGCTGGTAGGGGGCCTGGTAGCCTGGTGGATAGCGCGCATAACTCGTAATTCTGTAGCGCGAGTTCCCGCACCAGGCAGAAACAAATGGGCAAAGTTTCTTTCACCCTGAATGTCCCTGTTACCTAGCAGTAAATAGGTACCTGGGAGTTAGTCAGCTGTCATGGGCTGCTTCCTGGCGGGTGTGTGTGTGTGTGTGTGTGTGTGTGTGTGTGTGTGTGTGTGTGTGTGTGTGTGTGTGTGTGTGTGTGGGGGGGGGGGGGGGGGGTGTGGAGGAAAAAAAAGTAGTTAGTAAACAGTTGATTGACAGTTGAGAGGCGGGCCGAAAGAGCAAAGCTCAACCCCCGCAAACACAACTAGGTGAATACAGTCTCCCAGCTCATCTTACTCCTTACCGTGCTTGTTTTTTTCCCCTGGAATATGGCCCGTTGATCGGTTTGCAAACATCACTCTGTCACTGCTGGGTGAACGGGGGGCGAACATCTAAGGTTTGAGGTTGTTCATTTATTATGCATCCCATTCCCGTCCATGTGGCCGGTAGTGGACCCGACACCTGTCCCTGTGGCCGGTAGTGGACCCCACACCCGTCTCTGTGGCCGGTAGGGGACCCCACACCCGTCCCTATGGCCGGTAGTGGACCCCACACCCGTCCCTGTGACCGGTAGTGGACCCCACACCCGTCCCCTGTGACCGGTAGTGGACCCCACACCCGTCCCTGTGGCCGGCAGTGGACCGGACACCCGTCCCTGTGGCCGGTAGTGGACCGGACACCCGTCCCTGTGGCCGGTAGTGGACCGGACACCCGTCCCTGTGGCCGGTAGTGGACCGGACACCCGTCCCTGTGGCCGGTAGTGGACCGGACACCCGTCCCTGTGGCCGGTAGTGGACCGGACACCCGTCCCTGTGGCCGGTAGTGGACCGGACACCCGTCCCTGTGGCCGGTAGTGGACCGGACACCCGTCCCTGTGGCCGGTAGTGGACCGGACACCCGTCCCTGTGGCCGGTAGTGGACCGGACACCCGTCCCTGTGGCCGGTAGTGGACCGGACACCCGTCCCTGTGGCCGGTAGTGGACCGGACACCCGTCCCTGTGGCCGGTAGTGGACCGGACACCCGTCCCTGTGGCCGGTAGTGGACCGGACACCCGTCCCTGTGGCCGGTAGTGGACCGGACACCCGTCCCTGTGGCCGGTAGTGGACCGGACACCCGTCCCTGTGGCCGGTAGTGGACCGGACACCCGTCCCTGTGGCCGGTAGTGGACCGGACACCCGTCCCTGTGGCCGGTAGTGGACCGGACACCCGTCCCTGTGGCCGGTAGTGGACCGGACACCCGTCCCTGTGGCCGGTAGTGGACCGGACACCCGTCCCTGTGGCCGGTAGTGGACCGGACACCCGTCCCTGTGGCCGGTAGTGGACCGGACACCCGTCCCTGTGGCCGGTAGTGGACCGGACACCCGTCCCTGTGGCCGGTAGTGGACCGGACACCCGTCCCTGTGGCCGGTAGTGGACCGGACACCCGTCCCTGTGGCCGGTAGTGGACCGGACACCCGTCCCTGTGGCCGGTAGTGGACCGGACACCCGTCCCTGTGGCCGGTAGTGGACCGGACACCCGTCCCTGTGGCCGGTAGTGGACCGGACACCCGTCCCTGTGGCCGGTAGTGGACCGGACACCCGTCCCTGTGGCCGGTAGTGGACCGGACACCCGTCCCTGTGGCCGGTAGTGGACCGGACACCCGTCCCTGTGGCCGGTAGTGGACCGGACACCCGTCCCTGTGGCCGGTAGTGGACCGGACACCCGTCCCTGTGGCCGGTAGTGGACCGGACACCCGTCCCTGTGGCCGGTAGTGGACCGGACACCCGTCCCTGTGGCCGGTAGTGGACCGGACACCCGTCCCTGTGGCCGGTAGTGGACCGGACACCCGTCCCTGTGGCCGGTAGTGGACCGGACACCCGTCCCTGTGGCCGGTAGTGGACCGGACACCCGTCCCTGTGGCCGGTAGTGGACCCGACACCCGTCCCTGCGGCCGGTAGTGGACCCGACACCCGTCCCTGCGGCCGGTAGTGGACCCGACACCCGTCCCTGCGGCCGGTAGTGGACCCCACACCCGTCCCCTGTGACCGGTAGTGGACCCCACACCCGTCCCTGTGGCCGGTAGTGGACCGGACACCCGTCCCTGTGGCCGGTAGTGGACCGGACACCCGTCCCTGCGGCCGGTAGTGGACCGGACACCCGTCCCTGCGGCCGGTAGTGGACCCGATACCCGTCCCTGCGGCCGGTAGTGGACCCCACACCCGTCCCCTGTGGCCGGTAGTGGACCCCACACCCGTCCCCTGTGGCCGGTAGTGGACCCCACACCCGTCCCCTGTGGCCGGTAGTGGACCCCACACCCGTCCCCTGTGACCGGTAGTGGACCCCACACCCGTCCCTGCGGCCGGTAGTGGACCCCACACCAGTCCCTGCGGCCGGTAGTGGACCCCACACCAGTCCATGTGGTCGGGAGCTGTAGTTCTACAGTATTTCTTGGTCTTGGTCTCAATATACTGTCACAGTGTACCTGCCTTTGATCTTTGTTGCAAACATTAACTCTTGAGACATTATTGAGACTATGTAGTGGGTTCACACCCCTATCCTTGGACTTTCCAAACACACGCACGACCGTCTGAGCCACGACGAGCTCAAATGTGTCTTGACGAGAAGTACTACTATCATGGAGAATTTCTTGCAATTTGGAAGGAAGATTCAGTGCCACAATCCAAGTTCTGCGAGGTGCCCGCCGTCTTTGGCTCTCCCACACCAATATATACGTTGATTTAGCATCGTCGGACACGTGTAATTCCTGTTGTCGGGGACAGGAAGCCTGTAGTTATGTATTGAGGGCCCCCCCCTTCCCTTTTGGTCAATTACTGGCCTTTCCCTGAATGAAACCCCACAACAGTTGCCTAACTCCCGGGTATCAATTTTCTGCTAGGCGAGCAGCGGCATCAGGTGAAATGAAACTAACCCAACCGTTTCTGTTCTGCCCGGGGATCGAAACCCCAGGTCCCTCGGTTGAGAGTTAGAGGGGGTAGACTACTTTGCTTGAGAATCCATATGGAGATACGAATCACTAAATTGCGAAAATGAAAAACTAAAAACAAACACAGTAGAAGAAAGCCAGTGTGATGGCCTTGTTAAGGGGTTAAAGGAAACCAGTCCTGATGACCAGACCACACACTAGACGGGACGTCGAAGTTTCGGTCCGTCCTGGACCATTCTCAAGTCGATTGTGGAAACTTGGAAACCAGTCGACTTGGAAACCAGTCCTGTTTGATGTTGCTAACAAGGTACAGTGTCTGAAAAACTTTGAATTCGCTAAATGGAGTTCATTGACTCCAGGGTGCTCCAGCACAGCTCTCCCGTCACTTATCTAGCGTTGCTATGATACTCTAGTGGTAACAGTAGCCATGTATAATTTTGTTGATATCTTTTGTTACTGAAGTGTTGGTTCATCACTAGCCTTCGTAAGTGTCTATATCTGTCTTTTAGATAGGAAAACCCCCTCTCATTTCTGTAAACTAAGATAAGGGTTCATCAGCACTGATGTTCTGAATGAATCTACAAGCGTAGCCCCCGCAAACACACAAATGTAATTGTTCATATTTTCAGCTTGTTACATCTTTGTATAACGTTTTTATGACGTATTAGAACGTTGTTACAACTTGCTATATTGCACGTTACACCTTGTTAGGAGGTGTCAACGCTTGTTCGAACGTCGTAGTTTCGTCGTGTGTTCGAGCTGACAAACTATTTAACATAGTTTGCACTATGTTAAATAGCTCATCTGAAGCCTGACCCTAGAAAATCGTTTGATGAGTTTATTATTTAATCAGGAATCAAATAAATTTAATGTTATGCAACTATCATGTAAGGTAGTGAATGAACCATGCTCTAAATGGGTGTCAAAACCTTTAAATGGCCGGTGGACTTGAATTCTGGAACGTGTATGTGTCGAGCGAACAAATTCCAAAGAGTGTCAGCCTGGGAGTGAACGATCACTGATAAAGTGATCCATTTTAAGCAAAGCACAGCCAGAATGAGGCTGTTGATGGCCGAGGGCTTTTTGTTTTTGCCAACTTCTGGTTGTTTACAAAGTTGGTCCAGATGGGTAACTGAGAATACTGGGCTTGTGTTTAACAGTAAGTCTGTGTCTGTCTATTTCTCCCTCTTTTTTTTTTTTACCTGCTGAGTATACGCAGGCGCATACATTGTTTGCTAAAGTTTGTAAACTTACAAAGGGGTGCATAATTTAGAGCTAATTTTGTATAAATTATTGATATATTTAGTGTAGAGAGGAAGCAAATATTCAGCTGCCACTCCTGAGCAACAGTTGACATTCCTTTGTATTATGTAACATCATCTTGAGCACTTGGTATGCGTTTATCTCGTATCAAATTATACTTTGAATAATCAGCTGTCAGATGAGATCATTTATCCAAACTCGTCACCAGACAGGTAAGTTAGACGTATGCTCATATTACTTGATAAGATTGATCAAGGATCTGTGGTTGGCAAAGATGGTCTTAACTGCGTTATTTAAGATAACGTTACGCGGTAAGTTCTATACAGAAGGAAGAAACTGAGATACCCGAGATAATATTGAGACCTTGCGACGAAATCGAACTCCCATCCTTGGGCTACCCTAGCACGCGCGCGCGCACACACGTATCATGGGTTCGGTTGGTGGTGCGTACGTGTGTCTGGGAAGTCCAAGGATGCTGGTATTCGATCCCAGTGTACGACCTGAATATTTTCTTAATGATCATTCTTTGGTTATAGTGATTGTTTGCAGATGACACACTCGGGGTATGAAGAGTACCCTCATCCACATCACCAGGTAATGCAATGCCATAAGAACATACTTTAGTCTCCGTGGTGTAGTGGTAAGACACTCGCCTGGCGTTCCGCGAGCGCTATGTCATGGGTTCGTATCCTGGCCAGGGAGGATTTACTGGGCGCAATTCCTTAACTGTAGCCTCTGTTTAACGCAACAGTAAAATGTGTACTTGGATGAAAAAACGATTCTTCGTGGCGGGGATCGTATTCCAGGGACCTGCCCGAAACGCTACGCGTACTAGTGGCTGTACAAGAATGTAACAACTAAACAACTCTTGTATATATCTCAAAAAAAATAAAAAAAATAAAAATAAGCGAAGAGGGAACCGCAGAGCGCCTACTGGTTCGAGCGAGGCAGGATGGTGTATCCAACTGTAGCGACATAAGGTCAACCTGTCCTCTTAAAAAGAACGTCGTTTTTGGCCGTTTGCCAGTATGGCCGAATTTGGACGTAATTTGAAATTGAAAAAAAATGAAAATAAATTTGGGATTTTTTTTTCAACAACAGTAAGTTAAGGGTCCTCTGATAGGTTAGGTAGGCAGGAAATTCTCATAAAGTTTCAAAACGTTATGAAAAACGTTAATTTAAAGAGTCCTCTTATAACCTCTGCGTGTACGCTGGACGACTCAAATAGAAAACGGAACAGAACGTCACTTTTGTGAGTCGATTTCATTTCAAATTACGTCCAAATTTGGCCATAGTGCGCATACGAGCCAAAAGTGACGTTCTTTTTAAGAGGACGGGTTGGATAGCGGCCGTGAGGACCTCGTGGGAAGCGGGGGTACACGACAATTTCTGCCTGTCTGTTCTGCCTGTCAATTTCGGGCTGTCGGAATATCCATCTCGACTGCCGTCGCTAATGTAAATATCGTTTCGATACGATGCAGTGATGGAAAATCAATCGTTTACATATAATGCGAATCAATGCAAAGGTAAATCCATCTTGCCGATATATTTTTTTTCATTCACTCTCCTTCTGGTAGTTCATATACGTGACCCGATGCACCTCCAACTTCATGATGCCGTCGGTCCAAAAGGGCATCGCTGATAGGGGGCCAGAAACAATACTCACCCTTGAGACTAAAGACCAATGTGATGCACGTTCAAAGCCCCACAACCAGTTTGAAATCCTAACATGTCGAAAGGTGTTGGTCATAAAACCCCGAGTAGAATTCTCTTAAGTTTTCTTTTCGTATAATTTGGACCTATAGAGTATTTCTAAAACGCGGTGAACGTTTTTATATATAAAATAGCAAATCATGATATTATTACTAGAACTTTATTAATTTTCTTGTTGATTCTAATGCAACACAAGACATTTTGACCTATGGTTCACAAAGGTAATTAATCCTTTATTTTCGAAAATAATGAAATTTGTCAGGCAAGTTACAATAAATGTAGCCTCATGAAGCAAGAGTCTTCATGCTTCAACTGCATGAAGCCTCTAACGGCAGGTGAAATGCTTCAATATGACTTCCTGTTTTCACACAAGTTATTCTTGTACCCACTCATAGTATATATAGCTCGCTAGTGGCAGCTACGCCCAGGAAACTAAGGTTTAATTTAGCTTCCAGGTGAATATATATATATATATATATATATATATATATATATATATATATATATATATATATATATATATATATATATATATATATATATATATATATATATATATATATATATATATACGCACAGCACCACAAATTGCTGTACCAGCGTTCCTGTCCTCTTCAGTGGGGTCTGACAACTTGGTGAAGGAAATCCTACCTGAGCACCTAGTTCAACAGGCTGGGGTACATGATCCCAGCTTCACAGACTGCACAACCAAATGGGTCTCTCTCGCAGGACCAGCACCCCAACCACCGCCTTCTGAAGCCCATAAGCAATCCAGCTGGGATCGCCCCATTGCCGACCAAGAAGCTGCAACTTTGCTAGAAGCTGCGACAACACCACATGACACTGCCCGATTTAGAGCTGTAGCAGCTCCCCATGCAGGTGATTTCCTATTAGCAACCCCAATGTCAGCAACCGGCACCCGTCTCACACCGCAGGCCCTCCGAATTGCCGTGGCTCTCCGCCTAGCTGCCCCAATCCACACCGAATACAGGTGTATTTGCGGCGAGGCAGAGGCCGACAGATATGGACGGCATGGCCTTTGCCAAAGGACGGGAGGATGGCATGCAAGACACGGCGAGATTAATGACATTATTAAGAGAAGCCTTACCACAGCCGGTTGTCCAGCAGAGAGAGAGCCCCGTTACCTAATGTCCCGCAACTCTGATGAGCCTGTCGGTCGCCCAGACGGAATCACGGTGAACCCCTGGAAGAATGGTAGACAGTTGGTGTGGGACTACACTTGCGTTTCAACTTTAGCCAATACCTATGTTGACTTCAGTGCTACACAAGCAGGAGGAGCTGCCAATCACCGGGAAGCGGCCAAGTCACGTAAATACAGAGACCTTGAGCACCACTACAATTTTGTCCCCATTGCCTCAGAGACACTTGGTGCCTGGGGTAAAAGTGCTGCTAGCTTTTTGAAGGAGTTGGGGTCTAAGCTAATCGAAACAACTAGAGACCCTAGAGCTGCCAGTTTTCTTTTTCAGCGCCTTAGTGTGGCAATCCAGAGAGGAAATGCTCACTGCATCCACGGTTCCTGCCCGCCATCTGAGGAGCTGTTCAACTTGTGACAAGCAGCCTTGTACCCGGCATGTAATCAATATTGTAACTTTTTTTGTGTAATGACATTTTCAAATCAAGTTAGATAAATATACACACTTAACAAAAGAATAGGGGTGGTAGGAGAAGAAAATATCAGTGTTCAGTGAGGATCCACAAGGTCTTCTCTGAGTACTCTTTATTTTCTTCTCCGAGGCTATGGGTCCCTACACTTGCACCAGAGGTGGTACCCCTTCTAGGTTTAAAAAAAAAAAAAAAAAAAAAAAAAAAATATATATATATATATATATATATATATATATATATATATATATATATATATATATATATATATATATATATATATATATATATATATATATATATATATATATAAAATATAATATAATATAATATAATACTGAATTTAGGCTTCAGATACGTCCAACACTAAAGTTTATTTGCTAGTTGATAAGTAAGGTATGGTAGCGACCTTAACAACCAACAAGCCAGCCCACCACTTGTAGTTAGGCCACTTGATCTATGGGTGAGCATGTGGTAATAGGGCAGCCTTCGTATTATCGCGCGCCTTTATCTTGTTTTTTTATCTGATAGTATATCACTCTTTTTTTTTTTACTCTTATACTTGACACTTTAATCGCTGCCCCGTGCAATTAATGCACACTCATGACTGCAGGTGTACTTTATAGTGTGAAATGAAACAATGCTTTTGTTTATGGAGAGGCTCTTTTTATAGTTGTGTGTACTGGCCACTTGACTGCATGTGTGTGACACGGCCTTCCTGTTATCAGGAAAGCCGTGTCTTACCGTCACTGTTATCATCCCTAACAAGTAGTTCAGATGACCTGAGATACTATTTTTTTATATATTTGAAATACTAATTAGAAACGAGATGCCGAATTAGTTCGTGGATTTTCCTCATAGAGTATACGAATTTTAAACACCTTTTTTTTTTTTTAACATGTTCTGGAGAACCTATATTTATGCTGATATAAGCCTTCCATAAACCTGTTGGAGTGTACAGTAGCCTTTTTTTAAAGCACGACACCACAAATGTACATTTTTTTCTGTTTTTTAGGTGTATATTGTGTTTATGGTTAGGCTAAAACTAGATTTTTATAAGATATAGGATGAAGCTAACGCCAGCTGTGGTCGAGAGCTTATATATTGGCAATTTAATTAATTTCTCAAATGTCCATTAGTTAGAAAATGTTCTAAATGTAAGTGAAGAATATCCGCTTATGTCTTGCTCTCATAATGTCCTTCGGGGTCGTTTCTCTCGGTAGATTCCTGAGTTGAATCTGATACATTCGATATCGCCCATTTTATGTCCTCCTGTTCTCGAATTGGCATCCCGAAAGATGTTTATAGCACCTTTTGAATATCATGCGACGCTGACGGTGCTAGATAGGCTTCCTGACTTGCAGCCTACTTTTGATAGTTACTCCTACATTCAGTGCAAATGGTACAGTGCATGGTGTTTACCATCTTCTTTCTCTAAAATTACGGAAGATATTTTGTTAAACAGGCTACAGCGTCTTGTAAGAGAACCCAGTTAATAATATGTTTACTTCTCCTCTTTCACGTCGTAAAATATTGCTCTCTGGCCGGAGGTCTGTTCCCAAAGGAATGATTGATTTATTCATTTACTGTGCGCCCCATACCCATTCCGTGGGCGGTAGTGGACCGCATACCTTTTCTACAGGCAATAGTGGAAAAGGATACAGAGATACATATTGGGCTCAGAAACTGAACCTCAAATTTGTTTAGCTAAGAAAGTTACTATCTGGTAAGCTATTTACACAGTTTAAGTATTTACCAATAGTCTTTTATAGCTCAAATGGATCAAGAACTGGACCACTACAATCTGTAAACCGAGCAATTTACATCGGTTGTGAACCAGTTACATATTTACTTAAAATGCCCCCAATACCCATCCAGTGGACGGGAATAGGGGCGGCTGTGAAAAGTTTAATCATGCGCATGCACACGTCTTTTAACCTACAGTAAGCGAACTTGAATGGAAATGTGTTGAGCGTCGCTGAGGACAAGACAGTGTTTTGACGGAAGTAGTGTCGTGGTGTGTAGTGCCGTCGGGGAAGGCACGGTGTAATGAGGAAGGAGAGGTACGAGAAAATATTTTAGTTTAGAGAGAAGCTGGGAAGTGGGGGGGCGGCCTTGGACGTCTGGCACCTTGACTCCAGCACAACAACCTTATGTAACCAATCTTTACCGTACCGTACTTTTTTTAGTCATTTATACATGGGGTTTTTAGTCACCCATATCCATGCCGTGGACGGTGGTGGACAGGGTTACATAATAAGTAATGGGGTATATTGTATATACATAGGCACATCATGGGTTCAGGAACTAAATCTCACAGTTCATTTAGCTAGCCTAGTATAGAGACGTTTATCTCCTCGTATGGCTGATTACCATACTTGATATGAAGGACAATTATAACGGGGGCTAATACCACCAGTTATGCAATAATAGTCAATAAGACGTGCTTGGAAACACGGTAATAATATTCGTGGTTCGATTCTCTTAAAAAATGAAATTATATTTATTTGACGAACAATAAACCGTTGATTTAAAATGCTGGTGTTAGCAACCAGCATTTATTTATTTATTTTGTCATAGCAACCATGTCACTTATTATTTCACTCTCTTTTTTGTTTTTATTTTTAAGGTTCGATCAATCCGCTAAAACTCCGACGTATTAATATAAACAAAAACACTATCAAATTTACGATGACCAAACCACACATCAGAAAATGTAAAATTGACGAGAGAGAGAGAGAGAGAGAGAGAGAGATAGAGAGAGAGAGAGAGAGAGAGAGAGAGAGAGAGAGAGAGAGAGAGAGAGAGAGAGAGAGAGAGAGAGAGCGAGCGGAAGGTACAGGCAAATATATTTGGTTAAAAAATATAAGGTTTCTGACCTTATTCTTGCATTCAACCTATTCTTACCTGCTCCTCGTCTCTCGTCTAGCTGCTCTCTTACCATGTATATATTTGCCTGTGCTTTCCTCTCTTTATCACACGACTTGATAATGGTCCTGGACGGACCGAAACGTCATGGTTTCTCCATTTTCAGATGTGTGCTGTGGTCCACACATCTGATTACTCAGTAGGTACAAATGCTGTACCTACTGAGTAATCTCTGTAATCTGACCTCTGTTGTATTTGTAAATTATCAGATTTACGTTTTCTATGCACAGGCCTCGATAGGCTAGGTATGCACAGGCCTCGATAGGATAGGCTACTTGGGATTACACATTTGTGTTTAGTTAAACAATTACATTTGTTACGGAGTGAAAAATTAAGAGAAGGGGATGATTTACGCGTGAGGCTGTGTTCTGTTGCACCAGACATGTGCCTACCGGAGTGGTTCACTGCTGAACCCCAATAACACTATATCTCGTATAGTATTATTATTATCCAAAAACTGCAAAAAGTTGATGCACTCATTTAGCTTAAACTAAGCCGGAAACAGTGTATGTAGTAACTATATAAAATATACAGATGGTGCCTACTGAGTAATCACTGTAATCTGACCTCTGTTGTATTTGTAAACAAAAATATTTAATATCAGGTATGGCGAGTGTGTGGCGAGCCACCCATGGCGGTACATCGTCGGGTGTCTGGTGTTCACGGGCGTCGCCTGCGTGGGGTTCTTCAACTTCCACCAGGAGCACCGCCCGGAGAGACTTTGGATACCTCAGGTGAGCCTCTTTTTCACTCCCAATCTCCTCTCCCTCCCTTTTCACATCCTCTCTACTTCCTTTCCACTCTTTCCCATCCCCCACCACACCTCGCCCTCTCCTTTTACTGCCTCCCTATAAGAGGAACAGGCGCGGGTTCACTTCCTCACGGGAGACATCTCCCGTCACGCAGGGTGCAGTCGCACCTCCACAGATCTCCAGTATCATCTATTGATACTGGTAATGGCTCAAAAGGGCCACCACTTACGGGCTATTCATGCCCGTGCCACCTTTTGGGTGGCTTAATCTTCATCACTCAATCAATCTTAGTTCCTAAATCTTCTCGATATCCCTGTTCCTCTCCGTCCCTGATTACCCATAATCCTTCCCAGTCCTCCAGGTCGCTTGTACTCGTCCTAGAGCCAGAAACAGGCTCAAAAGTGGTCACTAACCCAGCTTGTTCTCTACCCCAGAACTCTGACTACGTGAGGACTCTGGACTGGCAGGCGGAGAACTTCCCACAGGACCAGCGCATGGAGTTAATACTGTACGAGGCCGAGAATGTCCTCACCGCTGACTACGTGAGGGAGGTAACACTACTCGCATTAATAACACAGTCGCGCACACACACACATGGGGCGAGAAATGAGTATGGGAGTATGAGGTCTCACTTTACTACATACGCCCTACTTGGTGTATATAATATATTCCCAGCATTGTAAACACCACATGGAGCTCGCTATAGCCCGTGCTACTCAGAACGTTCTGAGTACCTTAATCTAAAACAACAAAAACATTGTGAACAGAGCTATTGAACAATATTGTAGATATTGAACAGAGCTACCACAAAATGGTCCCTACACAGATACGCATCAGGTCCCAATAACATTCTAAAATGAACTTTGGAAAGTTCATTTTTGTTCATCTTCCTTCCCAAGTGAAGAACCTAAGAAACATAGATAAGATTCGTGCGAGAATCGTTTATCTAACCCTTTGTGATATTTAATATCATAATAGATTTTTTTGGGGGGTTATTCACCTCTGTCTTGTCTCTTGTCAGATGTACAGAGTCCACCAGCAGGTGACTAGTATAGTGGTGAGCAACGCCCAGGGCATCAACTACAGCCAGGACGACCTCTGCTTCAGGTATGTTCTCTTATCTTTCTATCTCTTTCTCGCACCCCGGCTTGTTGGTCCCCCTCCACTTGCATGTCTTTATCCTGCTGTATCGGTCCCCTACCCCCATGTCGCCCTTTCCTCCCCCCCTTTCTCTCTCTCTCTCTCTCTCTCTCTAATCTCTCGCGTTTTCCTATCCTCTGCTTATATTGACCTCCTTCCCTTATTTCGTACACCACTCCCTCATGTTGGCTGTTTATCTCTCTACGAACTCCTTTCCCATAAATTTGTCCTGCCTAGGTCATTTCGCCCTCTTCTAAAACAGGCTTATCCCACCGTCGTCATATTAAACCCCTTCAGTCGAACTGGACTATTCCCTCTTCCCTCTGATTATATATTGACATATATAATCGTGTCAATTTCTTTGTGATTAGTTAAAAAAAAACATTTATATAAATAAAATCATATAGTCATTACATAATGTAGTCGCGCGTCTCGTCAGAGTGTGCTGGCTGCCTTAAGAAGCCCCGATCACCTTCGCCACAAAATTCTCAGAGTTCCTGCGTTGGGCGGCGAGCAGCGCCAGGAGCTACGTCGGATCAAGCAGCAGATTTTCCCCAACCGTGACCCCAACGAGGATCTGGACTGGTCTCTGGTGTTCGACAAATCTATTTACTACCAGTTCTACACCAAGATGCCCACGGCCTGCTTGGAGGTGGGCCTCCTGGAGGTGTGGGGGTACAACCCGGACCTGATTCACAGCCTCACCGACGAAGACGTATTGTATGCCATCAACACGGTCAATATGAGGTGATTTATGGAGGCTTAATACTTAATTATAGTATTAAGTTTTAGTCTTTAGTGTTTTTCTTGCCCGAAACGCTTTGCGTAATAGTGACTTTAGGCATTGTATGTACTAGCTCTATCTATAAATTCATCAATATTTGTATCACCCCTTGTATGTGTGTACTTTACCTAAATAAACATTTGAATTTGAGGCACATCTGGGTAGTTTATGCATTATTCGATTTAATTATTGAATCTATGTAACGCTCTTATTATTTTCACTTCCCACGTATAGATAATATAATATTAATCCTAAACTTTTTCGTCTGTATTTAAAAGCCTCGTCAAAGGTTTATCATTATCATCTAAATAGCTTCCTAGTTTTCACAATAATAATAATAATATTATAGGATAAAAACCCATATTTATAAATCCATCCCAATAATAATAATTTATTCACAAGAAGGTACAGTGGGTTAATGAGATGACATAAGATTGGTATTTTTACATTCTTGCAAAGTCACTAACACGCATAGCGTATCGGGCAGATGGTTAATCTAACATATCAGGAAAGATGAAAAGGTACATGGTAGCAAGGTTTTATATCAACAGATTTATTAACAATGTTATGTTAAACCTACATTATTTGTGTTTGAATATTGATAAATAACTACATTTATATCCTAAAATGACTGAGATTCGGTACACACAGAAATCACAATTGCGTGATGCATCAAATGAACAAATCAACAAGGGCCGTGACGAGGATTGGAACCTGCGTCCGAGAGCAACCCAGACGCTACCTTAATCGACTGAGCTACGACATGCTACTTTTCATGTCGTAGCTCAGGTAGCTCAGTCGATTAAGGCAGCGTCTGGGATGCTCTCGGACGCAGGTTTGAATCCTCGTCACGGCCCTTATGAATTTGTTCATTTACTGAGATTCGGTGATTATCATAACCTCAGCGCGACGTTTTCCTATCCAATGAACTTCACGGAGTTTCTGGGCGGAGTGACAAGGAACGCGTCAGGTCACTTGACGGGGGCGCGGACGGCGCTGACGATACTGGCCATGCAGGTCAGCAGGACGAGGTTGGACGAGGTTATCGCCAGCAGTGCAGGGCTTTCCGATGAGGTCAGGCAGCAAGGGTACTCTTTGATTGGGGGTTCTATATAGAGTACAATATACCTTGACCGTGGTTTAAGAAATACAATTTTCTTCTCGTGCTGATTCTCATAGCACAATATTAGGGAAATTTCTGGCCTTTTTGGCCCATTAGGAACGACTGCTATTTAAATCCACTTAGTCATTCGTATATTTGTCTAACCTACGCTTGAAACAATCGCATATCTCTGTCGAACAGTAACGTCTTTCTGCAGTAAATGTCACACTATTAAACTTAAATTAGTGACGCCGAAAAACTTAAACTGACTGCAGGTGGACGCCGAACTCTTTGCCTGGGAGGGGGAGTATATTCGTGTCCTCAACAATAACACCGGCAGACCGCAGGGACTCGGGGTCTTCATACAGTCCCAGCGCAGGTAAGTCTCCGTGGGCAGAGGTCTGCCTGCCTGTGTTTATTTTATCGATCATAAGTCTGTGATGCCATAAAAAGTGCTATATAGTCGTTTTTTTGACTAACCTACAATTCCATTTACCATTCAAGTATTTAATTTAATACTGTTCTATGATAAAGCAGAACACCTGGTCGCCATACGTAGTACTCCTTACTGTTATTGAGAACCTTTAACTCCCAGGTTTCGTTTTAAGACTTTCAACGTCCCGTGGGCTTCACTTAAGATGCAAATATGTACCTCTTTCTGTGCCTTCACAGCTTTGGGGAGATCAGTGGAGACACCATCCTGGGAGATGTGGCGTTCCTGGTGGTGGGCAATGTCACCCTCTTCATTTATGTGCAACTTATGCTCGGCAAGTTCAACATGGTGGAGAACAGGGTGAGTGAGGGTGGCCACACACCAGAGAACTTCATAGATTTACGGTATAAATTACTGAGAAACGGCCATGATATTAAATGACATGTAATCGGTAAAAATGTTAGTTATGGGTACCAAAGAACATCCACGAGCAACGTAGATCAGTTGTACATTTTTTTTGATTTACAGAACCTCTACCCAGTACGGTATGAAAATGTTCTCGTATCCGTAGCCTCTGTTGTCGCTGCTGGGACTGTTATCGACCTTCATGGCGGTGGGGGTGTCATTCGGGCTGTGCTCAGCGGTGGGGCTGCTCTACGGGCCCGTCCATACCATCCTGCCACTACTGATGCTCGGCCTGGGCGTCGACGACATGTTCGTCATCGTCCAGTGTTGGCACAACCTCACCCGGCAGGTAACCTCCCTCCACGACCCCTATACTCCCGACACCCAATAGTCCCGCCAAACAGCGTTTATGAAACGTTGAATCAACGTTGATTTAGAGTTACTATAATATTTTCTCCACTACTCAGTGGACACATTATCAAAGAGCATTGCTGAATTAACGTTTATTCAACGTTGAACCACTGGGAACACTCGGCGCATTGGTTCGAACCCTCATCAAGGCTCCTGTGTATTTGTTCTTTGATATATCACGTTAATGTGATTTTATACAAAAAGTTCATACACACTACCCTAGAAGTGCTCTGCTTCTAGTGTAATATACACAAGTAAACTAGAGCCAAATTTCATTGCAATAACAACATAAATGTTATACCAGAACAGAAACCTTCTCACCTCAACACACACAACAGCAGCACCCGACGGCGCAGGAGAGTAGCTCCTGAATACGTATGGACAGAGTTGCCGTTAACCTCAAGGTTGCCGTTATCGTAATATGGTGCATAGGGCAGGAGCATTGCTGCTTTATGAGCACCTGTGTGTGACAAGCTGTTTGGGCAGTGCGTGTAGGTGAGGCAGCAGGGTGCTTGTGGCAGGGGGCGTATAGGGAAAGAAGTAGGGGTGTCTATGGCAGGCTCGGGTATTGCATATGCTTCTCGGTCTTGCAGGAGCGTCGTCAGGAGATGAAAAAAAGGGTCGGGTGCGCTCTCCGGCACGCAGGCGTGGCCATCACAGTCACCTCCCTCACGGACTTCGCTGCCTTCATCATCGGCTCCACCACCGTGAGTCCTCACAACCTCCGTCACCTCCCTTAGTCTATTCGAAAAGGCGGGCAAAGCTCGTACAACGTAACTTGTACATTTTCAGATTATTATATTTGTAAATTGTATACATGCAGCGAGATGGTGTGTACATATGGTACTTACAGAAAGGTGTTCATTATTTATTCATTTATTGTATTATTATTCATTAATCTATTGTATAGTGGGAGGGGATTGAACCCGGATTCCTTGATTGTGAGCCGCGGACTTCGACTACTGGACTTTAGGACCCATGTGGCTGTGAGGTAAACACCAATGACACATCCCTTGCCGATATTTATTTTGCATGTATGCATCTGTTATCTTATATACCATGATATGCATACAGCATCTTATGATATCTTGTATAAGGAAATCTAGTTCAGATATCGAGCTTACTCTGTCATCTTTCACAGGTCCTGCCAGCCCTCAGGTCCTTCTGCATGTACTCCGCCATCGGTATCGCCACCCTCTACGTCTTCCAGGCTACCTTCTTCGTCGCCTGGTTCACTTTAGATCAGACTCGGCTTGAAGGTGGGTCCAGGTAGAGGTTACGTTGTTGGAGGAGGGTTGGGACGACTAAGGAGGAGTACCATAGGTGCAGTGTGATTAAGTATCTATATCTCACCTATTAGCTGTTACGAATTAAGGTTTTACTTGTAACGATAGGCGTTTCCCCGTAGACAAGCGCAATGGGCTCATCTGGTGCTACCAACACAAGAACTGGACACCCAACTCCTGCTCACAACGAGACCTCTGCCAGACCTTCTTTGATAAGATGTATTCTCGGGTTCTGCTCATGAAACCGATCAAGGTAATTCCGTGTTTTAATCATACTGCCTTAGCACCTTAGCCTCATAATTTTCTTTCCTTTCCGTGTTTTAATATTTTTTCAGACAGCATCAAATCTGCTTGACACAGGGTTTTAAGTTTAGTTCATTTAATATGCATGCCCATCCTGTAAGCGGTAATGCACCCCATACCCATCCTGTGAGAACCTGATAGGAACCATTCCTATCCTGTGAGCGGTAACATAAATGGTTAGAGGCACATATGAACTGTACCTCAAAAATTATTTTAGATAAGAAAGTTAATCTTGATCAGCTAATTACATAATTGAAGGTGATGAGTCACAAAAACGTGGCTAAAGTATGTTGACCAGACCACACACTAGAAGGTGAAGGGACGACGACGTTTCGGTCCGTCCTGGACCATTCTCAAGTCGATTGCCATTTCTCAAGACAATCGACTAGAGAATGATCAAGGACGGACTGAAACGTCGTCGTCCCTTCACCTTCTAGTGTGTGGTCTGGTCAACATAATTGAATGTACATAAAAGTTTAGTGAATTTTTATGGAAAATCAGTAGCGGCAATTAGTGTCGTGCATTTAAAGAGCAATGTTTACACTACCATGGCAGGCCATATTCCTTTTATTTAAAATATTTGTTTCTGAAGAACAATTTATGATAAGTGACTCGGTTTAATCTAGCCTTTTCAGTCATATTCATTTATAATATACTTGACGGGGTAACAGGCTCTTCTCTCTTCCTTCTCAACTTTTATCACTCCTCCACTCTCCCACTTTTCTTCTCTCAGAAAAAGAAATATTAGGATTGTTTTATTAACACATTTAGGTACATCTGCATTTGTGCAGCTACCCTAGACTATATGAAGGGGAGTACAATGTGTCAAAAAGCTAGCTACCTGATGCTAAAATCCCCATCACACAGAGACATGTGATAAGTAGTCTGCACTGACAAACTCTGGGTGCATTATGAGGATATCATGATGAACACAAGAGTGAATAAGGTAGCAGCGGTACTAAAAGTCCCCATCTCGCAGGATGGTTAGTCATACAGGGCCATATGTTCAGTAGCATTATGAAGCACTGAAGAATCTGCAAAAATAACTCTATGGGAAAGCACAACTGCTATTTCACACATTATTTTATGAAAATCACACGGGATGAGGAGTGGGGGCAAATATCAGCAACTATATATAGTTGCTGATATTTCTTAGTGTGGTACTGGGGCCAACCCCAAGTGACCATTAACACTTACATACTCCCCATCCCCTCATGTGAAATATTTGAAAGATGGGCGAGGCTACACCGGTGTCTGGCCTCCAACCTCAGATCCAGATATTTTCTTTATATACATGCGTAAATATCTACATATAAAAATGAAACGAAAATAATCAAGAGCACTTTCGTGATTAAATATATTTTCAAAGACTACAGTGTTCCTTGAAAATGTGGTAGTTAAATTGCGAAAGCATTCGGATTATTTTCTCATGCGTAAATATCCACAAACAGAATCGCGTGTTGTTATTAATTATTCTTGTATAAGACACACGCATGCACGCAATGTCAAATCAACGCTTCCACAAAACGGTTCATTGTTATTTGAAAACCTCCAATACTATGAATGGCTTTCATTATTTTCTGCTGTCTTTATTCTCTCAGAATAGTTTCCATCAGCTTTAGGTATTGACCCGGTCCGCGGTCGGTAGTCATACTGTAGCCCGTGAGACCAGTGTTACCCCAGCCCGAGGCTACAGCATGTTCCTGGTGTGGGCACAGGTGGCGGTGCTGGCGGTGACGGCCGTGATGTTTGGTGCCAGTGTCTGGGGCGTTACCAACCTCCGCCAGGAGTTCAACCCCGTCTGGTTCATTCCTCAGTCCTCCTACCTCTTCCAGTTCCTCTCCAGAATCCTCACCTACTACCCCCAGGCAGGTAAGCCCAGGGAAGAGTGGGGACCCGTAGGTGGACGGGTCTAGACGGGAAGAACGTGGGGTGGGGGTCAGGGTTATGGGGGAATTCAGATGTCCTGGAGAATAATTGTTATTTTGCGTAATAGTAGTAATAGAAAACTGTAATGAACTAAATGGAGCAGGTTCTAGATGTGAACTTTATTAATAATTTAAAAAGTAGATATTATGAAGCAGTACTTTTCAAACTAACAGGAGTCAGTGCATTGAATTGAATTGAAATTGAAATGAAATAAGTTTATTGAGGTAAAATACACACAAAGGGATGAGGTAGCTCAAGCTATTCTCACCCCATTCAGTACAACGTGTTAATATATACATAGACACACATCACAAATAAACACATTACCAAACATTTTGAGAGGTAAAAATATACATTTCCTCCTTCACAAGTAGTATGTTATCAGACGTACACACAAATACTTTTATGACCTAGGTATACTGTATAGACAAATTGCAAGACACCTGCAGATAATTCAACAAAATATTACAATCTTGGTGCAAAATTCTTATATCTCTCAAGAATATCATCAACCTTTCCGTTGTGACACATCCAGGCTATTTGTTCAGGAACAGTCCTTATCTCAGTGTTTCTATATACACTAATCAACGGACAATCAAGAATATAATGGGCAAGGGTGTGAGACCTTAACATACCACATAGTTTACACTTCGTGTCATTACCATGAACATCTATCCCATATTCCCAGTAATATTTGTACCCAAGCCTGAGCCGCATGTACACAGAGTCACTCCAAGCATTTCTCCTTTTACCATAAGTGAAATGGGTGTTTTGACTCACATACATGTAGTGTTGCATGGTTTGACTACTCTCATACATTATCTCTCTCCTCTCCACTCCCGCCTGTGCCTGAATATTTCTGATTTTGCTTCTTATTTGTCTCATTGTGAATTCACATTCAATGTCAACTTGTGGTTTTGATGTGGCACGTTTGGCCAAGTCATCCGCCACCTCGTTGAGCACTATTCCAACGTGAGATGGAATCCACATGAATTTCACACTATAACCTTTCAGCTGTATCTCAGTTATTCTTCTCTTACAGTCCTCCACTATAGACATGAAGACTGGGTTTCGACTGTTTAAGGACTCCAGTGCTCCTCGGCTATCGACAAATACAAAAACATTTTTGTCGTCATGACGTACTTCCTCCAAACACGCCAGAATGGCCTGCAGTTCAGCTTGTGTGGATGATATATAATTACTAAGCCGGAGTTCAATTATCCTGTCCACAGTCCCAAACTCCGTATAATCCCTTATTAGGACACCACACCCTGCCCTGCCATCCTCCGCCACCGACCCGTCGCAATATACATGTAAACTGTTGCCTCTTGGTAACCGAGATATCATGCTTCCATACAAACACCGTAATTGTCCCGGTTCATGATGAATCTTTTTCACCTTGAGGGGTACAATTTCGACGTCTATTTTCTGTACTTTCCAGGGAGCAGACATATTACACTTTCGAGAGGGTTTACAGCAGTCAAGTACGTCGTATTCCCTGAGGTCATGAGCTAATCCTCTCGTATAGCGTGTCTCCCTCAGTTTCCTGGAAGTGTGTACGTCACTCAAGCAGGTCTGAACGCTCTCAAACAGCTTATCCCCTCCTTTTCTCCGCATGAAACGAATAGATACTCTAGTGTTAATGTCACGGACTCTATCACACACACTCTGTAAATTTAATTCCATTCTCATTATTTCAATCATTGCATTTCTTTGACATCCAAGAATAATCCTCATAGCCTCGTTCTGTATCAGCTCTATTTTTTGAATTCTGCCTTGGCCTGTGTAAGACAATACGGGTGCTGCGTAGTCTATCAGGGAGCGAACAGTGCTTATGTATAACATCCGCAAGATAGGTACCCCAACACCTTTACCAGAAAAAGCCAGTGCTTTTAGAGGATGCAGACGGGCTTTACATAAGGTGCTGATATGATTTATTTCAGCATTTTTACTCTCACATGTGTATCCAACATACATGCCCAGATACTTGTACTTCTGTACACGGCTCAGTTCCACACCATTTAGAGTAAGTGTTATATTTCTTCGTTTCCTATACTCGTATTTGGTTTTATCTGCATTTATAACTAAGCCTAACTTGTGACAGGTTGTACCAAGTATGTTAAGAGCATCTTGAATTTTGTTCCCAGAAGTGCCTTGTATAAGAATGTCATCAGCATATATGATCGTCGTGACCCCTGGAGGATACATCTCTGATGCTAATCTGTTCATTAATACATTGAATAAGGTGGGACTTAATACTCCCCCTTGTGGGGTACCTAACTGAAACCTCCGTTCCTCAGACATGTATCCCTGGTAATACACCTGACCTTTTCTGCCTTGCAGGTAATCCCTTATCCAGTGTAGCAATCTCCCTGTTATTCCCAGATTGGCTAATTCGTATAAGATTACTTCCCCATTGGCTTTATCAAACGCTCCTTGTAGATCAACAAAAACTCTACAATTGTCATCCACATTAGACAAACACTTTAAGAGACAATCCGCAGTACTTTTGCCTTTGATAAAACCAAAGAGATTATTGGACATGTTATCACCTACAAGGTAGAGTAGCCTATTTAACAAAATCCTTTCCATCATTTTACAAAAGCAGGATATTAAGGAGACAGGTCTGTAGCCTCCGTTTGACTTAGGGATAGGAATGATGACAGCCTCTTTCCATTTTCTTGGTAACTTTCCCTCTCTATAACTCATATTAAACAAATCAAGTAAGGGATTAGGTTTCATACCGGCTAAATAATTAAGTATGTCATACGTTACTCCATCTTTTCCCGGAGCAGTGGAGCTGCCACTTTTTATAGCATCCAGTAGCTCATCGTGGGTTATCTCAGTGCATGCTAGTCAGTGCATTAGTTAGCCGGCGCCAATCACTTTCCCGTATTCACAGATAGACTACTGCACGCACGAAAAAAAAAAGCAATAGCCGAAACGCTTAGTTACTGTATGGCTTTATATAATAAACAATGACTTTACCCACTTTATACTATACATTGGAGAAGGTGTTGTATAAATACAGTATTAAATTTAATATTATTTACTGTCATCATTTTCTACTACTTTTCCTCTCGCGTCGATGCTTCACACACATTCTCACTGATGTTTCTTCAGGACACCAACATGTTTTATCCTTGTACAGATTCCTACTGATTACGCTGTTCTTCTTCTTCAGGCGAGAGAGGAGCAGTATACCTCGGGGCCCTCAACTACTCCCAGGAGTTTCAGAAGATTGGTCAGCTGACGGCGGCGATGAAGGAGAACGAATACATCTCCGCCGTGGACTCCTGGTATGACTTGATGGTTGGCTACACCAAGGACGACACTGGCGAGGGTTAGTGTAGTGTGTGTGTGTGTGTGTGTGTGTGTGTGTGTGTGTGTGTGTGTGTGTGTGTGTGTGTGTGTGTGTGTGTGTGTGTGTGTGTGTGTGTGTGGATAAATAAACTAAAGTCAATTCGGATGAAGGTGGAAACATGGTTACACAAGACCCGACAGATAGACAGTCAACTTGACACAAGATTACGGCTTGTACAACTAATTCAACTTTTTCTCACTATCTAATAATTCTGAACCCACGTTATATACAAAGATAATATATTTAATATTTGAATTATGTGAAATTTTTAATTCAATAATATTTCAATATTTATTGATATAATTTGTTTTAATTAATGCATTTAACATAACAAACAGTGCATTACTATTCTGATGTTATTATGCTCTATTTGTTAATATGCACGCTGACCATAATTACACGAGAATATACATCTAAAAAAAAAAAAATGTGCGTATACAAAACTGAATAAACTAACACAAAATCTAAAGGTTACCAACTATTGGGTTCAATTAAAACAAAACAAAAAATCTAGCAAAGCTTTACCCTATACCACCACTCTCGGCAGACATTGGTGGGAAGGCGCTCAATGACACCTTCTTCAGGCAGGTGTTGTCAGCTTTCCTCTTCTCTCCCGCCGGCTCCCGCTTCCAGACCTACTTCCACTTCCAGGGCAACCTGACTGTCGCTCAGCCCACGCCTCCAGTCACAGTCAGTACCCCACACACTATAGTGACAGTAGTCACTCTTTCTCCTGTTGCTAACTTTCCCATTTTTGATATTGGCACATTTAAATCGTCATCTATTATCATATCACGTTTTGTATGAAGGGCATAATTATGAACAAGTTCTCTCAGTATACTCCATACTACTGTTGGGATCCATATTCTAGTTTTTTAGAGGACCGTAAACAAGAAATTAAAAACAAAAGTGACCACGAATTTTAGGAGAATACCATGTACTCTAGAGCCATGAGTTCCAATAAGACGAATTACAATAACACTTGGATCCTTGTGTGGGTACATCAGGACCTCTCTCTTTCTCTCTCTCTCTCTGCAGGCGTGCAAGTTCGACTACAGCCATAGGATGCTTGAAGGACGGGATGAACAGATCACTGCTATGGATCAAATCAAGCAGCTGGTGAATGATGCTGGATTTTCAGGCAAGCTAGTATCTGTCTATATCCAATGGATGGTTTAGCAACATCTCTTCACATTGTTTAGAGTAGCTCTTCTTTTACTGAGTCTACATAAATTAACTCTTACTCGGCACCAAGCCGAGTAAGAGCTAACAAGAAACTTGTCCTGGAGTTGTGTAACTGCACACAGGTGTTATCTTAGTGACACCTTTTTTGGTTCATTAATGTTACTTAGGGGCGGGGGTGAGGCAAGCAGAAGCTTGTGTTTCACTGTGGGTGAGCACCTGCTTTGTTATACCAGGGGAGGAGGCGAGGACATGCATGTATTGCACTGGAAATGGGTGCAAATGCCTGTTTATATTGCACCGGGAGAAGGGGGGCAATCGCCTGAATGTATTGTACCGGGGTGGGGGGATCAGGAGCTCCTGCTTGTTGCACTGAAGGGAGAGTGCCTACTTGTGCACCTATCTACCTAAAGACAAGTGTCCTGCAACTCCAGGTTTACCTGCATCAAGTCATTATATCTGACATGACAGCACCTGTACATGGTGACGCTTGGCTTGATTACCATTTGATTGTACCCTGTAACCTTACTCTTGGCAGTATGCTATACCCTCAACTGCTCCACTACGGGTAGGTAAGGTGCCAGGTAAGTCCACTACGGGCTCACTATAGCCCGTGCTACTTGGAACTTTTGTTCCCAGTAGCTGAATCTAAAACATCATCATCATCATCTAGACATCTGACCAGCAGTTGTACCCTTAACACATGGCTTTGTCACTCCAAATTCTACAAAACTTACGTCCTTGTACTTTGATGTAACGTTTAACTCGCACTTTGAAATATTCTGTAACTTAGTACTTGGCTGTATTCTGTAGCTTCACAAATACTTGTTTAATGTGAAATGATGGCCAGTGCAAACCAGTGCTACCAAATTATGCTTCTTATCTTGAGGTTATCGTGAGATGATTTCAGGGCTTTTTTTTAGTGTCCCCGCGGCCCTCCACCCCCAGGAAGCAGCCCGTGACAGCTGACTAACACCCAGGTACCTATTTTACTGCTAGGTAACAGGGGCATAGGGTGAAAGAAACTGCCCATTGTTTCTCAACGGCGCCTGGGATCGAACCCAGGACCACAGGATCACAAGTCCAGCGTGCTGTCCGCTCGGCAGACCGGCTCCCAGTGCAAACCAGTGCTACCATATTACGCTTGCACAAACCTGCTGCACCATAATGCTCCTTTCTTCTACATAAAGAACATAATATTACAGGAAATGGCAGAAGGCCTATTGACCCATATAAGGCGGCTTATATTAATATGCACCCAAACTCATTCATACATCTTGCCCTTAAAACAATTCGGCGATCCTAGGTCTATAGTGTGTTAATTGATAATTTGTTTCATAAATTAGAAAAAATCCAAATCAGCACTTACCCCTGGTCTTAACTGAATCAAAGTTTTCCAATTTATATCCATAGTCTTTTCATATTACATGTGAAATTGGCAACACCCAGAGTTGTTTACTCGCACCTGAATGGCCCAGCAGAAAACCTCACCTGCATTGATGCCCTTTCAGACTTTGCAGCCCCACTGGCTATGATGTACAGCAGCTGGGAGACAAACAAGGTCATCATGGTGGAGCTGGTGAGGAACCTGAGCCTAGCCATAGTGGCCGTGTTCCTCATGACACTTGTTCTCATCGCAAACCTCATCACCTCCTGCTATGTCCTCCTCTCCGTCACCATTACTCTGGTGAGACACCTGCATATTTACCTGAATTTATGCGAAAGACACCATCTCTCTTGTGGCCTTGGTGACAGGGGGTGGGGCATAATCTGTTCTCTAAATCAAAATTGCTAGTTCTATCCCAGTATTTACCAAAGTATTTCCTAAATCTGAACTTATCCAACTTATCACCATTATTTCTTGTCCTATTTTGTGTTGATATACTGTGCTTAACACCATATTTACATCCCCCTTTGTTATACAGTATGCTATATTGCCTTTGCTATATTTGCCCGAAACGCTATGCGTACTAGTGGCTTTAGGTATTGTATGTACTACCTCTATCTTTAAATCTAACAGAATGTTTGTACTGTAACTCTGCAACTTTGTATGTACTGTTCCTAAATAAATTATTATTGTTATTATTATATAAATTTTATATTGCAATTATGTCAACCCTTAACATAGGTTAAGGTTAGGATTACTCTTAACCTTTCTAGAATTTTTTTTGTTTAATCTCTTCATTAGGAAGATTTCTAATCCGTGAGATTAACTTTGTCATTCTTCTTGTATAACTTAGATTCATAATATTATTCATAATAAGATTCAAAGTAACCTATTTTTCTTATTTTGAACTACATTGGTAGGGATCTTTTTAAGTCAAGAAATCTATCATTTACCCAATGACCACAATTTATTTATTGGCCTTGATGGGGTGGACAGAAAGCTAGTAACTTATCAAAGGTCTTTCCCCACATTTTATCCTGTAGATTTTTATCCAACTTGACTTTGAACTGTCTTGGCTTCTATGGCTTCTATGCATAGATGGATCTATGGGTGAAAAGGCATCTCCTGTTTTGTCTTACATTGCAACTTGTTGAGTTTGATGCTGTTGCCCCTTGTATGTATTACATGTGGCCTTTTTAAAGAAGTATTCTAGATTAATATCATGATGCCCAGATCCCTTTTGCTTTCAGATTTGGCAATTTCAACATTATCCAGCTGATATATGATAACTATTAGAATCCTACATCTGATAGTACAGTAGTATTAATTTTCCAATCTATCTATTTTATGTCTAAATTGTCTTGTAGCAATTTTTAGGCTCTTGAATTTATTTCTTGCCATATCTGCATCTTTGGCTAAATTATTGATGTTGTTCTTTAGTTTTGCATAAATCATTTACACAAGGTACACATAGATACCTGGACAAGACCCTGGGGCACTCTACTTACAATAGTTTCCAACTCTGATTTTACTATATGCTTACTCCTTCCTTTTAAATAATCGTGATCAGATTCAGTTTGATAACATTCCATTACCATGCATTTCTATCATTATAATCAGTCTCGTGAGACACCATATCGAGGGATTTGCTAAAGTTAAGGTATATAATGTTGCAATCTTTTCTGCTCTCAATTGGAGTGAATCTTGTTAAAATCATGCTGTGAATTTTTTATTATTTTTTAAGAGGTATACAAATGGTTTGTGCAGTTATCAAGTCATTGATTTGGATCATTTGTTTCTTGGAGGTGACCTCACTGACCATGGGTTCTTTGCATTTGTTATTCTATAATGTATGGTGCAGTTTTTCCTTGTTTCCTTCTATATTATTCAGTATGTTGCATGATCAGCATCACACTCTCCATACAGAGACCCATTATGTACCTTTTCAGTATGACTTGTGGTGGGTAATACACCATAGTCTATATTGGGACGAGCTTACTTAAATCCAAGGTGAAATGCTAAGGATCAATGTATAATTAATGTGCAGATGAAAAGTCACAATAATGTGGCTTAAAAATATTGACCAAACCACACACTAGAAATTGAAGAGACGACGACGTTTCGGTCCGTCCTGGACCATTATATCAAGTCAATTGTTCTGACTTCCTCCTGTACAGGTGAACGTGATGGCGCTGATGACGTGGTGGGACCTAACCATTGACATCATCACCTGCATCAACCTGGTCCTCTGTATAGGTCTGTGTGTCGACTACTCTGCCCACATCGCTCTACACTTCATGCAGGTCAATTTTTTTGTTCTCTCTCTTTCTGTATGGATTTCTTGGTGTTCGGGTTGTTAATCCTCCATGTGTACAGATGTAGGCCATATACAAATATTGTAAGAAAAAGATCAGTTGAACATATGAGAGTAACGGGTATTTACAATGAACTGACTGTTACGTCTCATCCACACAGCTCGTTGAACTACAGGGGTAATTATTGGCTTTGTCTAGGGGTAATACCTGTCTCTTAAATATGTTCAACCAGAGTGCCTCACAAGTCTGTACCATACAAAGAATATTTCACCAGATTATAAAAACATGCACATAAAAATTTATATATAATATGTCAATTTAAGTATATCATTCATGTATCACAATTAATAAGATGGCACAATAAAGTAATGAATTATAATAATGCAAATATCTCCCGATAACTATATCTACTACAACGTAAACAGAAAAAACAACAAACAAAACTTATCAGGACAAGATCCTCATAAGAATTCCTTAATTCCAAATTGGCCCTTTTTCCAAAGTTCAGTTAATCCGGTGTGACATATCGGCCCCTTTTTCCAAAGTTCGATGAATCCGGTGTAACATATCGGCCCCTTTTTCCAAAGTTTGGTGAATCTGGTGTGACATATCGGCCCCTTTTTCCAAAGTTCGGTGAATCCGGTGTGACATATCGGCCCCTTTTTCCAGAAAAAAAGGGGCCCATACGCCTTCATCCCTACTACTATACGAGATAAGAATACAGACGGACGGGAGATGTCTCCCGTCCGTCTGTCAGTAGCACAAAGTCGACTATTATAGCGTCAGTATTTGGTGCCACAGGTGAGAGGTTCCCGGGATGAGAGGGTCCGGCTGGCTGTCAAGGACATGGGGCCACCTGTCATCAATGGCGCCTTCTCCACCTTCTTGGCCTTCGTCTTCCTCGCCAGGTCGGACTCCCATGTCTTCCTCTCCTTCTTCAAAGTAAGTGGAATTTGAGTTTGTTTCATATAACTGCTTTGAGGTCAATATAGTTTGTATACTTAGGTACCGATTTTGTGTAATTTTTTGTTTTTTGGCCAGAGGTTCTTGGAACTCTGTTTAGACTAGAGCGGCAGTAAACGTATGGTGGGCTTCCAAGCTTAACTCTATTACAAGGTAAATGTTGCTATGGTCTATTGATATCTTGATTCTAAAAAACTGTTTAATTAGATACTGTTTATAGATTTGGCAATTATATTCAAAAGGTTAGGTGAAATCATTTATTAGTGCTGAAACAAAATCTGTTTTGTAATATTATATTTAGGTGAAACTGTTTTGTGCTATGTAAGGTTTAAATGTGCCTGACAGGGAATAACAATAAATATACTATATATATATATATATATATTTTACAAGTCGAGCCTGGCCTCAGGCGGGGCTCGAGGAGTAGAACAACTCCCGAAACCTCCAGGTATACTGTACCTGTGTTTTTATATGTTGTGATTTACAATTTTTGCTCTTTTATTTGAAAAACTCAAGTTCAAGCAGTATACTGTCTTCCTTTGCCCATTTAACATATTTGTTAATGATTTATATTTTGTTCTCACTACCATTAGGCACTAAATTTAAGACATTATAAAACATCTAGCCTACATTAGTTTAGTTCATTTATTATGCACCCCATAACCATCCTGTGGTGGTAGTGG
This sequence comes from Procambarus clarkii, assembly GCF_040958095.1. Classification (NCBI taxonomy): domain Eukaryota; kingdom Metazoa; phylum Arthropoda; class Malacostraca; order Decapoda; family Cambaridae; genus Procambarus; species Procambarus clarkii. Next base: position 32,562,842 of record NC_091167.1, read on the forward strand.
AGAAGATCACAGCGCCACATAATGGACTCGGGAAACCAACCCCAAAGTTCATTTTGCTAAGCAAGTTTAAACTATGTAATTGGACTAGAAAGATTTATGTATAAATAAACGATATGTTCAAGAACTGTACCAGTTGTTTATTTACCTGAGGGTCACTGCCACTAGTGGCTATGACAGGAATAGAAAGCTGGCGGTTTGTCAAAGATCCCAATATTTCTGGGGATTTTGTTTTACTCGATTTTGAAATGAAGTAATGTCTTGGCATTTACGGTTTTGATGGGTAGGCAGTTACACAAGTTTTTAAGACTGGGTGAAAAAGCATCTGTTTGGTCCTACATTGTGGCTTGGACTTGAGACTGTTGCCCCTTGTATGTGTTACATTTGACCTTTAAAAAAAAAAAAGACTGAATTAATATCTTTCACAGTCATTTGGGTTCCAGCTTTTAAAGTTTAAAATTTGGGTAAAAGTGACTGAATGGCACACATCATATACATATGATTTAAAGTAACACTTAAGATTTAAAAGTCACGCACGGTAAAGGAGGCACCTATATTAGTAATATAAGTGCCAGGGGCAATAGTAATCCTGCCCGGAGCGCTATGCGTGCTAGTGGCTGTACAAAAATGTAAGAACTCTTGTATATATAAATAAATTACAAAAATAAAATAAACAGCCTCCATCTTTGAAAAAATATAGGGTACGCCGCCATTGGCCGCAGTGTTGCCAGATTGGGCTACACGTAGCGAATTGGGCTACTTCGGGAGCTCGGGGTTCTCAAATCGTTTTATTTCGCTACTTGCTACTTTTGAGGTTAATTTAAAAGCAAGTTGGGCTAATTTGGGATATTAATGTTTAGAAACTATATGATGATTATTTATGCTTTTATAATGTAATGTGTACAAATAACAGCAGAGTTCAACAGCCTGATTGACTAGACGACTTACCGCAGGAAGCTTGGTCAGAGACCGCCCCCCTGGGGACGTTGACCCTAGGAACCTTCGAAAGAAAAAGTAACTGCAAGGTAATCCTCTCCAGGGGCCATAGACTTCCCAACCTTAATTGTCATTAATACTTCATCCCAAAAGCTACAGCTGGTTTCACAGATCTCCATTAAGGAGAGAAAGTTATCTAGAAATTTACAGATTGATAAAGGATAGGAGAGGTCCCTTACAATTAATACCTTTGTCAGGAAGACAATGGTTGGCAAGGAGCAGTAGTGTTAGATCACACTGTTAGATCAGTGGGATTCTTTAACAACTCATTACCAAATCTCTTCTTCCTCTTGTGATAAATATGTTGCAAGGCAACTATTTTCAATGTACTCTGATCCTCCCAATAAGCTATATTTCACATTTCTCAAACCAATCCTAAATGATTTTTGTGTGAGAATGGTCTCAGGATTCTCCCACAGCTAACTTGAATGGCTCATTGCAGTGCACAGTGCACCGATCCTTGTGCACAAGCCCTATCTCTGTTAACCCTGGATAGTAATGTCATGTTGGGTGTCCCCAGGATGCCCACATAACCAGGAATATGTTTATAATACAGAGGCTGCCGTATGTCCAGGCAGGAAGTAGATACAGGGAAGTTAAGCATACTTGCCACAAAGGGTCAGAGTACATTGGCTGGTGCGGAGCGAGCGCGAGAGAGATAGATCGATCAACCTCGGAAGTTGGATTAAAAGCATTCAAATAGGCCCCCTTTAATGTGGGGGTTAGATGTAAATATTGTACTCATTATAAAGCACGATAATCATAACTTGCTCTATTTTTTTATATACTGTATATAAAATGAGCCTTGCAGTCCAGGCAACCATTGGGCCAACCAGTCCAGGTCAAGTCCATACAGACACCATTTACTTATAACTTCTGTACATTTAATATTACTGTGCCACTCATCCAGTCATTAATCTCATTTTCTCCTAGATATTTTTTGGAGTGTTTGTATTTGGAGTATTCAATGGCCTGGTGTTCCTGCCTGTGTTGCTGAGCTTAATAGGTCCACCGCCCTACCACACGTCCAGGCAACAATCTGACCAAGAAAGTGGCGATAGTGATGTCTGCTCCAAAGCTCGTGAAAAGCTTTATCCCCTTAATGAAGTGGAAATTGATGAACAAAAATACATGGAAGTGCCTGCTGACTAGTCTATTTTCTGCCAAAAAAGGTTTTGAACAATGTTTTACATTGCATACATTTTGCCCAATTATAGAAGTTTCTATGAAGTGATGGTAGCCTTTGTTACCTGGCAAGGTACAGGTTATGAAGATCACTCTGAAGAGGGAAAGGGGGGGGGGGGAAAGCAATGAAATGCTGCTTAAATTATGGTACAGTATATAAAATTTATTTTATTGGCCCCCTTTACTACAGTAATATTAGTCAGATTGACGAGAATTGTACTTTAATTGCTAAAATTAGACATTTGAATGATTAACTTTATACGTATTCAAACTATCCTTTAACTCGTTAAATTATAGTAGACCTCTTATTTTAGAATCCTATCATAAAGATGGATTTTAACTGAAGACGCCTTCCTCCTCTGTATTAAATTTATATAATGTTAAAAGAAAGTGTCTAATAAAATTTTAGAGAGCTTTTTGTTTCCAGAACTTAACTGATGTATAGATCTTTCATTAACATAGTACAGTACAGATTCACTAGTACTATATCCTTCCATGTATGCATTCTAGCAAGATATTATTAAGTATATATTGACTTGAATATTAAGTTTACCTGACCCTGCTTAAAATTGTAGTACTGTACTTTCCTTACACAGTGTGCAATTATCTTTCAGGATAAGAGGATATGCTCGTGGTGTCCAGTCTTCCTTAAAATCTATTATTTTGAAAAAATCTTTGAAACTGCAAATGGTTTTGGCATCCACCACCTAACTATTCCAACCTGGTTATATACTGGACTTTCTATATAAAAGCACATTATCCTATTTCCTACTTTATAGTAGGGAGGCTAGTTTCCTTTACCCAAAAAGGTGTGTTGACATACTGTATATACAAAAATTAATAATATAAAAAATTCTAGAACAATCTCTGTGCAGTACCTTAAAATTCTTAAACATATCAAAGCTACAAAATGTATAATAGTTACTCATCAGCTTTAAGCTAAATTTTTATAGTCATTATATTTTCGAAAGTGTTAACATTATTCATCTACCGTATCAACGACTGGTTTCCTTGAGCATAGTTTATTAATGCAAAATTACTGCCTAGGGCAAAGAACTTTGAAAAATTTAAATGAACATTTCCTCAACTGATTTTTCAATTCCTCTTGCCTTTTCTTGCTCATATTAAGGTTCACCAAGAGATGCAATACAGTACCTCCAGAGAATCAATTTCTTAAATTATTTAAAAAAAATTATTTTGCTCTGGTAACAGAAATCAAATGGTTTGAGAAGCTACATAGTGTTCTGAATACTTTATATACAATTATACAGAATATCCTTAATGGTGCCTTTCTATTTGGTTAATAAAGTCTTACCTTCAGTTGGTTTCGAGAACCAATGTCCCTGCAGCCCCATTTCTGAACAGGCCTTCTGATTGGTTGCCTGGACTACCAGGCTGATAAAGTATCCTTCGGCAGTGTTTATCAAATTCCCTTTTGAACACAGGTTAGCTAGGTATCAGAGGGTCAGCAGACCCTCCAAACCCTCTTAGGTTCAGAGGGCTTTGCAAAGTCTTTCAGGGGCCCTTAATGTTGATACAGTAGTTTATATTTTTCCACTCTTGGAAAAATATCCCACTGTCCTGCATGCATATCCATCCACAGCCAGATATAAACATCTAAGGAGAGATTCAAGTCTTCAGATATGTTTTGCCTCATTTGCATCTTTATACTTCAATACTGTAATTGAACAATCCTAATAACCTGACTCCTGAGAATGCACATTGCTCATTCTATTGTTTACTTTGTTTAGTGTAGATATATCAGTGTTCATACTGGTGACTTTTGTCAATCATTCAAATGTTTTGAATGATTGACAGTACTGTATTACCAAAGATATGAAATTTGTGTAAATAGGATTCAAGACTTTAAACAGCAAATGTCTAAAGAAATTACACCCATTCTACCCGACTAAAATACAATGCCAGAATAACATTTTATTTATCAAAGTAACAAATATACAAAAATAGTAATTGAGAATAACTTTTACATTACCTCCACCCAGATTAAATAGTATTTAATATTTATTAGCCTTCTAAACTTCCAGCATTCATCCATCATTTTTTGTTAAATAAAGTGATGGTATGTCAAATACAAAATATCAACGGTCTATATTCACATCTAAGTTTAACGAAACATTTGATATAACACATTACCTTGCCTATATTTTGTATATGAAGTAATGTTAATATATATATACACACACACACAGGAAGACCTACTTGGAAGCATTACACAGTATTTCTGCCAACAAGTGCCCTAATCTACTTGCATATAAATTGTATAAATACATTTAATTTAAATTAAGAACATGAAGCATCAGATATTTTTTGTAAAATATTTTCATCAATTACACTTTCACATTTACCAGGAAGGCACATTGAAAACATGTACACACACTGATGGAGATTCATTTGGTACTGGTTGCACTAAGTATTTTAAGGACTTTTGTTAAACATTGAAGGAGCATGTATCCTGTACTTGTCAAACCATGGAAAGTATATTCCAAGAAGTGTTCCATTTATTAATTCATTACCAGTATGTGAAACTGACAAAAACAGTACAGATGCTAGGATACTTTATTTAATGTAGAACACAAAACCTATAAAAATACTCTGTAGTCAATATGATACTAAAATAGAAACATGTCATTTTGTAAACAGTTTCACCTACCTGGCAACAATACAGTACTTACACAATTTGGATACAAAAATAAAAACTATTCACAAACTATTAAATAGTTTTAAACTTCACTTCTGTTAACATTTAAAAAAAAAAAAAAAAAGTGCTAATGACATTGTTACTGCTTATGTATAATGAGATCCCAGGTATCCCTCCAAGCCATGCTCATCACTTGATCAGCTGTAAGGTCTGTAGTGCCATATGTTACAGGAGCAAAGAACCAAAATACATAGAGGATGGAAATCATCCAGGTAGCCACAACGCCCAGGTACACTCTGGCAAGACGAGGAGCCTTCAAGTACTCCAGCACAAGGTAATGCCCATGCTCTATCATGGCTGCCAACAGACACAACTGAAAGGGAACAATTTTATATACATTTAACTACCTGTAAACAACAATTTTTATTTATAAAATGCAGTATAGACAAGACCATGTTTCAGTGGTTAATTAGTAGGTACAGAAATGTTGCATTATATAGTTTATATTTTTAAGTTTAATAGTAAACCACAGCTACAGGTATCTGCTTTTCCTCAGATATATATATTAAGAGAATGTGGTGTGGGAAAAATAAATGTGGGCGGGAGAATTTGCTCAAAACTGCTTTGGCATTTAAATTTTTTTTTTTTTTTTTTTTTTTTTTGCAATTGTTACCACCCCATTCTTCCCAACTTTGTCTCCCATGAATCCAACATATCAAACATGCCAAGTTAAACTTTTACTCCCTTCCCTTCAAACCATTACTCGAGTATGCAGTGTCACACCTAATGAAGCACAAAAATAAACTTGCAAAGCTTCACAGGTTTGCAACTAAATTGGTACCAGAATGGAGAGGGGCTCGGCTATGAAGACAGATTGAGGGAACTCCTCACAATCTTATAGGTGAGAAGAAACATATGATCACTGCATACAAAATCTTGAGGGATATAGACAAAGTGGACAAAGGAAGCTATTTAAATTAAAAGGAGGTAGGACAAGGTGACATCAGTGGAAGTTGGACATGCAATTGAGTCTTAGAGATGTAAAGACATTCTCATTCCCTGTATGAATGGTCAGCAAGTAAAATGAATTGGAACAACGGGTTATGTAAATTCCATCCACAACTTAAACTCTTTGTGAAAACTATGTTGAGAGTAATTAGCTCACCAGACGCAGAGCATAAAGAGCTAGATCTCGCTCTCCTGTAGTCACCAATAGAAAAGCACAGCATTAATAGCCCGCCTTTTATTTTTCCCCAAGGGCCTTGGTAGGCAAAGACACTAACTTTAATCTTGGGTAATTCTGCCCTTTGTGGGAGGAAACTTAAGAAGCTCTATCACAATCTTCCCACCCATTTATTGAGAAGCTAAACACGCCTCAAGAAAACTTTCAAGGACTAGCAAATTTTACTAACTAATAATAAAAGTAAATCTCACTTTGAAAATGTAAGCTGGTATGTAGTGATGGAGGAAAAGTGTCCTGTCGACAAGGAAGTATGGGAAGTAGTGCACTGCATACCCAACTCCAAGAATCTGGAAAATATTAAATATATATATTTGGTACTTAAAGAAAAAATCCTTGTGCAGTTTAATTAAAATTATTGTAATTGTAATTTATTAAATTAATGTAATTATTAAATTAATTAATAATTAAAATATTGTAATTGCAAATTGAATATGTCATTAACAAATATTTGACAATATGATATGTGATCTGTATTGGTAATACAGTATTATGCTAATAATTATTATGAAGTCTTGAAGGCTTACTTTAATTCTCATTGAACTCCATATTTTAGTACTGTATATTTGCTCTACCCAGTGTAAACTTTGTGCAATATACTTGCTTATTTAGCTGTTAATGTATAATACTGTACTGATATTCTTTGTAGCAAAAGAAACTAATTATGCAGTGTAATGGGACTGACTTGCTGTATATCTCCAGAGCCAATAATGACCGATTGCCAATACTATAGTTAGTTGGCTATGGTAAACCAGTTTTTTTTTTCATAAACATTCTCCCTCACCTTTAGAATATAGTACTTAATCCAGTCTCAAACTCAACCCTTTGATGCTGGTTAGCAAGCTGGGACCAGTTTTCATTAATAAGATTACCAGTGTCACTTTGGTTGGTTTTATCGATCTTCAGAGAATGTCCACAATAGTGGTGATTTTTTGCCTTTTTTTTTCGAGCCACAGTATGGAGGGCAAATGTACATCTAAAAAATAGTAGATTACTGGATAACTTTATAATTAATGATGCTATTAGGAGCTCTGGTTTAATGTTTTGCAGATCTTTCAATGCTGTTCTTGGCTGGATATAAATGCATTTGTCCAGTGCCTCCATGGCACCATTATGATCCAGCAAGGATAGTTTGAACAGTTCCATATGGTGCCTTTTCAGCAAGTCACTCCTGCCTGACTGCAGGATATCCTACTCTGAAAGCTGCTTTTGTAATCTACTTTATTGTTTTGTATTTTTTTTTAATTAGAGCCAAATATACAAAGGGTGAAATTGGTTTAATGCTAACAACAGTACTGTACATTAAAATAAACATTTAAGCTAAAATTCTAGATCAGAATCAATTGCCAAACTGCACAATTATCCCAAAAGGTTATAACACTTCTGTAGTGCAGTTCAGATCAGGCAAGAGCACACTACACTTAGGACTGTAAATTTACATCACTGTACTGTACTACTCTTAGAACTAATTACACAAAGATAACAAAAATCACCACGCACCTCGCCAATACTGCAAAATTTGTTCCAAGCATTCTCCGGCAGGTCATAACACGCCCTTTGCCGCCTCAAAAGGTACACTAGAAACAGGCCACCATATGCCACCAAACTCAGTGTTCCCGACAACCAGGTAACAATGTTTCCGATGAAATGAACTTGAGCCTGAAAATAGTAGTGTATTGAGTGTTTAATAGTAAATAGTAGTAAAAAATAGTAGTAGTGTTTACTATAAATAATGATATATTTATAGTAATCTTAATTTTTTTTTAAATCAATTTATAGAAAAACATTTCATTTAATGTACACCTACATTACTATTGGCAGAGATCCAATATGCCACGCCTCGTTTGAGAGATAACCAGTCTAGGGGTTCCGAAGCATACATGTGGCCAGCAACATTTTCCTGATTGTTAAACAACATCTTGTACTGGAGCTCAAACAATTTATTCCAAAAGGTCAAATTTTTGCGTTCCATTGGAATCATTTCTGAACGCAGCAAATCCTTCTCTCGTTCTTTCTTGTCTTCATCTGTGGATTGTGTTAGCTTTAGTGAGGAAGAAAAGTTTATGTTCTGTACAAAATAACTATTTTCCACACAGTTAAGATTTAATGAAAACAGTGCACCATGGGTTAGGCAACCGTTGTGAATTTTAGCCTGGGAAAGACGAGTTGTTAGCATCCTCTGTAAATACTGATAAATCAACTTTCATGTAGGTCATGTACATATATCAGAAGAAAATGGGCTACACCGATCCTCGGGAGACTCCTGTTCATCAACGATTACTACTATACTTCTAAGCTACCAAGTAAACTTAGGAGTGATAATGAATATCACACTTAGTAAAGAACCTTCCCCGTTATACCAGTGTTTTCCATCACGCTCAGTTTTTTTTATAGATAGGCAAAGGCCTTCAGACAGTCTTGACAGATGCAGACCACCCATTCCCTCTTTTCCCTATCCAAATTATCCCTATTCCTTTTCCCTATTGAATCACTCATTGGATTAAATTATGAATTAGATTAAGACATTACTTTCCTTCCTTGAACCTCTTCCTTTTTTGTTATGAATTATGTTCCATACTAATGTTCTAGTATTCTATGCCCAATTAGTTTTTCCAATACCTAACAAAGGGGATGGCTGTTGGCAACACTTGCCTGTAATTTATAGCATTCTGTCCATCTCCTTAATTTAATATCACTTATACAGGGAATTATTTTATTAGCATTAATCACTACAGTATCTAAATAGAATTTTTAGCACCTACAGAGAAATTCCACCTTTAACACACCCACTGCTATTAGAAAGCATATTCTCTGGTTTTGTAGCATTGTAGGCTATAGGTTCTTACACCTTTTTTGGAAGTACTGTACAGTAATTTTATTTATTTCGCACGAGTGTACTATGGAGGCTCGGCGTTCAATGTAGAAACATGTATTGGCACACCTTATTAATATTTTGCATTCTATCAAGTTCATTTCCCAATCTAGGATTTTAACAGTTGAAGTCTTACCAATTAATTAAAACAATTAGAAAAGAAGAGGAAGTACCAAGGACAAGAATAAACCAGGTTCACGACACTAGCAAAATATCCACACTTATTTTGCCAGTTTTGTAAACTAGATGTAATCATCTCACGATGTCACAAACAATATTTCATTCATATAATTCATTCCCTCATAACATCCTAGTTCCACCTGTTTCAATACCACATCGAGCACTATTCACACACAAACAGTGCCTTCCATTCAACAACAATAAGGAACTATGTTATTGATTATAGTGAGACCAGCAGTTTGGGAAAGACAACAAATTTAAATTTCCGAATGACAATTTAAAACACGCCAATTTTATGAGCCAGTCGGTTGCTGATGTTTTGCTGCAGTCTGGTGGTACCAATTTTTGGTGCCATGTAAAATGTAAGATATGGTCAATGGACAGAGAATAATTTTGTAATATCTTCATATTGCCTTTCCCTCCCTCCTATACTACTAATCTTTATTTCCATGATGATGTCTCCCTACTACATGACCATGGAAAATGGTAATCATGATGCCATCACCTTTCATTCCAAAGCCTATCAATAAAAATTAAACTACATACTTCGGGTGTAGCGGTGCTCTTCAACATTCCAAATGGTGTCTTCCTGGTCTAACAATTTGTCGGTAACAACTTCGTGTTGTCTGAAACCCCAGTCTGGAAGCTGGCGACCAGAAAACTTGAGAGCTTGACTTGAATTGACATGAATCAAACGTATCTGGATGTGAGAAAAGTAAAGATATTTAATAAACTCATTCAGTCACATCAATGCACATGGCAGACTGCACAGTACAAGTTTTTTTTTCAGAACTACACCCATTAAATTTAGTAAATTGTTACCAAACAATATGGCCACTTACCAAAATAGTTTCACAACCATCAAGTATCTTTATTAAAATGTACTTAAATAATTTGTAAAGCTATTTTTGAACATGCATAAAGTAAATGTCTATCTTTTGAAAACTTTTTGCCTCTTCAGTCTTGCCCATCTTTAAGAAAATGGCTGTACAAACTTAACGCCTTCAATATATATCTGCATTTTAGTACTGTACTTTAGTTGGAAAGGAAATGAAGTAAACATGACAAACCCTGCCTCAAGTAACAAAATCAATAAAATTGTCCAGTTAGTGATTGGATATATGAACCTGAAGATGGCTCATCAATGGGAGGGTAAAATACCCACTTTACACTTGTTACAGTTCTATGAACGAGGCCAATTCTTCTACCACTAGGCAAATGCTTTTTGTTTGCATTTCAAACAAATCACTATCCAATACAGTACACCATTTCCCATCCTAATGGAGCTGTATTTCCCTTCGACCCATCCCCCGTAATGGAACGTCGCATTTTGATGCATACTCTACCCATGACCAAAAATTGTCGTGCTAGACTAGAAAATGGTAGCGGCTCGCGAAATTGACTGTCCTGTTTTGGTTCCTCAGGTAGGTTAAGTTGAGGCCACTTTAGTACGACAGTTTCTTGACATTGGGAACCCTTAGGATAAGCTGGCCCTCCTCACTACCATATCCTTCAATCATGGTCTGCTCCCCTTTACTATCCTTCCACCTGGTTGATACCTGGTTGATGGGGTTCTGGGAGTTCTTCTACTCCCCAAGCCCGGCCCGAGGCCATGCTCGACTTGTGAGAGTTTGGTCCACCAGGCTGTTGCTTGGAGCGGCACCTATTTCCTAACACTAAGCCTAAGTTCTGTATGCTTCATCTACCTGCCTGGTCTTCCCATTCAACAATTTAATGCCAATTTACAGTATTTTCACTGCATCCATAACCAAAAATTAAAGCACAATTGTTAATTAAAAGAGATATGGTTAATTTTTCATAGTAAAATGATTCATCAAGGCCTATTAAGCTTTCCTATAACCACTAATAGATCCAAACTTGCAATTTTAATACTGTAAAAATGATGAATATTAAATACGTTAAACTGAAGGGAAAAAATCTATTTAAAAAATATTGTAAAAAATAATTACCCAATTTTACTGAATGAGACAAAATGTTATTAAACTTAAGATGGCTATGACTCTTGAAGATCAAGTACTGAACTTCATCAAAACAAGTCCACAACAGACTGTACCCTGTAATGTGCAATCACAAAATTTACAAGAAATTTAGCATAAAATTCTAAATTACATAAATCTTTGTTAAAAATGCAAGCATTAATTTTATTATTAATAATTATGTTTCCTGTAAACATACTTCAACCAATTCATATTACTTAGCCACTTAAAAGTTGATAAAACAGTGGGTCATAAACACCTAAAATATCTTACCTGACTTTCCACAGCATGCCAATGTCCGTCGGTTTGTTCACTGTTGAGGATTTCTACACGCCATGTAGACTGAGCTGGCATAGACACATTGTAGTCTATGTATGCAGCAACCTTATTAAAAATAATACAAAATGTCATTAAATACAAACAATATTAGTATGTAAAACTACAAAACAATAGGAATGTTACCAATTTAAATATTATAGTTTAGACAAGCTGCTATTAGTTACAATGTTAAAAGTTTTAGCAACATCAAATAATTCTTTATCTCCTAATGTAAATTTTCTTCTTTGGTTTGATTAGCAAATGTATGTCAGCAATATTTGATAATTTACCATTTTCTTTAATTAAACAAACCCTTATAAATATAATTTCACCATTGTTTTACTGTACCATTTACTCTTCCAAAAATTTGCTTCCCTGTTTTTATTTTCACGTGTTGTACATGTTTCAGGCATGTATATTTTTCTCTCCAAGATGGATATTTCAATGGTGGTTGGATGTTGTTTATAATAAATTGGTAAGACAACCAAGTGTTCTTAGCAGGTCGTATTTTAAAATACGTTATCGACTTGCAACTGAGGGTCTTTAGTTTGATTCCCATGATTAGGAGAGAGAGTTGGGAATGTTTCCTATCAGATGTTGCCTCTATTCTAGCAGTAAATAAGTACCCTGGAGTTCAGCAATGGCTGTGGAGTATAGTACTGAGAAGTCAATAGTTGGCCTCGAGGGACCTTGATAAGCCCAAGTATAGGCTTCCTGACCCCTGACAACAGGAAACGAAACTATAGATTTTTTCTTTCAATGCTTCCAATATACCAGTACAGTATAAGCAATTAAACAAAATGGACTTGCTTAAAGCAATAATCAAACTGAATGCTTGCAAATGTATTATAAAAGTCGTATGTACCTTACCTATCTTGTGATTTCGGGGTTCAACGACCCCACAGCCCGGTCCTCAACCAGGCCCCCTCCAGGCCTGACCAGGTAACCACCTAATTTCCTACTTTTAACAAGTAGAGAGCAATTTTCCTGGAGATGTACCTTAATCAAATTTGTCCATTTATTCAACATGATCAACCCCCCTTCCCCTCCATTCACAATTTTACATTTTACGAATGCTCTCACACTTTCAAGATTTTATATTTTTATTTTATATCCTCCCTTCAGCTACTGTTATAACTACGAGAAAATGCGAACAGTAGGAAACTTCTTTTACCTCTTGATTGTGTGGCGACATGGCGGCTGCAACATCATGCGAGTTGAGGGCACGAGAGGTCAGCCCATGAACTAGCTGGATAATGTCACCATTTTTAATGTGTTCATGAGGTTCTGTCACAACCAATTCCTCTCTGCAAGAAAAGGCAGAAATACAACAATTAACCATTTAAGACTGCCCTAATAGTCAACTTTAAATATTGGAAAAAAAAAAAATTTACATGCTAAACCATCAAGGATTTTCATAGACTTGCCTGGCAAAGTAGTTACACATAGCTTTAGCAAACAGACAAGATTGTTCACACGAGATCATTGAAGGATATGGATGGAGGTGTTCCATCCATATCCAATAATGGAACACTCCCATCGCCCAAGTAGAATATGTTCAATAACCACACACACACAACCAAAACCCTAATGAAAAGTATAGGGCCTAGAAGCACAAGTGGAGAATATTTTGTGTTAAAAGGCTTACAACTTCCTACTTACTGCAAAGAAATGAGAAATATTGGCAACAGTTGAATTCTTAAAGAAAACAAAGACAAGTTCAGGCACATATTATCCAGTCTGCAGAAATTGTGGTGACTATGTTGACCTTAAAGCTGCAAAATGTCAGTAGGTTGTTATATTGGTCATATGTAATATTACAATTAATAACTGGATTATTATTAATACAACCACTTACAACTTGTGCAACTGGTTAAGATGCATTCTGAAAATTAAGTTTATTCAGATAACTATCTACTGTATATAAATAAAAATGGAAATGTTCGTTTGTGCATAACCGCTAATCTTCGAAAGTTCTTCGCCGTTTGCTTTGAAATTTTGACAACGTTGCATTCGAATAGGCGCGTCTTCATATACCTACTTTATAGATGCCACCCCTGTGATAGGTAAAATCCATGTGTTTTTGAAAAACAGCACCATCTGTTGCACATAATGGCAACATGCACGCTATACTAAATATGCTACGAACTCCATTTCAATGTTTCCGATTGCATTGACAAATTTTATTTCAATAGATTTCAATTTATTTTATTTTTTATTGAATTTTGTGTGACTGTTGGAATTCAGGTGTGTTGTTTACCATACCATTCATTTCGTAAGTGTATGTATAGATGCCACACCTGTGACAGGTAAAACTTCGCTTTTCTTGAAAAACAGTGTCATCTGTTGCATGTAAGAGCAACACACATGCTATACTAAATGTGTTACAATTCCATTTCAATGTTTGATTGCATTGATATAGAATTTTCATGGATTTTGATTTATTTTCATTTTGATTTAATTATTTTGTGTGAATTGCATTAGAATTGAGCTGTGTTTACCATACCATTCATTTTGTGAGTATAGTTTATTTTATTTTTTCATTTTTTTTAACCGTTTTTCTTATATTTCAGTGATGGGAACATCAGATCACTTTATATTCCCAATTTTCTGATGGGAACATCAGATCACTTTATATTCCCAATTTTCTGATGGGAACATCAGACCATTTGGGAAGGCATCAGACGAGGGAGTGGGGAATGGTGGAGATGACGAGGGGACGGAAGTGAGAGATGGTGGGGAGGATGAGGGGGACAAGGGAGGGGGTAATGGTGGAGAAGGATGAGGGGATGGGGGAGTTTGGGATGGTGGGGACGAGGGGATGGGGGAATGGAGGAATGGAGAATGATGGGGGAGGACAAAGGGACAGGGGAGTGGGGCACGGTGGGAAGGAAGAGGGGATGGTGGAGTGGAGAATGGTTGAAAGGCCGAGGAGATGGGTGAGGGGGGGAGGGGGAAAATGGTGGGGAGGACTGGGGGACAGGGAAGGTTGCTGTGGCTCAGCAACGCACATGCGTTGCCGAGCCACAGCAATGCGTGGCCAGGTACCGCTAGCTATAAAATAAAAGGGGGCACAAAAAAAAAACCATTAACTTTACACCAAGGACAATGAAATGTATTTGAATTTACAGTACAGGGACTAACTATACAGATCCGAAATTAATTCGGCTCATTTTCATAATAGTAGTCTGGTTCGCTCTTGACGCGCACACAATCAGAATTCTGGGTTCAAACCTCAAGGGAACAGAAATGGCTAGGCATACACTACTTCCTGTCTCCTATACATCTGTTCAACTAGCACTAAGCAGGTACTCAGGAGTTAGTCAGCTTTTGTGGGGTTGCATCCTGGGCAGGATCAGTAAATCTACCTTGGGGGAAACTGATATAAGCCTAACATGTATAAACACACACTGGCTGCCTGTCCCTTGACAATGAATTATTATTATACAGTACAGTACTGTAATGTATAATGAAAAAATAACACATTAGCTCACATCTCTGGCTTTTTCACAATCCACCAATTGTTGACATCCTTGTAGCTGTAGCAGGTGACCTGTTGTTGATGTGACGAGCCCCGCCCATCTTGGTACTTAACAGGATAAACTGCATCATGAGAGTGCAGCCAACAAGTGCGGCCATGAGTGTGGCGGAGTGTAATTTGTGACCCATGAAGCACCTTTACTGGTTGATTGGCAATAATAGATGCTAAACCACCCTGTAAAATTATCGAGTGTTAAGAGTGTACTGTATAAAAAAAATAAAATTTTACAAAACTTTATGGCATGATGCTAAATGCAGTTTAGTGTAACCTAAAAATAATTAATGCATTATATATTTCCAGAAGCCAAAATAAAAAATGTAAAAAGTTTATTAACTAATTTTATACAATTACAGTAACACTAAATAAATGATTTCCATAGTAAAACTTAATATTTTCATAGTACTGTATGTTGTCGAGGACACTCCAGCCTCGACAACCAGAGCGCAACTCCATAGTCTCCCAAGACTGCAGGATGCCTACTAAATAAACTGATATGATTGTTTTAGTCAATTACACAGGGCTAAGTACCGTGTGGGTAAATAAAACAAAAATAATCTCTTAACACATGCAACTTCCAAAATGCAGAGATCAGTCTAAGCAATGATTATTATTGATTAGGATTATGCCCAAAACGATTATGATTACTCAGTCATCATAATCATAATAGTCAGTGATTAAGACTTGCCTGAAACGCTGTGCGTATTAGTGGCTTTAGGTATTGTATGTACTAGCTCTATCTATAAATCTAATGTTATGTTTGTAACTCATCTTCTATGCATGTACTTTTACCTGAATAAACATTGAGATTAAGATTTTTTATTTGATTCGATTTAAAAATAAAATAAAGCATAATTCTTACTACAGTACTACAGTTTCCCAGCATTATCCAAGTAATATAACTAATACAGATGCAACTAACCTCCAGACTGGCTTGGAATGCTGATGTCATAATATTGTCATTTGGCCCGGCCTTATACAGCAATGACAGATGAATATAGAAGCAGCCAATGTACAGTGCAACTGGTATGGTAATAAATATCGCTGCACGAGTGAGGAAGTGACCAAGCAACTGGCGTTCTGTTACCAGACGGTCACCAACCATCATCCAGAAGTCACGAGATAAGATGCCCAATCCAAGCAGGAAAGTAAATATACCAAAGTATCGCACACTGTAAACATAACAATTACTTTTGTAGTAGTGTCTGGAAAATCATGCTATAGTATTTCATTTAAGCAACAATTTCTTTTCTTGCATGTCTTGGCAAAAGATAATTTACTTACCACACACAAGCACTCAGTGATGCAGCCCCAACAATAAGGCAAGCAAACCAGGGAACGCTGTAAGGCTGATTGTAAAAACGACGAAACTTCAAAATGCAGAGAAGGCCAAACAAACCAAAGAACATAAGAATTCCCTCCATTAAGATGAAACGGGACTGTGCTAATATAGCATTATCTGCAAAGTGAAAAGAATCATTAATTTCCAATCTGCAACCTTTATAGCATAATAAAAATATTCAAGTAATAAAACAATTTAGAAACGATCATGAAAATTTGTATTTCTTTAACACGGGTAATATATGTTCTGTATATAATTAATCTTATTGTTCAGAAATCATTCCATTTACCCAAGTGATTTATATACCTTAAAATTTAAAGCACTTATGTACATTTTAATCTATCCAAACAGACTTGTTCCTGCAATGTCTCAAGTTCATGAGGGGAACTTTGAAAGTTTTAACAAGCACCTTGCTTATCTTGCAGTATGTTTTTGGTGATGCACCACACAGAAATATGACAAAGTCTAGGTATCCAATTTAGCTCTGGCCTGACAAGTGATTCACTACAGGGCTTAAAATAACTAGTCCAACACTGGTCTAAACTCAACTTAAACATGCTGCAATTTATCTGCTCTAAATTTCAATGTCAAAGTAGTTTACTTACCAAAGATCATGAGGAATGCAGCAAGGGCTCCAGCATAATGAGACAGTCCCAACTCTACCAGAAGATTATAAACTGTGGGCATCAGCAAGGAACCAAAAAATGCAGGTACAACACGCATGGCTGATACTGGTACAATAGGATCATATGGGGTACCAATGCGATCGAATTTGAAGTTGCCTGTAAAAATAATTCTGCTTTAAGTGATCTATTCACAAATTTTATACAAAAATATTTTTATGCAATCAACACTAAACAGCAATACCAAATACAGTACTGTATTGCATTCTTATGAGTGAAGTTGAATATTTGCCAAATTATGGAAAAGAATGGGTATTCTACATTTCTATTTTGATTAACCATTAAAGCAGAACACCAAATTGTTTGTAGCCTTAATAGAAAATTTTTTATTACCTTACCATTCTTTTAAAGGATATAAAAGAAAAAATCTGAAAATAAAAATTCCCTGCCAACTAACCATCAAAGCCTGCTAAGTAGGCAGCAAGGGCTATCAGCTGTTTTCCAAGTGGAGGTTGCGAGTCAAAGAAGAATGTGTTCTGCATGTATAAACCAGCATATTTTCCATAGTGTAGCTCATCAAACCTGTGAAATTAAGGTGATTACTCATGAATAGTAATAATTGTCAATGTCTATACAAGTTAAAGCTGCTTGTGTCTGATATTGTTGACCCACTGGTAACCTGCACATCATTAATTAAACGATGAAAACTAAGGCGTGTATATTTGCAGTGTGGCATCTGTCTTGTAGTGCAAGATGTACTACATACATTTTGGGAATTAACAGGCATCAAACCAATAATATATAGCATGATTGTGATCACTTACATGTAATTCATGAGGCAACAGCAAAGCGAGTGGCACTTTGTGAAGTGATTAGAGATAAATTCTTTTGATGCTGATCAGACAGAGCCATCTGTTTTTGTGTATTTTCTTTCATACGAAAGCGGCCAGTTTCAGTGAGGTCACCAACAGGTGACCTTGCAAATCTGACAGCAAATACACTTGCTGTCAGATAATGAATGTAAAGAATTTTAGGCACACTACAGACTAATTTTTACTAATTATAGTCTGCCTTGTGATAATAGTAGGTTATAAGCACCAATACATTATTTTAAAACCTATGCTCTTGCAGGCAGTGGTCCCCCCAATATGATGGTCCTGCATTAATATTTCATAATTTATTCATTACTGTATATAGTTTATAGTACAAACAACATGCAATCAATGAAGTTTAATTTACCAGCAGAACAGCCTCCCAAATGTAGTAAAAACCTGTATGAAGTACCCTTTTAATATTGAATGTTATCACTTAGTTCACTTCTTTATCATGGTGTGTATTTTTACCAAGAATGATTATACTGTACTGTGTGTACTGCATTTAGCCTTATTTTATCTTTAACATGCACACTAGTTTTGTTTTCAATGCATCAGGCCTAGAACTTTCTTCCATAGAGAATAATCTATTTTCAATGAATGATCTTTACATTCAATATGTCACGGTCAAGATATGGATAACGTGTCAGAACAAGTACCAAAATCTGATGGTTGAAAAAAATAAAAATCACTAGAACTGTACCAAATAGGGTTAAATAATTAAACTACTGTATGTGGCACTGATAAGTCAGCTGAAAATTTAATTATGGAAAAGAATAAAAAAATACCTGTGTGAAATGTAATTTATACTACCCAGTGATGATTTGTTTACCCAATTTGCTTCTATTTCTCCCAATTATTTCCACCAATAAACATTTGTATTTATGATAACCGACTGTTCAACCTTTACTCTGTTCTTTTCCCTATTTTCATTTAATTTTAAGAATACTTACACAATGCCTTTAGGGCTGTCCAGTCTCCAAATGCGAGTAATAAAAGACAATACGAATAGGGAAACGGACATGCCATCCAGACGTAGGCTAAGTTCCAGGGGAGGGGCAGGCGAGGCCGATTTGGTAGACGTCTTTGATTTTTGACGCGTGGAAGATCTTTGAATTACAGAGGTTTTGGTGGCAGGTGTGGATTCAATGGTGGTGGTGGTAGTTGTGGTGGTGGTGGTGGAAGTAGAAGAAGGAACAGCTTCGTCTGGGGCCGTTTCCGGTGGTGGCGTGTCTGGTGCACTCTCTCCATCACCCTGTAAAATTAATACAAAAAATTACTTAGTATCCAGATGACAAACCCTGCATAATTTGGCTGAATATTGCACCAAGTAAAGAGCAAACTTTGCTCAAATTGAATTTTTTGCATTATGGTTTAATTCATGCAGGATAGAAAATAGATGCTTTTTCACCCACAGAGTTGCAAGCAAGGAACTGCCTACCCGCCGAAGCTGTAAATGCCAAAACGCTGTTGTGCATGCACACATGTTAGTCTGGTATTGAGGTCACCCCCCCCCCCCCCACCTCCCAATCGAGCTGCTGACCCTCCCTAGGAAGGGACTCCACAACAATTGCCCAATTCCCAGGTAGCTGTTTACTGGTAGGTGAACAGAGAAACCAGGCGAAAGATAACTTCCGTCTTGCCGCGGGAATCAAACCCGACATCCCAGTTGTGGTCGTTTCACAACTGCAGTGACCACCACACTGAATTAATCTGACTTTTGAACATGACTTCATTCCAATAATGATAATCACTGACTTGTTCGTCATACTGTAATGTACTATGGTGGGTCATACAAGGAAAATGTCATTCCATGGAAGGCACACACACTAAAGATTAGTCCAGTCAGCAGAGGGAAAGTGGAAAAAGTTGATGCGAAGGTTTGAGAATTATGGCAATGTCATGGTACGGTAGAAATAATATGATAAAAAACAGTTGAATTATGTGAGAGGTCAAGTAAGAAAAAATAAGATTTGCATGTTAACAAAGAACACGCATGTAGGCTGATGAACAAGGTATTCCAGCTCAATCAGCCCGTTCTCCCGACCATTCCCAACGTCACGAAACTGTTGTGCTCAAGTTCCTAAAGATCCATTTAGAAAAAAACAGAACACGTCAATATCCATTCCAGTTCCGAAGATCCATTTAGAGAAAACAGAACACGTCAATTTCTCGATCCGCTACCATTTTTAGTACACCAGTTTTTGGCATATGTCCTCATAACACAGGCCAATGTGCAATCCATTCTCCAGAATAGTACATCACATTTTGACATGTACTTTACCCAAGGCCAAAAACTGTCTTACTAAAAAATGTTGGAGGCACGCGAAACTAACAATGTCCCTGTTATGGAAAGGTATGTAGTTCTGAGAGGGCCAATAGTACAAGATAAAAGTTTTCTGTTTGTGGGTCCTCTGGTAGGTTAGGATAAGGCACTGTAATACGAAAGTTTCCTGACGTTAGGAACGCTCGCAAGACCGGGCTGAATATAGTCAATTTAGTTTTTGAAACGTTGTCATGCCCCCTCACTAAGCCAATACGGAAGGTGAAACTCTCCTACATGCTTTAACATTACGTGTAGTTTGGTCAGTAATCTAAGAACACAGCAAGTCCTTGGATGACTATCAATATTATACTGCAATGATCATGCACTTTCCACGGCCTTTCTAATATAACTGGCAGAAATTTGCTCATGAATAATGTTCACCCATAAACCGGGTAAAAAGACTTCTGTGCTGATCCAAAAAAAAAAAAAAAAAAAAAAAAAAAAAAAAAAAAAAAAAAAAAAAAAAAAAAAAAAAAAACTTTCAATTTTACTATAATGCTAACAAAATTATTTTGAATGTCGTGCATTAACTTTTATCCGGATATATTAGGTTGGCATTTCCAACTAAAAATGCTACCGCTGCAGAGGTGTTATAAACAATTTAGACAAATGAACAGCAACAATTGCAAATCGTTGATACAATAGGGCGGGAAACTCACTTAAAATGGGAAAGATTAACAAATACAGTTTGAAGTTGAAAAATGTTGGGTTCCGAGCCTAATGTTAGGATTGCGGCCATACAATGCTTAAAACTCAAAAGTAAAAGCGCTCTTTGTATCTTCTCTACAAGATACACTAGTCAACAACCCCAAAAACGGAACTGGTCGTTAAAAATAGGATAAAACGATCCAATCATCGACTGACGCAACTACAGTGGTTACAGCACCACAATCGGCCACAATTTAGTCCTAAATTTTAGAAATCTTGGATTTATACTCTTCCCGTCAATTTATAACATTACCGAGCGGGGTGAATGGCACTATAGAAATTGTACAATTAAAACATTAATAGTAATAAGAAGCGTCCACAAACTATTATCCATTTAATAAAAACTGAGATATTACATTAAATCCAGGCTGTGGTTCTCTCTTGGCAAACTGATCATTAATAATGTAGTGGGAGGGTTGCTGAAAAGGGGTGGGGAGTGGGGGGTTGATGTGGGATCAAGTTGAAGTTCAAGTATGTTTATTGAGATAAGCAAGAAATACATCTCAAAGGGATAGAGTAGCTTAGGCTATTTCTACCCCCCCCCTAGATGTGGGAGGGGAGCCGAGGAGCAGGGGATAGGGGGGGAGGGGTTGATGTGGGAGGAGTGGATCATGGGAGAGGGGGGGGAAGGTTAGCTTAAGTTGGCTGTGTGAATAGCGTATTGGCTGGGGGGTAATAATATTAAAATCAAACCCAAGTGTATATAGTTATTTGCGAGATAAGTGATCAATTCTTAAAACTCGCCATACCAATTAAATTAAAATGGCATCCAAGGGTCAGAATTCATCAAGAATTTACGTGTCCACTTACGAAACCTGTACATCTTTCCTCAATCGTGGCGGTTTAGTCTATATTTATTCAACAGTTTACGAGTTCCAAACGCTACGAGGTCGTTTCGACAACCTGGTAGCAATAAGAGCTCCAACTGTTTAACAGCTAACTTAGGCACTTGAGGAAATATTTACAGGTTTTGCAAGTGGCAATGTGGTACAGGATGATAGGTGGCATGATCAACATTTACGGGATCCAAGCCTGTGCTACCATTGAGGCCTCCAAAAGGCTGACCCCGGTAACCTCAACCAGCTCAGGGTCAACGCCGCACCCGCCCTCCCACGCCTTGATAACTGTTGCTCCATGCATTGGGTCGGTAAGGGAGGAGGGAAGAGCACGTAAGGTTTGAAAACCTTTGGAAAAGGGGTAAGTTGATTTTACATAGAAGAAAAGGGATAGGAAAATAGTGGGTCGTCCACTATGGGTTTGTAAACCTGCAAACATTATATTGTAGAATGTCCCATACTGACCGACTTTCGCCCTCCGAAAGTCGGTCAGGTATGCTGAACTACTATACGAGTACTGGAACACTTGATATATTGGACTTTTACCCTAGATTGACTATGCACTGTATCAATTATACAATGTGATGGAACTATATAACCTGAGCTTGTAAAAGCATCTTAATCACCTTCAGTGGTTAAGTGCTTAATTGCACACTAGTTTATCACAACACTACTCGGGCATAACACTACACAACGTCTACGAAGCATATATAAACCCCAAATGCATGTGGCTCTCGTCCACGATAAATGTGATGTGTATGGCATCTCGCCCACGAATTCCAAATGCTTATGGCTTCCCACCATCACTATGAGGAAGACGATTGTGTAGCATTTTAAAGTCATCGTAGTCTAGTGGGTAAAGCGTGTCTGGGGGTGTGTCCAGGGACCCACATACAATTGCACCGCATTGCTCCAAAATATTTTAATTCGTAGAATTTAAAATATTTTGGAGGAATGCAATTTACTCGCGTATTACGCTATTGTGATTTCATTGTGCGAAGGCGGCAACATTAAATGAAAACTCCATATTCACAAATGGCAAAAAATAAACATTCCAACTATTGTATGAACAACCAATGAACAGCAACTATGGCGCCAAAGGCTTCTCCGTGACTACACTTCCATGCTAGTCAGCCTCGGACCATGATTGGTTACAAGAATAAACACAAAACGTCACAGCGACCCCGAGATTCAAACCAATTGAACTATTATGAATGATCAACTTTCTTCGTCGCCTTGAACACAGACTGCAGAACAAGACTATTAAAGTACATTTTTAAGAGATTTTCTTCCAAAAGTTACCTTAACATTTGATCACAAATACGCCAGTGATTACCGCTTATTATTTTGCATTTATCTACTTTATTTTAAAATCTATAGTATGCTCCGTTTGATATTTTGACCTTTGGCAATGACGACACGCCGCGGGGTTGGGTTCACGACCGATCTGTTAGTGATGGTATTGATCTTTAGCAGATAGGTTAAAGTCGTGAGTGGTAATACAAAAAATAAAAAGCCATTTCCAAAGTTTTGCTGATGAATCTGAAAATGTATTTCCGTTTCACTAATATTTATATCACCTATCTGATGCCACTGACAGACAACCTTTCAGTATTCTTTCCGTTCAGAGGCCTAGCATAAGTTTTTTTTACGACTTTGCATATTACGACTTTGCAAAGCAGTCGTGTGCATCCCTCAAATAAGACTAGTTTCCTTTTAACACTACGTCCTCAACAATTACATGTGGCAGAGCGCACCACATTCCTACGCAACATTCACACACAGCCTCCCACTCACTCACACTTTTCCCATTATTAACAGGTAATTAACAGGTAATAAGTAAAATACGTAGGTTACTCAATGTGACAAATGAGCAAAGTATAATTCTGACGCGCCAACGGATTACGGCTTTGTAATGTAACAACCTTTTTTATAGGTTGCTTTTTATGCTACCTATAATTTCCCGATAATTGGTTTATTTTCATATCCACCTTTACTGCGAATTGAACAAGTTATCAACTCATAACAAGAGTTATGAACTCTTGTGCAGGCTAAGTCGTGCAGGACGACTTAGCCTGCACTAGTTTGGATTTTTTTGTGGCCTCGCTATATAGTTAATACCTCTGTGAAAACTAACAACCACCTTCAACTACCCTTCGGTGCACCCAAATGCAGAACTATTTTTTTATGACTACGTCATGCCCCTGCCCCCCCCCCAACGTATTTAATCTATACTCTCAGCATATGACTATCATGAAAATGCTAAAATTGACCAGCATGTTCTCACGATTTCTCTTTAAAGCCAATGTCATAAGACTGAGAGGGTGAGGGAAGGGGAGAGGAGAAAAACTTCGATAACTACCAACCGAAAATATTAATAGCCAAATAGGCATAAGCACTTTCAACTTTTACTATAAATTATTATAATTTATAAAATTATAAACAGTAATAAATTATAAAAAAATATATATATTTTATAAATTATAAAAAATTAAAGCTATGAACAATCTCAGCATAAATAAAAACCATTAGAGACCGTCTACCTTTACATGCAAAACTAAAAATGATCAGAATATGCGCAACATAAACATCGCACCCAGATCAATATCAGACACGGTTGCCTGCATGACCAACTCTTGTTGCCTCGTTCAGGCGTTAGCACCACTACTAGGCTCGCCTCAACCCAGTCAGACGAGGGTAGAAATAGCCTAACCTACAATCATTTTGAGATGCATTTCATTATTTCAAACTTACTTGAATCCCAGTCAGTACTTCAATATAAAATTCGTACTCTTCCGAATTACAATTTCACTTGTTACAACATTGTGGTAACTAATAAACAAATCCACAAGGGCCGTGACGAGGATTCGAACCTACGTCCGAGAGCATCCCAGACGCTGCCTTGACTGAGCGACTGAGCTTCTGATATGCTCTCTGACGTCGGTTCGAATCCTCGTCACGGCCCTTGTGGATTTGTTCAATTGATGCATCACGCTATTGTGATTTGTGTGTAATTGTGGTAACTGACATTACTAGCCGCCATTACCCGTGGTAGCATTACGTCATATAAAACGCATAAGCGACATTAAATTTTGTCACCGTTTCAACACCAGTAAAGGTGATTGGAAAGTATAATTCAGGTTTAATGAACGGTTATATTTGCATGTGCTGTTCGCTTCAGTAAGGCACATGGCTGCCGTTAATTTTATGTTTAATTACCAACATTGGGCCATTACGCAATGTTACAAAAATACACTGGTTTCATAACAATTATCTTTGGTATGCATTCACAACATTTATGAATTAGGAAAATTCTTAGCCATGAATCCGTAGAGGCGTTTGAGAACGTATATACAACGCCCACCCTTGAAATACAGCACATTATCTTTACATGCCACAACCTACAAAATAAGGATAACAAAAAACACGAACTCAAGCCACCCTACTTAACTAACCTACTCATACAAATTACAATTATTTCTTTTTACAATTTGAACAAGACAAGCCATGCCAAAACCTAGAACAGTATATGTACAGCTTAACACCTGTCAACACCTAGGCATCACTCCGCACGCGCCTATTTGTTGAAAGAGCAGTGTCGAGCCACTACCTAGATATTACATTAAACCAGTGTCTG
The DNA here is from genome assembly GCF_040958095.1 of Procambarus clarkii. Taxonomy (NCBI): domain Eukaryota; kingdom Metazoa; phylum Arthropoda; class Malacostraca; order Decapoda; family Cambaridae; genus Procambarus; species Procambarus clarkii. The sequence continues at coordinate 32,588,168 of NC_091167.1, forward strand.
GTTTAATGAGAGAGTACATATTTTTGTAGCAGGATATCCAGTATTGTCTCAAGTGAACTACAGCCTTCATTTGTCGAGCTTTGTACCTAGCAATCTTCGGTAAGGACGGTGGTCGCATGCTGCCGGGGCGTTAACGGTACAGGTATCTAAGGAAGGGTTTAATTGGCCATCGGGAGGGCTGGGAAGATGACGCATCGCTTGAGCAAGACGAAACGCAACAATCGCAAAGTCCAAAGACCAACGTCATTCTTCCCACAAGTAAATTAACATTATTGCCGATTTGCATGTATGAAACCTATCCTTTAGCCTAATATGTCGCATTTTACGGACTCCACGAATCCGTTAGAAATACCAGGTAACAGTATAAATTAAAGAGCCGTAATGTTGACGTTTTCTATGTATCGTCCTCTATGGATTATAATAGTTCGTAAGTTTCTAGTTATGCAAAAACTAGCTCCATTTTTTTTTACCTGTGGTAAATTGCGAGAACAGGGTGGAAAATTTACTGAATAAAATAAAACTCCTTGTAATTAATAGTAATTACATATAACTATTTGCATTTAGAAAAATTGATTTGTATATAAAATATATACATTATATACAAATGTTATATATATTGTATATACACATTTTATATATTGTATATATAAAACTAAACCCGGTAGAGATGAACAAGCATCATGTACCGTGCAGTAGGAAGCGTCCTAATAGTAAGAGTTCATAAGCGCCAATGAGTAGGAAAAAAAATCAGAATACTGGTTGAACACTTGGCTATTTAAAGGCAAACTGCCAAAAACTGTTTTATTATGAGTGGGGGTTAAGTAAAGCAGTGACGTAACGGGTCGGGATGGGCTGGGCAACATTCATAGATTAGTCAGGAAGTAATCTACAGCCTAGTCAACCCCCCCCCCCCCCCTCCCCCACGGAACATTAAAAAGCCAAACTGCTCCCCCTCCCCTCAGTGAAACCAACAGCCAGGCAGCAACAAGTAGGAAGTGCTGGAACTTGCCTTACGGTCCACCGTGGATGAGTGGGAGCCGCCATCACACACCTGCAACAACCCACATTATTATTACTTACACAAGGCGTCTCCATCTGCCCCAAAGTCATTCTGGTGATGCATTATGTACCAGGGTAAATTGTCACGTCATATGCACAAGCCTTGCTTAGCATGGATGCTCCCATGGTAAGCAAGAGCGTTATTAACATGGTCAGTTGAGAACATTATTCTATATATTAAACGAGATTTGTGCATGCATAGATGCTTTCACTGACATTGAGACCCTAGAAACAAACATTTAATATCTTGCACATTACAGGATATACGACAATTTAGAGTCAATTTGTTGCGTTGGCGAGTATTTGAAGGTGGTCCAGGTGGGATGAGTGAATTGGTATGTTGTGTTAGGATGAGGCAGCGATTAACCACCAGAGAGAACAGCTTTTTAACTTGGTGGTAACATTCTTTATAGCATGAGACTTCTAGCAGGTGACAGTCGGGTTTCGGAATGAGATGGGGCAAAAAGGCAGTGAAGAAGTGGAGGGAGCAGACCGAGGGAGGGAGGAGAGAGACCGAGGGAGGAGAGAGACCGAGGGAGGAGAGAGACCGAGGGAGGAGGTAATTAAGAGAAGAAAATAAAGTGGCAGCACCGGTAGTGGTGTGGTAGGTAGGCCCGGAGCACAACGTTATCCACCACCCAAGGTGAAAGTTGCCAGAATTCTCCGTATCATGCAGACTGTGGCCGGTTGCCACGCTGGAGGCCCTCTGCGCCTGGCTGGTTCCTGCCCATCACTGCCGCTGAAACATCGTGCACCCAGCGTAGAAAAGTCTGCTGAGGTAACAGGAGAGAACTGCCGCTGCACGTCCAACGGAGCGAGAAGAAACTGAGCGTGACGCCAAAATGGTCCTCTCGTCGGCTACCTCCAGCTGGCATCCAGCACTAATGTTCACCTCAGCACACAATTTTATTCTTGTGAAATCCCGAGACCTACAAATACTCGCGGCACTATTTTTATAAGTATAGGAGTATCATAAATATAGTATCCAATGAGTCGCATTCCTTAAAGCCAGCCGAAAATAAGTTTAAAATATTCACAAAACGTTCAGAGACTAAGTCCTGTACACAGCACTGATCAACTTTGTGCCTTGGAACTTTAACGGTTTCATCAAAACACGCCGACTTAATAACTGCTATTTGTTTGCTAGAGACTTTAGAAACTTTCCCCGGTGACCTGCTGTAAGCTCACATACCAAGACTGGCTTCCTCCTCCCCACCTCCCACACTAGCAGCAGCAGCAGCAGCACTAAACCCAGCTCGCAGCTGCCTGGTATAAAACTTAAAATTTTATCTCTTGTGAGTCCTGGGATGAGAGTTCGATCCCACTGCATGGCTTCAATGTTTCCTCAGATATACATTGCTATTTTATGTGCAAGGTAAATTTCCATTACATTTAATAAAGGAGATATGGGCGAGCTGTACAGCGCATTAGCTACAAACTACAATAATGTACACTTTGAAAGGGGTATAAACGCCGTATTACACATCGTCACCTGCACCCCTGACGCAGCTGGGACTAACTTAACCGGCTTGAGAGAACACTGTCTATTTAATGATATTAACAACATTCCAGTGTTGCTGGTACTTGTTACTTTTTCGTATTTAAGAGATGCCTATATATGGCAGAAAATGTCTTGCTAAATACGGTACACACTTATCCTAATACTGTCAAGTGCAACAGTCTACTCTATAGTATTAGGTTATGGACATATCTATTTCTTACGGTGCAGACACCATCTTCCCCGCTCTACTGCCTTAGTTATACCTATAATCAAGAGTAACTCTTGATATCCCTTATTACCCCTTCTCGTGTGTTTAACCCCACATACTAGGTAAGAGGGGCTCGCCATCTGCTCGTGTTTTATCCTATACACATTGAAATTGAAATAAGTTTATTGAGGTAAAATACACACAAAGGGATGAGGTAGCTCAAGCTATTCTCACCCCGTTCAGTACATCGTGTTAATACATACATAGACACAATCCTATACACAAGTTGTCCAACTTGCACAACTGCTGCGCCTCTATCTTTCCCTCGTAATACAATTTCCTGACGACACGTGGTTGGTTTATTGAAGACACCTGGGCTGATTAAGGCAGCGTCTGGGATCCTTTCAGACGTAGGTTCGAACCCCCATCACGGCACTTGTGGATTTGTTCATTTGATGCATCACGCTATTGTGATAATGATTATGTTCATCTCGTTCTCTTTAATAGCTATAACCCCGGCAGGTTATTGCTCCTCTTTCAACCTCCTACGAGTGTGGATTCAAAAATGACACTTAACTCATCTAGGATGTTCAACGTGTTGTACGTAAATACCGCTTCGTAATAATTCTTTACATGCAGTGTTGATAGCAAAGTTCAAAGTGTGATGGCTGTAGCTTTTATTTCTTTGGATCTCTGTTTTTAAGGATACAAGTTCCACATAGACTTTTCCCAGAGCTTAAGTTCTTGTATGTTCCACTCCCGTGTGCTGTCCCTCCTACCTCTTAATAATTTTGTAACTAGCGTCAAAAGATTGTTATTTGCTTAGCTAAACGAACAGCTAACAGATTGTTATTTGCTTAGCTAAAAACGGGTTCGATTATGTGCCTCTAATCCTTTACACCAACGCCCACGGGATGGGTATAGGGTGCATAATAAAGAAATTGCATTGAATTCTATTGATAATTATACAGCTGATCTTGATCTCGGCATTATACAAGATCACTCGCAATACTAATCGTGCATTAGTACCAAATTTAAACGTTACGATCATTAGGATCCTACCTTCAACAAAACATTTTTACCAGCCATTGGTGAGCCATATTTTCACACATTTTCAATACGAAAGAGCTTCCTCATATCTATGGAGGCATATCTGCACATGAAGGTTAAAGATCTAACGTAAACAGTGATCGTTGTTTAGTACCCAGATAGACAGCCGTCTGCCTTGTATGAAAATGCACGCGAGGTGTCTGCCTCGTATGAAGATGCAAAGGCATTGCACCCTGACGGCCAGCAACATACAAAAGTAGCACTTTTTTACACTAAACACGTCAATGGGTCAGGTGCATGAACAATGACAGCCGGGGTCCCCTCCCTCCTCTACCCTCCCCACACCACCTGTTCACCACAACCACTATTCATACAGGCTAACCTCATCCACCACCCTCCCCGCACACTACCCACATTACAATAGTGCAGCGGATATTGAGCAATGATGTACGCGTTATGACATCAAGCAATAAGCAGGGGAGGAGGATTCCAGAGAGGACACACGCACAAGTTCAGCTCTATCTCGGCGGCCACGAAGGCTACAACACTGACAAAAATGCACAAGAAACTGGCAAACGTGAAAATACTGTATCTGGGAAAGCGAGGTCTCGCCCTCAGAGGCGAGGCCCAGCCCGGAGTACGCCGCCCCGTACAAAAACTCCCCCTTAAAGCAAACTAGCTAAAGTCAGGTTACAAGAACCTCTTTGGTTAACCAGTACAAAGTTTTCCAGAGAGTTAACCCAAGGATGGTTTTACATTCAAGTTCCCAATTACTACCGGGTGCACAGAGGTGGATGGTGAAGTAACTGCGCCAAATCATCCCCCACCCTGCACAGGAATCCATCACCCCAGGTGTCTCACTTGTGAAGCCAGCAGGTGAAGGCTTTATCCACTTCAGCACAAGGTGCTACTGGGCGGGTAGCGTGTTTTGAGAGTGGGTTTGTTTTAGGGCGGCGGCAGGAAGAGCGCGGACTGCGGCTCGCCATTAACGATAAAAAGAGGCTCAACCCTGCCCTGAATATCCATGGTGAAGAGCAGGTTAAAGCACAGTTGCGTGCCTAACTCTTCACTGAAACATAATCTAGCCAGGAAGCCTTATGTTTGTGGTTTTATCCAACAAGACCTGACGGATAATGTTCTTTTGCATTTAGGGTAGAACTGTTATTTAAGACGTAATAGGCGAACTAGAAGCCTCTGAGAATCTGGAATCCATGTAAAGCCACCGAAAATAAATGCCATTCCCCAATCTGTATATGAGAGCGCGCCCTAGTCGAGGGCCACTGCCTTACTGCTTTGGATAATGTCTCGTGCCAAAAGAACGCTGTCCAATCCTTAACCAGAGACTGGTGGTGCAGTGATACCAGCCCCCGTGCTTAGCGAGCGGTTAGGCCTAGATTCTTATCTTGGTGTAGTGGATTGACTAGGTGTAAATCCTTACCTGTACGCCTGTTAACCAAGCAGCTATTGGGTACATGTTAACCTATTGGCGGGTCATATTCCAGGGAAATTAGTGGGCAAGTCTTACCCATGAGCTATGGGAAGGGATAGCTCTCAGCCTCTTAACAGGAATCAGGAGTCGTCTGTTCCTGTACCACCTGTGAACAATAAATCTGGTTGTGGCTGTGGGTTGCACACTTGGGGGGGGGGGGGAGGGGGAGCATGCTACAGAATGGGCTTCTTGTATGGGTACAATGCGCTCTAGTTAATTTTTCCGTAGGTTTCCCCAAGTGTTATTTCTTGTATGTCTATGTATGTATAGCTCGTATGCTGCCGATACGTTTGTGCAGAAACTCTCAGATATGGTGGGTGTTCTTTCTCTCCAATTCACTTTTACGAGTTTCTAGTGTAAATGGGTTTCTAGTGCAAACTAGTTGAAGTCTAGTGTAAATGTCGTCAGAATAAACCTGAAATTCGTCCAGGTAGTCCTATATCCTTTTACACTCCTCTTGTGGCATGACAATTTATACTCGTCCACACTTATATGAATACAACTTACTCATTCAGGTCATTTACGTATAGTGGAAACTCCAAATACCGACCCTTGTGGTACTCCACTTGTGACCTCCACTGATGTCTCATCTTGCCGCAACCCTTTGTTTAATAGTGTATACACTAATTCAACTTTGATCCCCCCCAGGTGTGACTGGGAGGCACAAACACTTTCACAATCCAGGAAAGAATCTTCCAATCTTTCCCTTTCCTGCTCCATCGGTGTTAATCATCATAAAACTCCAGTAGGTCCTTTGAGCAGGACATTGCTTCAGGGAACGCACGTTGGTGATTGGAGATCAGGTTTCCATCCTCTACATGTTTAACTAATCACCTGACAATCCTGTCTTTCCCCCATAGTTAGCATTGCCCACAAATCACCATGAGGTAAAGGTAGGACGTATATGCTTCCCCAGAGTTACGTTCACGTTCCAGGGATTACAAAGGTTCATGTCTTGAGGAGGAGTTAGTGGGCAGAAGGCACGATCGTAACTTCCCTGTCTTCCTCCCTCCCCCCCTACACACACGTTACACAGTCAACAGTGGCCTTGAGGGTAGCACGGCAACAGACTAAGTGAAAGCTACACACAAACTTCTATTAACGAGACTACCAACGGGGACCATCTCAACAGTGACCAAGGACAGAGAGTAAGCGACACTTGCCTAGGCTAGTCAAACAAGCGACCATACCCACAAGTTCAAGTACGTTTATTGACACCATAAAATACATATCAAAGGGATAGAGAAGCTTAGGTTATTTCTACTCTCCAATCCATACCCACAGACAAGTCAGTTACCACAGACACGCAGGGATCTTCCCCCAACTCCTCCACCCACAGTAGCAGGCAGGAATCCCTACCCACAGACAGGGCATTGTGGTGGTAGTGACAACAGGTTGATCAAGGTGATAGTGACACTAGGAAAACTCCCAGCCAGCCAGCCAGCCAACCAGCGTTTCCTCAACCACCGCCCTCAAGGCTGAAGGTGGCCAGACGTGGCGAGGGATCCCTGTGTACCTGCCTGGACATCCCTCCCACTGAATAACAACGATGTAACTTCACAACTTCGACATTTTGAAAAGGAAGGAAATGCACATGCTCAAACGACCTCCACCCTGCGCTCCTACTAACAGTCCTTTGCTAGTGATTGCAAGTGGGGGGGGGGGGGCTTACCTGCGTCAAGAGGCGCCCGACCTGTAAGATGCTCCCTGGGGTATACTTTACACACATTTGCATGCCATTACTTGTTTTTTATAATCTAAACAATTATAAAATCCTATATAAATTTGCCCCCTTCAAAAAAAGTCATTGCTTAAGTTCTTCACCCAAGAGGTGAACGAGTTTAAGCCCGTTTCACTAATCACTCCAGTTACACAATTGCTGATCCTATCCCATCGGCACCAAACTTGTCGGACTATACGGGTAGTCACCTGGACTACCCGTATAGTCCAGGTGAATGGCATGTCTAGCATGGTTGTTTGATCAACACACACGTCCGCATGTGTGCAGCTACCATAGACTACATGAAGGATTACGTAGTGTCAAGAGCTAGCTTTGCGATACTAAACTCCATGTTGATAAAACTCTGCTTAGCCTGTGTGTTCATCTGGTCAGCTTAACTGACCAGATGGTTCACTTACCATCTGGTCAGTTAAGGTTACACCAAGTGTAAGGTTCACTTACACTTGGTGTAAGTGAACCTTACGTGTTGAGCACTCTTCACATTCTCTCTTTTCCCAATGTCAAGGTCACGATATAACGTTGAATACTAATCAAATTATTTCAAAGCTTAAATGAATATGATTATGGCTCACGTTATTACACCTGGTAAACAAGCAGGTCGAACCGTAAACCGACCGTTATTAGACTTGCTGCTTTTGGACGAGAATGATAACATTAATGAGTAGCGATGGTACGGACAATGTGTTAACCTTTGAATTTGATTGTTGCTGCCGGTGGTGTCTAGTTTATTGTGCACCCTATAGTACCGCTCATCTTGTGAGCGGTAGCGCAAAAATTACAGAAGGCACGAAAGGACTTTATCGGACCTCTACGGAGATTATTATATTAACAATTACATCAATCCTGCACACCTTATAATGTTTGATAATTACAGAGATTGTTCAAATTCTATGGCTAGGTATTTACAGTTATTCAAAATGCATTTTTGGTAGGTCTTTTTACTAATACACGACTTTTTGAGCTATGGAGGCATCACAGGATCATAGGAAAGCTGCCGTTTATTATTTCTACTCTTCACACTACACTATTCCTTAATCTCTTATGTCATTTATCTACTGGAAGCGAAACATGGACACAGTGTTGTCACTGCTTCACCGATTGATTGATTGATCGATCGATGAAGATTAAGCCACCCAAGAGGTGGCACGGGCATGATTAGCCCGTAAGTGGTAGATTTTTTTTTAAGTGAATGTAATCTTTAGAGAGTTGATGGGATATACTGTGTGCCGAGGGCGCATTTAAACTGTCAGTCTTACTATACGGCTGCGATCTCTGGGGAGGATACTGCTTGGACTGCTTCGCCGGGTGGGTGGTGGTATTAGATTTAGCTACTCCTAACGAAATAGCCATGTAGCACGGGCTACAGTGGGCCCATGAACCGGGTGGTGGTGGTGCATCTTCACTAAAACTATTCCACTGGCACCTCACCCATGACAGGTGGGCGCCGCCACGTAACCTGGAACACTGGTCGACACGTCAGCAGCCAGCAGGGATGGTTTACCTGTAGTTTACCTGTAGTCTGGGCCGAGTTCTACTATCCCAGCCCGCCCTGGAGCCCATGGTGGTTTGGTGATGATAAAAACGCTGTTGCTTTGACCGGCTTGCAGACCCACATCTATTACAGCGCTGTTGGTCCGCCATTTTTGTTTTAATTATCTGGGGCATATTATATCCTCGAAGGGCCACTTTCATATTTGTTATATATTAGAAACCTGAAGTCAGAACAAATGTCATTTTAAGTGAATTTGGTCATCTTGAGACCTGGTTGAGAGTAACGTTATTGAACAATGTGTGTGGTTGAGAGTAACGTTATTGAACAATGTGTGTGGTTGAGAGTAACGTTATTGAACAATGTGTGTGGTTGAGAGTAACGTTATTGAACAATGTGTGTGGTTGAGAGTAACGTTATTGAACAATGTGTGTGGTTGAGAGTAACGTTATTGAACAATGTGTGTGGTTGAGAGTAACGTTATTGAACAATGTGTGTGGTTGAGAGTAATATTATTGAACAATGTGTGTGGTTGAGAGTAACATTATTGAACAATGTCTAAGCTTGTGTGACTTTCAAAAAGTTGAAGAGCCGTGAACCTCTAATGTTCCTATAATGCCTGCCGAATGTGCATATGGCATCAAGACTTCACCGGGTCAACTTTGAATTTCCAGTCATAACTTTCGCTCCAGAATGGTTATTTTATTGAGCATATTTGGAACCTGACCTTCGCAGTATCTTCCGTGTATAAGCAACTCTTTACGTCTTCGTTCAAGATACGAGTCTGAGTGCTTTGTGGCGGTCACAATCATTAATTTTATGACAATGGGTGCCGCCGTATACGTTTCCTGAACTCCCACTACTTCCGAACACACTCCTGCCATGAAAGGGAAAACGTGTACCATGCAGTACTCATAACAAGGGAAAGTACAAGCGATTTGAAAAGGAGACTGTGGTGGAATCCCTGGATTTGCCGGATCTTTTAAAGCCACATCAGCAGCCACCAGGGAATCTGTACACGGGACCACCACCACTCGTCACCATCCCTGGTGGCTGTTGCTGACGTGTACATGGCACCACCACCACTCGACACGTCAGCAGCAGCCAGAAGGGATAGGGTCGAGTGGTGCTCGACCCCATCTCCCCAACTCCCTGGTGGCTGCTGACGTGTCGAGTGGTGGTGGTGCCATGTACACGTCAGCAACAGCCACCAGGGATGGTGTACACGGAACCTTGCCCGGCTACACATTTTCCTGAAGGGCTCGTATGGTAGTGCCCCTTTCCTGTCCTGTTTTTTATCTCTTCAATTATGTAAAATTCTTATTAAATTACTATGTTTAATAATACATTTGAAATTGGTCCATAGCTAAAACAAGATTCCCGTCCTCATTACAAGCTTATGGTCTTGTTCAATCCATCATTAACTATCTGAATAGGCGATACGAACAGTGAAACCTGTGTGGTCTATCCAGGATAGACAAACTATAGTATTTACACCAAGCTTACAATCGCTTATCCCTTTCCCGAAGAGCAGCAAACCCCTTTTGCCTATCAGAACAAGCCACCTCCTCCCTCGCCCATCCCCAATTACACGAGCCACAAGTCAACCCCCCTCTCACCCATTGGGACAAGAGGACATTTGGTGGAAGCTGGAAAATTAAAAAGAGTCTTAAGAAGCAAGTTTAGGAAATACTGAAGGCGGAAGCCCTCCATCCACAACTACAGATACAACAAAGTCAGGAAAGTTACATACACAAACTAAAAACAAAAATTAAAAAGTGCGGTTGTCAGGGTATTAAAAAGCGAGGTATTCCCTTGCCATCACTTGGTATTATCGCCAGTCGGTGGCGCACTGGCGGTAGGAAAACCATGTTAAATAAGACTCGTGACCTTTGAGGCCCCCGGCAGGTGCCCTGGGTAACCAAGTCACCGTGGCCGCCTGACACTGGCGGGCCGACATGCGGTAACGGAACGCGCTCCCAGCAATCACGGGGTCACGACTCTTCCATCCCAACCCCGCCGCTGCCTTAAGTTTCACTCTTTCCGTTGCCAAAGTGGACTCAACCATGGTGACGAGGCAACATAAACCGTCACGTTCGGTGACGACCAAACGAGTCTTCTCATCCCGAGCACTGGCGTTCATACGACCACAAGGTCAATCTAACAATCAACGCGTTCCACCAGTGACAATTAAATCAAGTTTAACTCTTCACGGTGATAGTGCTCCCAGTTACGTGGGAGAGACTCACGAATGTGCGTCCTGTGCAGTCTTCAGTGATTATCATAAGACTTTCCTCCTGACCAGACTCCTGGCTTGCCCATCACCCACCCTGCTTGCCGTGTTGGCTATAAGGGTTGTTTTAATATTTGCTAACATGGCACTGGATTCCTTTACTACAGCAAGTTTCACATTTTCTGGCGATAATGCCTATATTGTTAATCACCAAGATGATTTCCTTAGTCTTAACACTCCATTTAAGATTTTTTCTTAAACCATTTAAAACTTTCCTTCTAATTATAAAATCTTTACCAATAGACCGAACTGACAATTCATATAAATGGTGCATAGCATTAGTTACAATTTCGTTTAAACTTTTGTCGAAGAATAGGACACATGGCAAACTCAGTATGTTACATTAAACGCCAACCAACTTGTTAGTTAATTTCATAACTGGGCGAGGCTCCAGATATTTGAGATGACGCAGGTTAGAGAACTGCTGGTGGTGGGTGTGTCGGCGGCTCCAGGCTGGCTGTACACCCTCGGGCAGTGACCAGGTACACTGTGACCAACACCAGGCATACCACACAGCGTCCGTACGTATGTTAAGTCTGATTAGCGTATTTGTTCTCATTATTTTGAAGGACCAGTGTCCTCATGGACCCTGTGTGAGCTACTGAGGTGGCAGACGAGGAAGCAAGAGGTTAAGAGCTCTTATTCAAGCGTAGGTTCGACAAATATGAGTATTTGGATGAATATAAACAGCAGCTGTCCAGTATTGGTCAAAAGACTTCTTGAAGTTTCCATTATTCTTTTGTTCTAGCCTAGTACCGGGTCACGTAGATATATAATTTTATGTTTTCCGTAGTCTACAAACTTATACAACATTGTCGTTTAAACAGATGCCACAATGGTAGTTAATGTCGGGGCTCGTTTTGCAGCTATGATTACTTCCGGAGAGTCACAAAAACACGTTTCAGTCCGAATTACGTAATTACTGGTGGTTTATACGAGTAGGGTTTGGTACATTTGCCCAAGTGTACGACCCCTATGAACCCTATGCTTACACGATGCATACAAGAGTATGCTCTAAAGCAATAACATGCCCGTAAGGTTTCTCCCAGAAGCCCAAAATTCATAAATGCACTTTACAAACTCTTGGACCTTATTTAAGCCATGCCCTTATTTACGGCGCTTAACGCTGTCAGGGGGGGCGGTGATGGAGCCCATCCTCTCGCGTTCCCACAACGGACTTGTCAACGGAAGTGACAACTCCTGCAAGTTCACCAATACTAACAACTGCGAGATACGTCACCAACCACTGGTACATTACCTTAACATTTGCCGGCAAACACGTTCCTTCATCTTACCAAAAAGAGGAAAATCATTATGGTACATCCATCGCCCAGGAGCGGTACCCCCTTTCCCCGCGCAATCACAGAGCAAGAGCGAGAAAGCTATCGTGTGCGAGTGCGTGTACACACGCCATGCACGATGACTACACGAGAGGGAAAGGCAAGGTGTCTGCATGGCGGGTCATGGGTGTCAAGGTGGAGATGGGCGCAACCCAGAGTATCTGACACTCATCTCATGTGAGGTGAATCTAAGAAAGCAGGGAGAGGCTCATCAAGACTGAGGGATGAGTGAGGTAGAGGGTCACAGAGTGCTGGGGGGTATGTCAAATGGAAGTGAAGGGGGGAGGGCCTGGAAGATGCCCAAAGGTATACTGGGATTTGCGAAAGGAAACTAATGAGATGGAATACCTTAAACTAGTTTCATTTTTTTTCTACTTCCTCAGCCAGACATTTCTGGTGGTAATTTGATGGGCAAGACAGTTGCCCACATTGGTTTCAATTCTGAACCTTCCCTTGCTCTAGCAACCCTCTTAAAAATGTTATTAAAACAAATCTTATATTTGCTGGAAGAAGGTTGTCAAACTTATGACCACCAACATTCCCCACCGTATTCTGTGTATGGGGCCTCTACTCTTTACTGGGTCTATTCTATATTTCCTACCGTAACTTTTCACTTTACGTTTCATTTAGGAGATTGGTCCATGGAGAAGCTTTAGTGTATTATGAACATCTCGCCTGTTCAAGAGCGAACATTCTCTGCGCCGTCAGACGTTTTCAGTATCTTGTGTGCTTTACTCCGTGTGCAGTCTAGGTCTACGGTGCATCTTATTTTAGATTACCTCCCTTTTAAGAGAAGCCCTCCCCCCCCCGGAGGGATGTGCAGCAGAGGAGAGAGGGCTCCCCTCCGGAGGGATGTGCAGCAGAGGAGAGAGGGCTCCCCTCCGGAGGGATGTGCAGCAGAGGAGAGAGGGCGCCCCTCCGGAGGGATGTGCAGCAGAGGAGAGAGGGCGCCCCTCCGGAGGGATGTGCAGCAGAGGAGAGAGGGCGCCCCTCCGGAGGGATGTGCAGCAGAGGAGAGAGGGCGCCCCTCCGGAGGGATGTGCAGCAGAGGAGAGAGGGCGCCCCTCCGGAGGGATGTGCAGCAGAGGAGAGGGCTCCCCTCCAGAGGGATGTGCAGCAGAGGAGAGAGGGCTCCCCTCCGGAGGGATGTGCAGCAGAGAAGAGAGGGCTCCCCCTCAGGAGGGATGTGCAGCAGAGGAGAGAGGGCTCCCCTCCAGAGGGATGTGCAGCAGAGGAGAGAGGGCTCCCCTCCGGAGGGATGTGCAGCAGAGGAGAGAGGGCGCCCCTCCGGAGGGATGTGCAGCAGAGGAGAGAGGGCTCCCCTCCGGAGGGATGTGCAGCAGAGGAGAGAGGGCGCCCCTCCGGAGGGATGTGCAGCAGAGGAGAGAGGGCGCCCCTCCGGAGGGATGTGCAGCAGAGGAGAGAGGGCTCCCCTCCGGAGGGATGTGCAGCAGAGGAGAGAGGGCTCCCCTCCGGAGGGATGTGCAGCAGAGGAGAGAGGGCTCCCCTCCGGAGGGATGTGCAGCAGAGGAGAGAGGGCTCCCCTCCGGAGGGATGTGCAGCAGAGGAGGGAGGGCTCCCCTCCGGAGGGATGTGCAGCAGAGGAGAGAGGGCTCCCCTCCGGAGGGATGTGCAGCAGAGGAGAGAGGGCTCCCCTCCAGAGGGATGTGCAGCAGAGGAGAGGGCTCCCCTCCAGAGGGATGTGCAGCAGAGGAGAGGGGGCTCCTCTCCGGAGGGATGTGCAGCAGAGAGGGGGCTCCTCTCCGGAGGGATGTGCAGCAGAGGAGAGAGGGCTCCCCTCCGGAGGGATGTGCAGCAGAGGAGAGGGCTCCCCTCCGGAGGGATGTGCAGCAGAGGAGAGAGGGCTCCCCTCCGGAGGGATGTGCAGCAGAGGAGAGAGGGCTCCCCTCCGGAGGGATGTGCAGCAGAGGAGAGAGGGCTCCCCTCCGGAGGGATGTGCAGCAGAGGAGAGAGGGCTCCCCTCCGGAGGGATGTGCAGCAGAGAGAGGGCTCCCCTCCGGAGGGATGTGCAGCAGAGGAGAGGGGGCTCCCCTCCGGAGGGATGTGAAGCAGAGGAGAGAGGGCTCCCCTCCGGAGGGATGTGCAGCAGAGGAGAGAGAGCCCCCCACCGGAGGGATGTGCAGCAGAGGAGAGAGAGCCCCCCACCGGAGGGATGTGCAGCAGAGGAGAGAGGGGCCCCCCCCCACCGGAGGGATGTGCAGCAGAGGAGAGAGGGCCCCCCACCGGAGGGATGTGCAGCAGAGGAGAGAGAGGGCCCCCCACCGGAGGGATGTGCAGCAGAGGAGAGAGAGGGCCCCCCCACCGGAGGGATGTGCAGCAGAGGAGAGAGAGGGCCCCCCACCGGAGGGATGTGCAGCAGAGGAGAGAGGGCCCCCCACCGGAGGGATGTGCAGCAGAGGAGAGAGAGGGCCCCCCACCGGAGGGATGTGCAGCAGAGGAGAGAGAGGGCCCCCCACCGGAGGGATGTGCAGCAGAGGAGAGAGAGGGCCCCCCACCGGAGGGATGTGCAGCAGAGGAGAGGGGGCTCCCCTCCGGAGGGATGTGCAGCAGAGAGGCCCCCCCCCCCACAGAGTGATGGGCAGCGGTGGAGGGGCCGCCCCACCCCGGTGATATGAACTGTGAAGAAAGGGCCCCTGGAATGAAGGAACCAATGGAAGGTGTAAATCCAATAGCCTGCTCCAACGACTGTATTGAAAAATCTGTTTTGCTAACAAGTGAAAAGTTATACTTTCTCACAACGTAAAGGCCAGCAACACTAGCTGAACATCTAATGCTGGAATACAATCCTCACCACCCATCACATGGTACATCATTTACAACCCCAACAAAATGCACCATTGGAGAGAGAGATGCAGGGCGAGGCTGGAGAATTAAGAGCGCAGAGGAGCGAAGCCAGAGGGGTAGATAACGTGGCGGGAGGAAGGTAGGTATTTACAGGTGTGGGGGGGAGGGGTGGGGAAGAGCCTTGGAGGAACACCCCATCATCCTCCACACCAGCCAACGTGGTATAACCTCGGGGAGGTCACCTTCCACGCTTACCGCGTCACCTGGAGGCGGTGCATTACACAAGACTGAAGTCTCTTGCTCATACAGTACTCATTACAAATATCCTTTTCCAATTAACCACGCGTGTCGAGGTGTTCACGACTATTTGTATTGATATTATTGCCCATTAAATAAACTTCATACTTCTGAACAAGTGATTCGATCAACAGTTTCTCAGTAATGTGCAAGGTGAACGAGTAGACTACGAAGTGTATCATAGAATTTCGCCAGCAACCTGTAGACATGAAGCCTGGTCGAGGACAGTTACTACAGCCTGTGTGTCAGAAGAGTTGGTGAAAGTGGTGAGGCAAGAAGCCGCCCGCCCCCTTGTATGCCTGGCTGGAGATGGTCACTCGCCAAGTCACTCAAGCTAGCTAACGCACCAGTCATCCTTGTTTCCCCATACAAGTATGGATAGAAGGCAGAGGTGCGCGCACTCACCGATTTTTATATGCTCTATTACAGCAATCTCTTTATATTAACATATAAATATAGTTGAACAACTTAAAAGTCATAGCATGTCTATACAACGTATGAGCGGACATGGCTGATTTGTATCGTTAATGCTAGAAGCATGTCAAGACGCTAGGTGTAAGTAATGTTGACCAGACCACACACTAGAAGATGGAGGGACGACAACGTTTCGGTCCGTCCTGGACCATTCACAATCGACTTGAGAATGGTCCAGGACGGACCGAAACGTCGTCGTCCCTTCACCTTCTAGTGTGTGGTCTGGTCAACATACTTTAGCCACGTTATTGTGACTCATCGCCTGCAGAAGACGCTAGGCTCCACCCCAACCAAACCGTCGGGTGACGTGGGACAGACAAAACACGTCCTCTTGTACCTAGTTCTTTAAATTAAACACGTAACACACTTACGACATGGTATTTGACAAACAGCAAATTAAACTCCCTCACTAATGCCGGAAAAATATTAGGTGCATCTTTAAACCTGTCCTCCAAAAAATTATTACAATAGCTACAATGGATGATGGCATGCGCAAAAAAAGGACTCGTGTAAACATTTTGTAGAGGCATCCGAGAAAGAAGGCATCAGGTAACCCTAACCTTCTTGGGGGCCAAGCAAGATGAAAGATGTACGTTTGCAATTTTAGGTCTAATTTAGCACGTGTTAGGCCTTTGATTGCCTACAGGTTAGATTGATAGTATGGTTATTTCGGCTTTTGTTATATGGATTGTAAGTACAATCATACAACACCTTTGGGGAGGGGAGGGGGTAGCATTCCATATTTTGCGCCCATTTAATCCGTAGAAGCTGTATTGGAACCATTATTTGTAGAAATAGGGGTGTGATCTCTTCCGACCAGCACACATGAAGCTAATAATCAAATAAATTTAGTTAAAAAGAAACTACATTAAACACCAGGTGAGCACTATCACAAAACAAGATTCAAACTGTCTACATAGCGGTCACAAAGCATACATAATTAATGTTTAATATTCTAACGGTTAAAGGCAGATGAAAGTCATCTCGCCAAACTGATGAATATAAAAAATAGCAACTTGGGTACCTGCGTCATGATGAAAGTTTTGCTACCCGGAAAATACGTCTGAAATTGTAATGAAAATAAATTTCTTCAGGCTTAACCCAGGTAAATAAACTTAAAACTAATAATTTAATTAGCTACAGCATTATATCATATTAACGTGGCCTTTCATCACACGAGAGTCAACTCGCTGTTATAAGACAGTTTTTGTATATTTTATGTAAATAAAATAGCCTCAACGTAGCAAATTAAAGACTTAAATCTTATAATTTTTCACGTATTGTCTGCACATTCTGTTCATTCTCGTAGCTCAACTGGGCTAATTTTGAACTACATAAATTATGTATATTTTTACCGATGAGGCAATTTTTTCGAAGATGGAAAGAATAGGCAATGTTCTACGTTTTTATCAATACTCTAGCAGTCTTGCATGTTAAATATTTTAATAGAAAAATTAGCTATATACCCAGGTTTAATATTTACTACCGAGATTTATGCAAGTATATTTCAGGGAATAGAGTATATTTGCACATCTTACGCCTCGCGAAGGATGTAGGATCAGATGCGGGCCCTGGGTAGGGAATAACTTGGGCACCTATCATTAACTGTTCGCCCCTGTTCATCGAGTTGTAACTGGGTAATGGTTTTAAACATTGGCAAGTCGTGTTCCAAAGAAAACTAGGATAATACTCAAGACGAGCTGTCAGAGGGAAAGGCATTAAGCCTGCAAAGAGTAGTCATCTCTGTACACACAGGGGGAGGGGTGAAAGCCCAATATATACTGTGTGTGTGTCCAACGTGGTTGGCCAAACCCTTGCAGATAGACTAACTTTGCAAGGGTAATGGTCTGGGGTAAAGGACGAACATAGGCTTACCCAGACACGCCGACAGTTAATGCTTTAACAAACATTTTCATTTATATAGGTCCTCCATACGATTTTCATGGAGTTACGTGTGAAATATTTGGCGTGTTTACCTTAGTTTTTTGTTAGTAATTGTAATTTTGTCCGCGATACTCAGAGCTGTTTCAGTGCTTAATAATAAAAACCAAGGGGTGGGGGAATCATGGGGGGTCAAAAATACACAACCCCCCTCCCAAGCCCGACATGCCCGTACCCAACTCTCTGTTCCTACTCGCCTACCTTGTGGAGGTTCCTCCGGGGATCAACAGCCCAGCGGCCCACCTCCGACCAGACCTCCCTGTTGGTCGTCTGGTCAACCAACCGGTACACAAAACATTCCCCACCCTCCACCAAGACTGACCCGTTCACGCATTCCAAACACCTGCACTCCCACCACCTTGTCTACCCCATACCCGTCACCACCATCCCTGGGGCCAAGTACGACCCAGAGATACACTATGGCTGGGAGCGACGGATGCTTTGGCAACTCCACCTGGAAAAACACGACGCCTGCGTCATTACCAATTTCCCCCCAGACACACCGTGCTCCTTGCTCCTCCCGACATATGGTCACTTGGATTCCGGAACAACGAGGTTGTCCCCTTCCCCCCCCCCCCCGGTTAGTGTACAGCTTTAAACTGCTATTCGAATGCTACACCTTACCACTTAAAGCATTACAATCTGAAATCCCATTACAGGATAGCTTGTAACCGTGCGTGTAGTGGAATATATTAAAACTTCTAGCGTCAAACGTGGAAGGCGATATTGACAAGAGGATTCTGAAGAAAGCATCTAAGGGTTGTATTCAGGTTGTCCGGTTTAGCCAGTCGTGTGCCGGCCTGCGCGTCTCTTATGTAGGTTACGGTGAAAACTGGGTTCATCTCCGGGGTGAGCGGGGACTTCGGGGAGAGGGGTCTAGGTCACACTCACAAGAGAGAGATAGAGAATACTGAACACAAAGTACTTACCGAATCCCTATTAATGTTTTCGTTCATTTGCTTCAGTTTCTCAATGCTCTCCTTCAGCATGTTGTGATTGTCCGCCGACGTTATTTCTTCTATATCGCCCTTGCTAGCTGGGTCACCTTTCGGGGAAGACTTATTCTTCCTGTGCCTCACTGTCGCGTCCATAGTGGATTACAGCGAGAGTACAGTTAGCTCAAGACAGAGAGAATCAGCCCACACCTGCCACCCGCGGCCGCTCACCACTGAATGACAGATAACAACACAGGTGCGAGGCTAGGCAATGGCCGCCTCGGCCCCGGTGCTGCCATCTCTTGCACACCAAACTCACCACAATACTTCCACCTACGTATTGCGAATTTATTACTTTAACTCAAGTCTAATATATATTCATTCAACATGTGAGATACAATGTGCTTGTATGTATTCTCTCTTCCATTCTGTGAAAAGAATAATGTCAAATATATCAAAATAATAATAATATAAAAACCTTTATTAAGTATAGATTAGTAACTCTCCGTGAGCCAGACACACACCACAGCTACTAGAGTGAGAGAACGTTGAACTGCTTGAAGACAGGGATATACTGTATTATATTAAACCACAAAATTCAGTTATAATACAGTTGTATATTTTAGAGTTCAGTTACTGGGCCCAATATGTACCTCTGTAACTATGCATAATACATTAAGCCAATAAAAAATACACATAATTCAGTTACTGTTCACGACTCTGAACAGTACCTCACGACTGAGGTACCTACCTTGGACAAGTTTTGATTATCAGTCCCCGTGGCGCAGTGGTAAAGCACTCGTCCGGCTCTTCACGAGCGCTTTGGCTTGGGTTCGTATCCTGGCTGGGTAGGATTGACCAGGCGCCAATCCTTAACTGTAGCCGCTGTTCACCCAGCAGTGAATTGGTCCATGGTTGTTAAACGATTTAGCGGGTTGTATTCCGGGGAAAAAAATAGGATTAAGGACCTGCCCGAAACGCATAGCATAACGTAAATGTTCTTACATTTACAAGAATGTAAGAACTTGTACTGTATAAATAAATAAATAATTAAAGAAACAAGGTACCACATGAAAGACTGGCAAGGAAATTACAGGCACGTGGAATAAATTAAAAAATACTAGAATGGATAACACAATGGTTAAAACAAAGTGTGCTGCTAAATGGGAATGAATCTGATTGGATAAATGTGTTAAGTGGGGTACCACAGGGGTTCATTTTGGGGCCAACCTTTTTTGTCATATACATCAATAATAATAATAATAATAATAATAATAATAATAATAATAATAATAATAATAATAATAATAATAATAATAATAATAATAATAATAATAGTAATTTATTCACAAGAAGGTACAATGGGTTAGTGAGATTACATAAGATTGGTATTTGTAAATTCTTGCAAAGCCACTAACACGCATAGTTTCGGGCAGGCCTTAATCAAACATATCAGGTAAGATGAAAAGGTACATTGTAGCAAGGTTTTATATCATCAAATAACTACAATGTAAATTGACAGAGGTGATTACACTGGTAAGGATATATGTCTTCAGTACTAATATTGGGGAAGTGGGTAGTACAAGATACAGTGTGACTCTGAAGCACAAGGTAGGAAACTATGATGGTGAAGACCAAACCACACACTAGAAGATGAAAAGACGAGGACGTTTCGATCCGTCCTGGACCATTATCAAGTCGATTGTGAAGAGACGATGATTGATTGATGAAGATTAAACCACCCAAGAGGTGGCACGGGTATGAATAGTCCGTAATGAAAAGACGAGAAAGGCACGGGCATAAGGGTTAGGTGTAACACAAACAAGAAGCCACAATGTAGGACTGAGAACAGATGTTTTTTCTCCCACAGGGTTATTACCTCATGGAACCGCCTACCCGCCGAGGCCGTTAATGCCAAAACTCTATTGGGTTTTAAAGTTCAGCTGGAAAAGATCATCAAGGCAAATGGGGGGGGGGTGACCTTCGACAAGCCGCCGGCTTCCTGTCCTCTAGTGTTAGTGACGCTCAGGTAAATTCAGATAGACTCAAGTATTTCTGCTAGTTATTGTTGAGGCCTTATAGCCCTCCAGCTGAACATAGGCATTAAGCCCAAAACTAAAGCAAAACATAATCATGCCTGCTCTTCTGATGACATTTGTATTGTTGCAAGTATCCAAACTCGACTGCAAGCTCTAATTGATTCCTTGCTGTTGAAAACGTTAATTGCAACCTTTGTATTAATGAATTATTCTCTAAATAACAAAATCCAAAGTTCTTCATTGCCATAAAAGAACAAATTAAAGTCCCTCTTTCATCCAAAATCAACAGCTAAAACATTGAAACCCGCGAGCAGCATAAATACCTTGGAGTAGGTATCAACAGTGACTCTGTAAACGACCTTCATCATAGATTAAACAAAGACTGAAACCACAGAAATCACTTGCAGGAAAGAACATTGGTATCAATGTTAAATATGTTATACTATTTTACATGTTGTTTACTAGATCCCCAAGTTGATTATCATGCCTATCACCTTTATTTTGAACAAACTAGAAGTAATGCAGAATGAATCCATGAGGATGATACTTGGCGCCCCAAGATGCATTAGAATCGTTAACATGAGGGAAGAACTGAAGCTCCTAACCATACTAGAATCATGCAAGTTAACACGAACTTTTGCAATTAAGTCATGAGAGACCCGACATCTCTAGCATTGCTCAGAGACAGATTATTTTATGCCTTCATTATAACAGGGATTGGTGCATGTTCATCAAATTGAACATGCCTTTTAAATAATAATGAAATCTACCTGTCACTGATGTCCCAGTTTATCTGTCCCCTACCATCCAAATATCGTAAACACTCATCACTAATAAAGATTAATGAGCATCTTCTAAAAGAAGCTAAACTTAAAACAATTGTTTTCTCTATCAAAAACCTTATGTCTACATCATTAATGAGCTACATTAGACTACTTAATGTCTACATCATTAAGTAGACACTACTTAATGTCTACATCATTAATGATTAATGAGCATCCTCTAAAAGAAGCTAAACTTGAGAGAATAGTTTTCTCTATTAAACTATTGAGAATAGTTTTCAAAAACCTTATGTCTACATCAATATGGTTCAGTTCAATCGTCAACAAGTTGCACTTTAACAGAAGATAGGTTTTATAGAACACATACTTGCACACAGACTATCATTGTCAATTTTAACAAGTGGCTAAATCCTACACCAATAGAACTAGCTAAACTACAGCTAGATACAAATACAATAACAGAACTAGCTGCACTACAACTGGTTAACTTCAGAAAAAAGGAGTAATTAATTGTGATTCAAAATCTGTTCGTCAAGTACTTAATAAACTCTCCTACAATACAGACAGCAAGAACCTTAAAAAAGTAATCTTAAATAACCAGCTCGCTGCACAGAATAATGGCTTTAGATACATTAAAATGTAACAAAGGTGAAATTGAACTAGGTCTATATTATTGCTCCAAATATTCAGGTTTGATAGGAGAGAAATAAGAGAATTAATAATTTGCAGAAAAGGTGACTTGCAATACCGTTCACAGAATAGACATGGCGTGCACTTCCGCTCACAGAATGGATCATGAAGTGAACGAAGCTGCCTAGGCTCCCATCCACATTTTTCACAGGCCCTTCCTCCTTTTCCGGCCACCTCAATAAAACAGAGGCTCGGGGGTAGATGCGAGAGGCCGAAATGCTACGATCCTCGCATGTGCATAAAATATGTTGTTAACATTAGAGGGCATAATTGTAATGTCAGTAAGATGTATTTCAATCTTTTACATTTGTCAATTATAGGCCTATATATATACTTTAAGCCAAGTCACGAATCAAGTGAAAATATTTTTTTTTATTAATACATTAGGTACATCTGCATTTGTGCAGCTGCCCTAGACTATATGAAGGGAAGTACAGTGCGTCAAAAAGCTAGCTACGTGATGCTAAAAAAATCCCCATCACACAGGATGGTTAGTCATACAGAGGCATGTGATAAGTAGTCTGCACTGACAGACTCTGGGTTCGTTATGAGGATATCATGAGCACAAGAGTGAATAAGGTAGCAGTGATACTAAAAAGTTCCCATCTTGCAGGATGGTTAGTCATACAGGGCTAGTAGCCTTCACTGGCAAATTTTGGGTACACTGTGAGGATATCTTCAAGAACACGAGAGTGCATAAAGTAATTGCAAAGCTCATCAAGTCACGAACCAATAAAACTGTGGTTCTCTGAGCATTGTCAAGGGAGACCATATACACATGCAAATTTGCAATCACATATTTTGTTAGATCAAAAGTTCTAAATACTATACACAAATTGTCGATTAGTTTATGAATTTGATTAAAGTTCTCGTCGAATGACTAAACTGACGTTGTCTTTATCATGTAATAATCTTTTTTTTTAAACCGCAAAAGAAATATTTTATGCAGTGAGAAATATAAGAAATGACACATTAATTTAATCGAAATATTAATGAAATTCCTGAACTGCTTCTATAGTTGTTGCGCCTAACGGAATACCTTTTTTTTATATTCTTGCGTACGCATACACGGAGTATAAGGCAGTGATACAGGCATATACGAAGAAGAGAATTAGAAAACTAACTTGATCATTACCGCGTTCTATTTGGACTAATATATGCTGTCACCACCACCTTCGTCACTGTGGGTCGTGACACGGGGGGGGGGAAGAGGGTCAACATCAAACATCAGCATTACTTGTACGAGATTGATCTATATGCAAGCCACGTTTGTGCCTTACATGGAGTGCATGGTGTAATGCTTAAGGCGCACATCTAGCGGCAAATGTCTGGTATCGATGCCTGACCAGTGACGTCATGCAGGTGAGGCTTCCAGCTGGGAGTTACATGTCACCAATCAACTCGAAAACTTTTCTTCTGTGCTTAATTACCTCATCCTTTTCTGATTAAAAGTGGCTCAATTGTTTATAAATGATGATAGTTTCACGAATACTAGCATGAGAAGATATACTTGTACATAATTTTCACTCAAAAAATGGTAAGATTTGAGGTACTTGAAACCTGGTGAGTTGGGAATGTTGGCCCTGGTTGACGGTGTGGTCGATGGGCTCTCACAGAGTGCCACGCTCGACTCCCTGGCACTAGTCCTCTCTGCCTGTACTGGTGCCATCCTCAAGAAGCGATAGTTCTCGGCATATCCTCATCAGGCACTATGTTGCGAACTTCGTGATATCAGGTAAGTTGAAGTTTTATTGAAGTTGTGGGAAAATGTTTCCAAAATAATTCAAATAAATGTTTTACAATTCCCGTATATTTGCTAGAAACGTTCCGAAAAAAAAATACATTAACCGGAAAGTAAATTTGTGTTTAGTTTTCTGTAAATGTTTATCATTACTGAGGCGATATGTTGCACAATATGTAGATTTAGGCTACGGTACTCGGAGTGAAGAATAACTCGTGTTCCGGGGCTGTGTTGTGGTGGTCGGTGGTAGTAACTATAGCAAGCACTGGCACTCAGTGCCGCGCTCCCTAGCACTCTAGTATACAGTCTTTCAGTGGCACTCGTTCAAGCGCCTGGCCGGAAAGTGTATATCTTTACAGTGGCACACTCGTTCCAAGTGCCTTGTTGCATGGATGTCAAGAGCACATAGTCTCACAGTAGCAATTCTTATATATTGAATTGACGCCCAGACTATCTCTCATTTTCCCCCTCTATCCCTATTATCTTCCCATCACCCCACAACAACCATCACCACCTTACATCCCAGCTAACATTTAACATGCTACATGAATCTTAGTGAAGATGGAATTTTTAATTTAGGGAGATTGGAAATTAGTGGCATTTACCATTTAACGCAAAGGAGGGTCATGGGGCTCTATACCCCCCTATTCCCTTACTCACTGCTCGTAATTAGGGGAGGATCAACCATGAAACTAATGAAGCTTGAGCTTCAGGGCTCCTAATCGCAGATGGGCCCCAAAAGCCGCCTGAAGATTTTTCATTGGGTTTCTTATAGATTTTTGGTGATTAATTGGTACATTCTTTCAAAGCCACTAACACGCTCAGTGTGTTTTATCTGCACTGATAGCTAACTAGTGTGGATCTGGACGGTGGGACAATTTTCATGGACTATATGTTGTCACAATGGATCACAAGCTGCAGGTGCACAATATATATAACTGTTACTTGGATGTGAATTTGGAATATAAAGAAAAAAGTTTTAAATATACAGATAGTTGACGAGCATAACAAGAAATGGTCTCAATTAGTGGCAGCATTTTGAAGTGGTGCCATTGTGAACAGTGGTGGCACCGTGAACAGTGCTGGCACTGTGAACAGTGATGTCACTGTGAACAGTGATGTCACTGTGAACAGTGGTGGCACTCTAAACAGTGATGTCACTGAACAGTGGTGGCACTGTGAACAGTGGTGGCACTCTAAACAGTGATGTCACTGTGAACAGTGGTGGTATTTTCCCATTAATATACTCATGGTTGGTAATCTGTTCCTGCCTAGCGTCATACAATATAGCTATAGGTTACTGTTTGATGAACGTTGCACTTTGCCTGGTGGTGCGTCGTGGTGACTGTGTTGGTCGTGTGTGGTTGTCATAACTACCGTGTCTAACTGGTGAACCTCACCCTGTCTCCTGACGACCTCCCTCCCTCCCTCCCTCACCCTGGCTGCTGACGACCTCTCCCTCCCTCTCTCTCTCACCCTGGCTGCTGACCACCTCCCTCCCTCCCTCACCCTGTCATTAACAACCTCCTCCGCTCACCTTAGCTTAGGTTAGATTTAGTTAAAATTAGGTTTACGTTAATATTAGGTTAGGTTAGGGTTTAGGTTAAGTTAAGGTTAGGTTAGCTTAATGTTAGGTTAAGGCTAGGTAAGGTTGGGTTACGTTTCATTAGCTTAAGTGAGGCACGTTTATTGTAGCCTAAGACATTCTGGCATGCTTCAGTGACCCCTATTCCTTTAATTGGGCATTAAAGAAAACAGTGACCATAGTGCTTATAAAAAAACGAGTTTACCAGAGACTACGTTTTAAAATGTCGATATATTCTGTACTAAAATATACTACAAGGTAATAATTCTGACAGTTACAACTTGAGAATAATCTCTGTTCACTTACCGTCTACCAATAGGATATTAGTGGAACCTGAAAAAATATGTTCCTATCTCTCTCTTTTTGTATTAACTTTATCTCTTCCTCCGAAGATGCTAATGTGTACTTTAGCGAAATGCGTCCTTATAAGACTCTCATTACGTCATTTAAAGAGTAAAATTAACTTTGTAGTGTTAAATTTTCATCTCCCTTCCCAAGTGAAGAAGAACCTAAGACATGCACAAAAACTACTCGCACATGCTGTAACATTATGTAATACAATGTTAGAACTTATCCATAATTTAGAGATAATTAGAGATAATTTAGAGATAATTAGAAATAATTTAGAGATAATTTTGTTTACCAATGTAAACAAAATGTGCACGTATTTAATTCAAAATGATATACTACCAGAAATTTTAGCCAAGTACCCCAAGTTTGCATACTGTATAGTGAGGCATGACTGTAACCTTTCCACTACCGCCCACAGGATGGGTGAGGAGCGTATGATAGCAAATGAAAAGTATATGCATCTAGTTTTCGATAAATATAAATTGCTTAGTTTAGATATCATTGGGGTCCAATACCGGAACCTACTCTGTGTCATTGCAACCTCTTTACCATTCACCCACAGGATGAGTACCAGGCCCAAAAATAAACCCCTTAAAAAATTCCATCTTTTGTTGTACAATGAAGACTATATTTATAGATTATGCTAAGAAACAGACACAAATCTGGTTGTTTCACCAACTTGTGATGGATGGAGTAATGCGTTCAAGAATATTGAGATATTATACTACATCCCAAAAGGATAGAGTAGTTTAGCTATTTCTACCTTCCTTATGGAGTATCAATACACATACATACACATATTACTGGTTTCCATTTACACATTCCTATTGTTCTGTAAGCCATTGTATCCAAAAATGGCATTGACGCTTCTTGTTCAACTTACACAGTGGACTTGTTAGAGCCAAACGCTTAATAAACAGGAAATCTTCGAACATTTTATAAAGAGACAAGAGACACTATCAACATATCTTTATCATGTAACATTTATCAGTAAAATTTCAGAGTTTAAACATTCTTATATAAAAACTTTACCTTCAATGCATTGTTAGTCCAATAAAGGTAGTGGATTGTAATACCAAATTATTTTTATGTAATTCCTTGCAAATTAATACATAAAATAACTCGAGGATACTTTGGTGAAAATGTGTCACATCAAAACCACTTTAAAATCTGATGATTTCTGATAAAGTCATGATAAGTCCACGTTAATGTTGTTTAATAACGCATTAGTAAAGCATTAGATACTATCATTTCTGTCTCACATTAATGTGATAATATGATTAATTTTATAATTGCAATGTTCGTGTTAACATGGCGCCGTAAAGCCTATTAAAAACTGTGAAGCTCTCAGAACCAAAAACTAGTAATACGTGTGACCCGATAACCGGTGTCTTGTCCCCGACTCACAGTAAAAACACACAAGTTCAATCCCAGGGCAGGACAAGCTTATTATACTATCCGTCAACCAGTTCCATATATCCACAACCCTTTTCCAAAAGAGTTATTACCTAATTTCTTTTAAAAATATATAAACTGATGCAATTTGCATCCGTTTAGCGTCCTATTTTATTTTTTATTTTTAGTACCCTCTTTCCTTCCCTCCCCCCCCTCCCCTCGTTTTGCCCCTTCATGTATATGTATACTGCAGTAATGTCTTCCCTCACTCTTCATCTTTCACGATAATATACATTAAGCTTATTATTTATATTATAATTGTGATTATCCTTCTTTATGCTACAATTACTTGATGATAACTTTATTGGATTTTCGTTATTATCGTCCAGAAAAATGGTTGAATTATGGCTATTGATAAGATATTTCAGCAGCCTCGTGTTGCTATTATTGGTACGTGAAAAACTCTGAATTGGAGAACGAAAATTCATGGAGCTAAATCTGTATTGACTTGAAGATAGCCTTGTTGAGTAATTACGTGAGTAATTACTATTGATCAGAGCTAAGCTCGTGGTGTGTATATGTGTGTGTGTGTGTGTGTGTATTCACCTAGTAGTACTCATCTAGTTGTGCTTGCAGGGGGTTGAGTTTCGGCTCTTTGGTCAGGCCTCTCAACCGTCAATCAACTAGTGTACAGCAGATTCCTGTGCCTATTGGATTCTATCAAATCTACATTTGAAACTGTGCATGGAGTCAGCCTCCACCACATCACTACTTGATGCATTCCATTTGTTAACAACTCTGACACTGAATCAAAATCTTTCTATTTTCTCAGGGTCTCAGATAGATCTCAGAGCCTATCTCCATAAATATATTCTTCCTTTCCCTGACAAAACCAATTACTGGGACCTTTTAAGATGTAGAGTGGATTAGAATTTTAATTAAAGGTCTCAATGCGATCAATCCTGTTGTGTCTGGTTTGAAGCGTCGTTAGTCGTAAGGCCCTTTATCTTTCCAGTACTTGGCTTAATAGGCTTCCTGTGAGTCACTGACGGAAACCATAAGATGAACCAACCATATATATATAGAAGACCTCGATAAGATCGATCTAATTCTAATTCGATCTAAGCCTAATTCGATCGTTGTTCCCGACGGCCGACACTTGTAAACCATATGTATTCATGTAAATATTACAGGCAAGCTACCTCGGTCTACAGGAATATTTTTATGTGTATCTGTTAAGTTTGGCCCGAAGAAAGAACCCAATTAAGATCGTTAAAAAGAAAAACGCTTCCCCGTATAAGTTCTATGTATCAACATATGCTAAAAACATAAGGCTATTGAAAAAGGAAAGAGAATCAATGTAATAATATGAATCTAACATAAACAATACTATGTACTACAAATCAGATGCAATGCTAACAGGTTGAATAATGCAGGTGTAGATAGTGGCCGCCCGAGTCTGTTTCCAGCACGAAACGTCTTTACTATAACGTCTGAGAAATTTAATTGTAAGCACTTTAAATATTTATAAATAAATACATTTCTCTCAACCATTGTTTTTTTTTTTGCTGGCAAAGTCTCGCAATTCTCCTCACACTTTTTTGTTGTTATTTCCTTCTGTACAAGTTGAAGAGTCTCAGTCTCTCTATTTAATGTACAGCCCCGCTCCTGTGCCAGGCGAGTCCGCTACGGGCTCATCATAGCCCGTGCTACTTAAAACTTTTGTTCCGAGTAGCTGAATCTAAAACAACAACATCACACCCGAAACGCCCGAAACGCATTGCGTAATAGTGGCTTTAGGCATTGTATGTACTAGCTCTATCTATATATCAATCCATTAATGTAACATCACTTGTATGTATATACCTTACCTGAATAAACATCTGAATCTGACACTGTATTTAATGTAGGAAAATGTTTAGGTTACCATTGCCGATGAACATTTCTTATTTTCTTTTACGGTTCTGTGTAAGAAAACGAAGACTAGATCAAATTACATGGGTAACAATGCGATTTAAGCTGCACTGTCATTACCTGTTGGATACTGTTTCTAGCAGCCGTAGAGGAAATAGAAAGCCGTTGGCGTGAAGAAAGTCTTATAGTTTTGTGATTAGTTTTTCTAGTGGTTTTGCCTATTTCTATATGGACAATTACTACAGCGATGACTTTGTTCGCCCTGCTATATAGACCATTACGTGACTACAGTAATAACTGTTCTCCTACTATACAGACGGTTACTACACACATTAAACAACACATGTGGATCATGCTGCTGTCACCAGTAAAATATTTGAATCTATGTTTTCTTGTTCCTATAGACAGAGACAAAAACTTTGCCCTTCACGGCTCGAAAACCGTGAACTACCCATTACAGAGGCGATAATTGGTAATTCGTTTTTTCTTAAATAATATTAAAGGCATAATTATAAACGTCTCGACTGTCCACGCCAAGATTCAAGTCAATAATTTTCGCCGTTCCGGGGATTAGCCAATTTTTAGTCTAATGCAGCAGCCTTGACACATGAAGTAGAAGCTTAGCTGTACAGAGGAACAAATGTGTTGGCGGCCCCCATTTGCACACACAAGATTTGGAAGCGACAGGTCATTTGTTTCGGAAATCCTCAATAATCCGAATAATGGCGATTGGGTTAGCGCCTAGCTGACTGGGACTCCGTTAATGTGATCATATTACATGATCAGATAGCCTGATCAGAGAGCCTGTGATCAGATAGCCTAATCAGAGAACCAGTGATCAGATAGCCTGATCACAGGTTCTCTGATTAGGCTATCTGATCAGATAGCCTGATCAGAGACCCTGTGATCAGATAGCCTAATCACAGGCTCAGGCTGCAGTGTTGACTATTTATTGATCCTTTACATGATGTATTTCAAAATTATAATTATATATTATTATCATCATCATCATTATGTTGAGATTTAATCCATGAGCCAGGTACTCTTAACCAATTAGATTGTTCAGCGCCATGGTTTCCCCAGAACACGATCCCCCAATTGCTTTACATCCAGGCCCACAATTACTTACTGGTAGGTGAAAGTATTGGCATATTCATTGTATCAGATCATTTTTCGTGCGGTATTTGGGTTGTAGGCTGGCGACTCACCCCCGACCACTCTCTCTCTCCACCGTTCACGCCTCGTACTTGATTGGAGGAGCTGTTTCACGTCTACCACTTGATTGGAGGAGACGTTTCACGTCTACCACTTGATTGGAGGAGCTGTTTCACGTCTATCACTTGATTGGAGGAGACGTTTCACGTCTACCACTTGATTGGAGGAAACGTACATGATGGTATATACATGGAGGGGCAGCTAGTCATTCAGTCGGGCCTTTAAAATATGGTTGTTCAGTAGACACAAAGATAAGCTCACTCATACCTGGCATATTGACCCTTTGAAGCGTTTTCCTCTCATTCGATCCTCCTGCTCATCTAGCAGTAAATAGGTGCCAGGGAGTTATGCAGCTGTTGTCGGTGTGTGTGTGTGTGTGTATGTGCGTGTATTTACTATTTGTGTCTGCAGAATCGAGTTATTAGCTCTTGATCCCCGCCTTTCTAACCAATCTATTTTTCCTCTATTATATCTACGACATATATTTTACTCTAACACACACACACACACACACACACACACCAAGTTCAGTTAGAACAAGGGAACAGCTTAATAGACGACAGGGCCAACCAGCCACCCAGGGCCCAGCCCGGTGCAGCCTAACCATTCTAAGCAGTATCTCTGTGTTGACCAGACGTGGCCTCCACAACGCGTAGCCAGAGCTGTGTGTACCGTCCACACAGACGACTGTGTACCCGGGAGTACACAGTCGTACACCTAACCAGTTAGATTAATACCAGGGTAAGAAGGAATACCTTCTACTGCGTATGGTGTGAGAGAATTAGGTACACAATACCGCTTGAAATAGTCTCCCAATTCTGTGTGAAATACAGCTTTTAAATGAAGCGTGAACTACAGTTTTCAAATACAGCGTGAACTACAGTCTCCAAATACAGCGTGAACTACAGTCTCCAAATACAGCGTGAACTACAGTCTCCAAATACAGCGTGAACTAGTCTCCAACTTTGCAAGTTATTTCAAGTCCGTTCTGAAACTCTTTAAAGAAACCCTTCGGGGTCTACGCAACATTGTGTGGTGGAAGACTTAATAAGCCTCTCCTAGACGAGAAATTCCAGTGCTTGGCTGCATGGAAAACTGTACCTTGAGGCCTAGTCGACGACCGGGCCGCGGGGACGCTAAGCCCCGAAATCATCTCAGGTAAACTCAAGGAAATGTGACCTTCACCTCTGTCAACATCGCGGAACTTGTTGTTGTTATAGATTCAGCTACTCGGAACAAGTTCCAAGTAGCACGGGCTATGGTGAGCCCGTAACTTACCTGGCACAGGAGCGGGGCAAGTAGCACGGACTATGGTGAGCCCGTAGTGGACTTTTGTCGCGGAACTTTATCTCCCATCTCCAGCCTCAACCATAGGTGTGGTGATTCACTAAGTGAACTGACCTAGAGAGAGAGATC
Organism: Procambarus clarkii; assembly: GCF_040958095.1. Classification (NCBI taxonomy): domain Eukaryota; kingdom Metazoa; phylum Arthropoda; class Malacostraca; order Decapoda; family Cambaridae; genus Procambarus; species Procambarus clarkii. The sequence goes on from NC_091167.1 coordinate 32,619,918, forward strand.
AGTAACTCATGTGTAACGTCTTGTGTACGAAATGGTATGTGTGTAAATACCTTATGGTGAGGAGAGTCACGTATGAGGTGTGAACTGCGTCATTTGTAAACACCGTCAGTGTGTTTAACGTAACTGTAGTCGTCAGTGTAACACCACTCGCTGCTTACGTTAAGTGGGAGTGTTTGTATGCACTTGTATTTTACCCCAAGTGTCATCAGCGCCCGTGAGTGTGTCAAGGTGAGACAACACTGTGCCACCATACCTGACCTCGCGATGACCTGACCTCGCGATGACCTGACCTCGCGATGACCTGACCTCGCGATGACCTGACCTCGCGATGACCTGACCTCGCAATGACCTGACCTCGCGATGACCTGACCTCGCGATGACCTGACCTCGCGATGACCTGACCTCGCAATGACCTTTGGGAAGACACTTCAGCCTTGTCCCAGCATATCGATGTGTTGTGTGAGTATACTCACCTAAGTGTGCCTGCCGGAGTTGAGTTTCAGTTCTTTGGTCCCGCCTCTCATCCCTCAATCAACTGACGTACAACTTCCTAAGCCTATTGTGCTCTATTATATCTACAATGGAAATTGTGAATTGAGTCTGGCTCCGCCAGATTAGTACCTAGTGTAATTCATTTGTTAACCGACTCTGAAATAATTCTTTATAATGTCTCTGTGGCTCATTTGGGTCCTAAGTCTCCCTGTTCGTGCCCCACCCGTGCTAAATAGTTTGTCTTGGTCTTCCCTGTGAGGCAGATAGATTTACATAGGTTTACAATAGGTTTACAACAGTATTTTCGCTCATCGTATGAAGGCCTTAGTCAGCTGTGAAGACCCCGAACGGTTAGACATGGAAACATGAAATACGGCAGGTGTACATACATACATACATACATACATACATACATACATACATACATACATACATACATATATACATACATACATACATACATACAATAAAGACAGTCAGCACGTACACCAAAAGTGCATGACGTGCCACGCACTAAGACACGCACATGTTAGCCACTGACACGCAATTTTACACGCTTGAAGCCCCTATTTTCCACAGTTTATCACGAAGGTGTGTGTGTGTGTGTGTGTGTGTGTGTGTGTGTGTGTGTGTGTGTGTGTGTGTGTATGTGTGAACACCTGGCGCACACGCCTTTGTCTACACCTCATGTGCACATGACTACACCTCCAATGCCTTGTCGTTATGATGCAAAGGATATATTCTTTACAAGATAACTACACCGGACATATATCTATGTCTATACCTGACATATTTATATCTGACTGATCCACATCTAAACCTGACCCTTCCAACGTACACACACACACACACACACACACACACACACACACACACACACACACACACACACACACACACACACACACACACGAGGTTAGGGGCCTCGTAGCCTGGTGGATAGCGCGCAGGATTCGTAATTCTGTGGCGCGGATTCGATTCCCGCACGAGGCAGAAACAAATGGGCAAAGTTTCTTTCACCCTGAATGCCCCTGTTATCTAGCAGTAAATAGGTACCTGGGAGTTAGTCAGCTGTCACGGGCTGCTTCCTGGGGTGTGTGTGTGTGTGTGTGTGTGTGTGTGTGTGGTGTGGAAAAAAAAAAGTAGTTAGTAAACAGTTGATTGACAGTTGAGAGGCGGGCCGAAAGAGCAAAGCTCAACCCCCGTAAAAACACAACTAGTAAACACACACACACACACACATACAAGGATAAGACTAAACTGGAAAAGGTTCAAAGGTTTGCTACCAGACTAGTACCCGAGTTGAGAGGTATGAGCTACGAGGAGACACTACAGGAATTAAACCTCACTTCGCTAGAAGGCAGAAGAATTAGGGGGGAACATGATCACCACATTCCAGATTCTCAAGGGAATTGCTAGGGTAGATAAAGACAGGCTATTTAACACAAAAGGCACACACACTAGCGGACATAGGTGGAAACTGAGTGCCCAAATGATCCACAGAGATATTAGAAAGAACTTTTTTAGTGTCAGAGTGGTTGACAAATGGAATGCATTAGGCAGTGATGTGGTGGAGACTGACTCCATACACAGTTTCAAGTGTAGATATGATAGAGTCCAATAGGCTCAGGAATCTGTACACCTGTTGATTGACGGTTGAAAGGCGGGACCAAAGAGCCAGAGCTCAACCCCTGCAAGCACAATCAGGTGAGTACAATTAGGTGAGTACACACACACACACACACACCGTACCTGGGCGCCGGTGGCTGTGTGGATAACACTCTGTACACGTGATCCTGTAACCCGGGTTCGATTCCCGGCACCGGCGAGAAACGATGGACTCCGTTTCGAAAGAAACTTTCTCGAACTACTTTCCTCCTCCCCCCCCCCCCGCCTCTCCCCCCCCCATTTTGGTCCCCCCTTCGTCCTCCCATGAAGTGTGTCAGGGGGACGAAGTGTGAAGTGTGAAATGGGACAAAGAGCACATTCCTGTCCAAGGTATTGATTCGTTGGTGGGAATGGAGAGAGAGAGAAGGGGAGCGGCATGCACGCTACAAGGTTGACTTGCTCCAGGGTAATTGTACAGGTTTGGGAGGGACCTGAGGGAGAGAGAGAGAGGGAGGGAGGGACCTGTGGGAGAAAGAGGGAGAGGGAGGAGGTTGGCAAGAACACGGGGAAGGGACCTGGGTGGAATCGGGGGGAGGGGAGATATTTAACAAATTATTCCAGCCAAAGAAATAGCCTAAGCTACTCTATCCTCTTGTGATGTATTTTATTGTCTCAATAAACGTACTTGAACTCCAGTCAAAGTACCGAACCCACGACGTTCCCACTGTGGCGACGGTCTGGGAGAAAGGGACGATAGATCACTTGAAATATCGTCCAATTAACGTAACGTCTATTGTGGAAGAATTTTTCGAATCGACACAAAGTAACGGCCATTCGTATACCTCTTTTAACGGCATGGATTATTGAAGGATTCACAAAATGGCTCTATTAGACCCGTTCATGTCTGACAAACTTGTTCACGCTCTTTTTTCCGTCATGTTTGATGCAGTTGACATGGAAAGGATTGCAACACTGTGTACCTTGACTTCAGCAAAGCCTGTGATACTGTTCCTTATTTAAGACTGATTAGAATGGTAGAGGCTCGCGGTATTGGGATGGTATCCTAAGTTAGAAAAGAAAACGCACCGTTTTCTGTTCCAACTTAGGCTACCATCCCAATACATACCATACCATATATACCATATATGGTATATATGGATACTATATATATATATATATATATATATATATATATATATATATATATATATATATATATATATATATATATATATATATATATTTGAGTGAGGTGGGAAGGATGATGTGGCATTAACACAAGACAGAACACTAGAGGATATTAATAGGGTATTAAAAGTATCAACACAAGACAGAACAGAAACAATGGGTATTGAATAGAAGTGTTTGTAGAAAGCCTATTGGTCCATATTTCTTGATGCTTCTATATTGGAGCGGAGTCTTGAGGTGGGTAGAATATAGTTGTGCAATAATTGGCTGTTGATTGCTGGTGTTGACTTCTTGATGTGTAGTGCCTCGCAATGCACTACATTGCATTGCATTTGCGAGGCACTACACATCAAGAAGTCAACACCAGCAATCAACAGCCAATTATTGCACAACTATATTCTACCCACCTCAAGACTCCGCTCCAATATAGAAGCATCAAGAAATATGGACCAATAGGCTTTCTACAAACACTTCTATTCAATACCCATTGTTTCTGTTCTGTCTTGTGTTGATACTTTTAATACCCTATTAATATCCTCTAGTGTTCTGTCTTGTGTTAATGCCACATCATCCTTCCCACCTCACTCAAATGTAATGCCACATCACCCTTCCCACCTCACTCAAATATATTGTGACGGTAACGCGTTGGTGTTCGGCTGTTTAAGGCTAGGGGTATGGCCTCGTCACATAGTTATAAAAAAAAATAGAAAAAACTGGAACTTCGTCTGTGGTAAGGTAAGGAGAAGACACACAAAACACAAGTAAACTTTAACAATGAAATTTTAATTACGTTAAATAAATCAAAACATGAAAATAATGCACAAACAAATTCTTATAATAAAATCAATGAATCAAAATAATAAGAATACTTAAATGACACAATGAAAAGTTACGTTAAGTCAAAATAACAAGAAGTGCAACAAAAGTTTAGTGGGAGGTGCTGGAATATTGGCTTAAAGCCACCACCTCTCTCAGTACACGCTAACGTCTAGCTGGGAGGAGTGCTGGCTACGAAAGCACGGAACATTCTGAGGACTGATGTTGGGGCGACCCCAGACATCAGGTAGTATTGGGGGCGAGTGCAGGTGCAGCCAGACCGGCGACCAATCAGCGGAGCCGTAGCGATCAACGGGTAGTTTGGTGGTTGGAGTTCGAACAGGTGGCTGGTTGCATACGTTTCTGCTCACCCTGGCAAGCCTTGCTGGTGCTGGTGTTGTTGGACATTTCTTCCATAGTCTTTTTATATAATTGTGAAGACGTAATTTTGGAGGGAAGAGCAGGCTCAATCTCTTGAAGGAGATTATCGTCACAACTCTCCCCCGAAGCCTGCGGTTCTGGAAGAAGTACGTCGTTATGTGGTGGAGTAATGGATGGAGTCGCTTCTACTTCATAAACTCTGGAGAGATCATGGGCTAAGATGTTGTCAGACTCTTGGTATAGCGTGTCTCCAGGTTGAATTTCTGCAGGTAGCAAGCCCATAGTAGAAGACGTTGAGATGAGAAGTGGGCGTGCTGCAGGAGGTGTAGGGTGGTGTGGTCCGTATTGATGGTGGACCGAGCACTTTTCAGGTGTGGAGTGAAGTGCTGAAGCTTCAGGATGAGGAAGAGAAGCTCCTTGCCAATTGTTCCGTAGATCCTTGTAGCAGTAGTCGCTGACAGGTGTATTCTTCTCGCCTCGTTGTTGCATCACGACACCACCAACGTCGGTACCCCTAGCGTCAACATGGAGGATGAAGGGTTTATCTGACGAGGTGAGAGTGGAATTAGAAGAGGGCATAGGAGCACGATTATTATCCTGAAAGCATTTGGGAAGATCATTAAGGATTTTGGAATTAGAAAGCGCCGACTCCTTGTCAGTGCTTTCGGGAGGAGAAGCTGGGAAGGTCTCACTGTGGATGTAGGGTTCTGTGAATGTGGAATAGTTAGTCAAGACAGTGGGAGGAGTACCATTATATTGCTTCAGGAGGTTGACGTGGCACAGCTGGGTCTTCCGCCGCCTATCAGGAGTCTCTATCACATAATTATTATTATTCCTGCACTCTTTGACGCAGTAGGGTCCTGAAAATCTGTTTTGTAAAGGTGAACCTGGGATAGGGAAATAAGCAAGGACGAAGTCTCCCGGCTTGAATTTTCTTACTTTGCTGGTCTGGTCGTAATGAGTCTTCATTCTCACCTGGGCTTTCAATAGATTATCATGGGCAAAGCGGTGGACTCTCTCTAGAATGTGCTGAAGGTTTTGAAGAAACTGGGGCACATTCTGATGCTCACTGAAGGTGGCATCTCTGAGAGAGTCTTTGAAAGCCTTAAGGGGAGTACGGCACTTACGGCCGTAGAGCATCTCATAAGGAGATACTCCTAGGGACTCATTGGGGAGACTTCTGAAAATACACATTATTAGGTCAATCTGCTTATCCCAATCCTTTGAGGTTTCACTACAAAACTTTTTCAAGAGTGCTTTGATGGTCTGATGACTACGTTCAAGAGAACCCTGTGAAGCAGGATGATAGGGGCTGGACAATACCTGTTTGATGTTGAACTCCTCCAGTGTCCTTTTGAAGAGATCACTGGTGAAGTTGGTGCCACAGTCACTTTGAATCTCCCTGGGAAATCCGTATTGAGTGAAGATCTTCAATAGATGTTTGATAACCGTAGCAGCCGTGATGTTCTTCACTGGAACTGCTATGGGAAATCTGGTGGTAGGACACAGGATGGTTAGGATGTAGGCGTTACCTGAACTGGTCCGAGGTAAAGGACCGACACAGTCTATTATGAGTCTGTGGAAAGGTTCCGCAGGCACCTGTATGGGAATCAGTGGTGCTCTGGGAATGGAGACGTTCGGTTTGCCTGCCATCTGACATGTATGACACTGTTTTACGTACTGTTTGACGTTATTTACCATACCTGGCCAGTAGTAGTCTTGGCGAATCCCATGGTAAGTCTTGTTGAAGCCGTAGTGGGAGAATGCTCCGTGGGCCAGGTGTAGAATAGTGGGCCGCAGGCTGGTGGGAATCACAAGTTGTTCGGTGTTGGCCCAATCGTCCTCCTCCTTCAGTTTACTGGGTCTATATCTGCGGTAGAGCAAGTCGTTCTCTAGGAAGAACCCAGGAATACTGTCGGGTTGAGTCTCAGCCTGGAAAAACAATGGTGTTAAAGTAAGATCTTCCCTCTGCAACTTACGGAACTCCAACTTGGTCAGATGCGGGGGTAGTTTCTGAGGGTCTTGAGGGACAGCGGTAGCAGTAGAGTCAGCTGGCTGTGGACGTGCGGCTTGTGCACGGGTGGTCACGAGAACCGGAGGAGAAACTTCATCACTCTCTTGAACCTCTGCTGGAACATACTCAAGAATAGGGTTACTTGGCACAGAGTTACACACCTGGGGTTTGTCCATGACGATCAGGTTGGTCGGTTGCAGGTCTTCTGCCAAGTCGTTGCCTAGGAGAAGTTGCACTCCAGGCATGGGAAAAGGCTTTTCCCTGACGGCGACTTGGACTTCCCCGTTCACGTAGGGACAATCCAGATGGACTCTGGCGAGAGGGTATGGAGTGGTAGCAGTGAGGTCAGTGATGAAGACTGTTTCCCCGGTGTAGACTATGTTGGGCACAGCCGACTTCAAGATGATCGATTGTAGAGCCGCTGTGTCCCTCAAGATCTTCAATTTGAAACGTCCCTCCGGATTTGAACCGTTGGCAGAGACAGTTCCAGTATACAGGTGGTTACTGAAAAGAGAAAGATCATTAACATCAACACCAACATTCATCACAGGCTTACCGGACTTAGGAGGAGTTGGTTTGGGTCGTTGTTGGTCAGTGGTTCCCTTGTATTGAGACTTACCACACTTGTCTATGGTATGTCCATAGAGTCTACAATATTTGCAGTACAGTTGTGAACCAGCTTGATCGGGGCTCACCTTCTCGTAACTGTACCACGACTTCTTACTGGAGGATGGTTCAGGTGTCAGCCGGTGGATGAGGCTGTAAGTGTCAGCCGACTTAGCACACTTCAGGTAGTCGGTTTCTTCTTTATCTGCTAAGTAGAGGCGGACAGGAGGCGGCACACGTCTCAAGAATTCTTCAACAAGCATCAGGTTGACGAGTTCTGTAAAAGTAGAGACATGTGCTGCTTCCAGCCATTTCATGAAATACCTCCGTTTCGTGTTAGCAAACTCGAGGAAGGTAGTGGTACTTGCCTTCAGGTGGTCACGGAATTTCCTTCTATAACTTTCAGTAGAGAGGAGGTAGGCGTCCAACACTGCTTGTTTCAGAGTGTAGTAGTCATTCTCAGACGCCAAAGTACTGAGTGTAACTGCAGCTCTACCTGTAAGATGGACTCTGAGAAGTGTGGCCCATTGGTTGACAGGCCAACTGAGTTGATTAGCAAGGGTTTCAAAGGTGGTGAAAAAAACATCAACTTCTGCTTCTACAAAGGATGGCATTAACTTACTTGCATGTGATATATTAAAACTGACGGGAAGATTGGCAGTAGCTTGCTGGCGTTGAGTGAAGTGGGAAGTTTCCAAGGCGATTTCACGTTGACGACACTCTAGAGCTAGAGTTGCTTGTTGCTTGTCATGTTCGCGTTGTATTTCCAACTCGCGTTGTTTTGTTTCAAGCTGTACTCTCTCACGTTCATGGAGCAAGGCGACCTCACGTTCGTGGAGGGCGAGTCCACGTTCGTGTTCTTCTCTCCTCAAGGCAGCCTCGCGTTCTTGTTCTTCTCTTCGTATGGCAGCTGTTCGTTCTTCAATCTTTGCCAGTTCTAGTTTGAGTTTCAGCGTTGCCAAGTCAGGTTTATCTGCAATATAGTAAGTTTCATGAGTTTCAGAGTCTATCTTACCTTGCTCTAAATAGTAATCCAGCAACAGGTTGTGTAGGTCATTTTTGTTGGCTTGGTAGGGAACTTCTAGTTGATACTCATGTGCAAGAGTTTGTAATTCAGTCCTCTTGGCACGACTTAAAGTCCCTATTTCACCTGCTGGATTTGCACGGAAAGTTTGGAGACGAAACATGGTGAAATTAGCAAATAAAGGTACACGAATGTTCAATAATGAAATGTCAGAAACAGGACAACGTGGCAACTGGTACCTATCCTGTGTGATCTTTAACAATTAACGTTAAGTGAAAGATATTAAATTAAATCAAGGGCGCAGGAAATCTTGTACCCGGTACTCATGTAAGAGAATAAGGGCAAGAAAATCCTACTAACAAATGAAACAAAGTTTCGAAAACAAATGAAACAGTTAAATGCTTCAAAAGTAAAATTGGTAGTCCAAGGATGTAGGCATACCTTGCCAAGTCTCTAAAGGACATAAAGCAAGTTTTTCCCACTGAATTTAATATGATACTTACAGAATTAGCGAACTTTTGTGCTCTGAAAAAATAAGCTAATTCCCTACCGTTGTATGTATCATCATCTCTGACTGACGTGTAGGGGTGCGAGGTGTCAACTGGTGACGAGAACTGCTGCTGAGGTCCCAATTCAGCAACTAAAGTTCGAGCTAGAGGAACTATGGCCCTCTTTGTCCTCCTACAGTCAGATTGCAGAAGATTGGGTACTCTTGACCCGGGGCAGACCACAGTACCAGGGTACCAATATGATGATCTGTCAGAATGAGAAATATTCAAGGGACATAGATGGTAAACACGAGTAATAACAAGGAGGGAGAGATGACCAATTAAGAGTATGACTGCGGCCTACAGTCACCACGTAATCCAAAGTTGTCTCACCTTCACTATATGTTACTCTCGTAATGCACAATACACCGCACCTTATAAAAAATGAAATTGAATGAAAAATAGTAAAGCTACGTTAACAAAGTTAAATACGCTTACCATAAATTACCACTTGGCACCAGTACCTGAGTGAAGCTCCCGGACAGGCCCCCATATAACTTGTGACGGTAACGCGTTGGTGTTCGGCTGTTTAAGGCTAGGGGTATGGCCTCGTCACATAGTTATAAAAAAAAATAGAAAAAACTGGAACTTCGTCTGTGGTAAGGTAAGGAGAAGACACACAAAACACAAGTAAACTTTAACAATGAAATTTTAATTACGTTAAATAAATCAAAACATGAAAATAATGCACAAACAAATTCTTATAATAAAATCAATGAATCAAAATAATAAGAATACTTAAATGACACAATGAAAAGTTACGTTAAGTCAAAATAACAAGAAGTGCAACAAAAGTTTAGTGGGAGGTGCTGGAATATTGGCTTAAAGCCACCACCTCTCTCAGTACACGCTAACGTCTAGCTGGGAGGAGTGCTGGCTACGAAAGCACGGAACATTCTGAGGACTGATGTTGGGGCGACCCCAGACATCAGGTAGTATTGGGGGCGAGTGCAGGTGCAGCCAGACCGGCGACCAATCAGCGGAGCCGTAGCGATCAACGGGTAGTTTGGTGGTTGGAGTTCGAACAGGTGGCTGGTTGCATACGTTTCTGCTCACCCTGGCAAGCCTTGCTGGTGCTGGTGTTGTTGGACATTTCTTCCATAGTCTTTTTATATAATTGTGAAGACGTAATTTTGGAGGGAAGAGCAGGCTCAATCTCTTGAAGGAGATTATCGTCACAATATATATATATATATATATATATATTTCCGTCACAACTTATTACATTACTCAACTGACTCCTGGGGAGGGGTAGTGGGAGGGGAAGTAATAAGGGGGGAGGAGTGTGACTGGTAGCTGCAATTATACTGGGGATCTTAGGCTAATGTATGCGCACTTGCGCGCACGCGTATACCTAATGTACGCACCCACAGATCAGGTATTTAAACACTTACCTGGAATAGTTGACACGTGCTAGTGACTGAGGACACGTGACTCTGACAGATTTGACACCTGTCAGTGACAACCGGCACAGACATGAGTGACAGATAGCCTGTGATGACGGCACATGGTGAACAAAGAACAGCAAGAGAACACTGGTTTAGAGTCTGGCCAATTATACTACCAGCAGCTGGGTGCGGCCTTGACCAACCTAGGACAAGAAAGATCTCGTGACTGTGATCACGCGATGTTGATCACCCGCTGCTGCTAGTGAGGCCGAGGAGACTCGGCCCTCACTCGGCCGTGTCCACGGAGACTTGGCCCTCACTCGGCCGTGTCCACTGAGACTTGGGCTTCACTCGGCCGTGTCCACGGAGACTCGTCCCCCACTCGGCCCTGTTCACCTAGACTCGCGTGGATTGCAGGAGACGTGTAGAGATAAATGGACGATAAAGGTGGCTTTGGGTGGATACGGATGGCTTCGACTGGACTCGGGTGCCCTAGGGTGAACTGAAGCACATATGTTAGCTTTATGTAGGACCGAGTAAATTGAGATAGTAGACTCCAGTAGGTTCTGATAAACTCGGATGGACTCATGAGGTAGACTCAGAAAGCTTCGGGGTGTTCTCCGACAGGAAGAACTCAGGTGGACTCAGGAAGCCGGCTCGATTCAGACACTCTCAGGTATATTCATATATTCTGAGGTTGAATCAGCTTGATTCTGGGTGGCTTCATTAGACTCGGGTGAATTCAGATTGATTTGCTGGAATCAAACAAAATGTTGAAAATAGTTTAAACTTAATTCATGTAGGCACAGTTGGGCAGAAATCGGAGAGCTCAGAAATATCTAAGTTATACCTGCTCATTCTCAGAGAACCACAGACAAGGGCAGACTTAGGTAAAATGTACTTAAACCTACGTAGACGCAGATTCAGGGGGAACTTTGTGGTTGTAATAAAATAACTATACTAATTGTCCCACCGTGAAAATATATCACAAAAGTGTACATGTAAGCACTGCTGAGCACCGATCTACTGCACTCCAAGTGGCAAGGCTCATGATTATTTTTGTATTTATTTATTTTACATTCCGGTGTGTCCCCGTCACCCTCCGGCCCACCCCCGCGCCTATCACTGTCACACTAAGATACACGATAATCGATGACACACGTACATACCTGTGGGGAGAAGTTTCACAAGTTTACCTGGCCACGTGTTTAGTGACAATCTACACACGTTTACCTGGCCAGGTTTCTAGTGACAAGCTACACACGTTTACCTGGCCAGGTGTCTAGTGACAATCTACACACGTTTACCTGGCCAGGTGTCTAGTGACAATCTACACAAGTTTACCTGGCCAGGTGTCTAGTGACAATCTACACACGTTTACCTGGCCAGGTGTCTAGTGACAAGCTACACACGTTTACCTGGCCAGGTGTCTAGTGACAATCTACACAAGTTTACCTGGCCAGGTGTCTAGTGACAAGCTACACAAGTTTACCTGGCCAGGTGTCTAGTGACAAGCTTCACAAGTTTACCTGGCCAGGTGTCTAGTGACAAGCTTCACAAGTTTACCTGGCCTGGTGTCTAGTGACAAGCTTCACAAGTTTACCTGGCCAGGTGTCTAGTGACAAGCTTCACAAGTTTACCTGGTCAGGTGTCTAGTGACAAGCTTCAAAAGTTTACCTGGCCAGGTGTCTAGTGAAAAGCTTCACAAGTTTACCTGGCCAGGTGTCTAGTGACAAGCTTCACAAGTTTACCTGGCCTGGTGTCTAGTGACAAGCTTCACAAGTTTACCTGGCCAGGTGTCTAGTGACAAGCTTCACAAGTTTACCTGGCCTGGTGTCTAGTGACAAGCTTCACAAGTTTACCTGGCCAGGTGTCTAGTGACAAGCTTCACAAGTTTACCTGGCCAGGTGTCTAGTGACAAGCTACACAAGTTTACCTGGCCAGGTGTCTAGTGACAAGCTACACAAGTTTACCTGGCCAGGTGTCTAGTGACAAGCTTCACAAGTTTACCTGGCCAGGTGTCTAGTGACAAGCTTCACAAGTTTACCTGGCCAGGTGTCTAGTGACAAGCTTCACAAGTTTACCTGGCCTGGTGTCTAGTGACAAGCTTCACAAGTTTACCTGGCCAGGTGTCTAGTGACAAGCTTCACAAGTTTACCTGGCCAGGTGTCTAGTGACAAGCTTCACAAGTTTACCTGGCCAGGTGTCTAGTGACAAGCTTCACAAGTTTACCTGGCCAGGTGTCTAGTGACAAGCTACACAAGTTTACCTGACCAGGTGTCTAGTGACAAGCTTCACAAGTTTACCTGGCCAGGTGTCTAGTGGCAAGCTTCACAAGTTTACCTGGCCAGGTGTCTAGTGACAAGCTTCACAAGTTTACCTGGCCAGGTGTCTAGTGACAAGCTTCACAAGTTTACCTGGCCTGGTGTCTAGTGACAAGCTTCACAAGTTTACCTGGCCAGGTGTCTAGTGACAAGCTTCACAAGTTTACCTGGCCAGGTGTCTAGTGACAAGCTTCACAAGTTTACCTGGCCTGGTGTCTAGTGACAAGCTTCACAAGTTTACCTGGCCAGGTGTCTAGTGACAAGCTTCACAAGTTTACCTGGCCTGGTGTCTAGTGACAAGCTTCACAAGTTTACCTGGCCAGGTGTCTAGTGACAAGCTTCACAAGTTTACCTGGCCAGGTGTCTAGTGACAAGCTACACAAGTTTACCTGGCCAGGTGTCTAGTGACAAGCTACACAAGTTTACCTGGCCAGGTGTCTAGTGACAATCTTCACAAGTTTACCTGGCCAGGTGTCTAGTGACAAGCTTCACAAGTTTACCTGGCCTGGTGTCTAGTGACAAGCTTCACAAGTTTACCTGGCCAGGTGTCTAGTGACAAGCTTCACAAGTTTACCTGGCCTGGTGTCTAGTGACAAGCTTCACAAGTTTACCTGGCCAGGTGTCTAGTGACAAGCTTCACAAGTTTACCTGGCCTGGTGTCTAGTGACAAGCTTCACAAGTTTACCTGGCCTGGTGCTAGTGACAAGCTACATAAGTTTACCTGGCCTGGTGTCTAGTGACAAGCTTCACAAGTTTACCTGGCCAGGTGTCTAGTGACAAGCTTCACAAGTTTACCTGGCCAGGTGTCTAGTGACAAGCTTCACAAGTTTACCTGGCCAGGTGTCTAGTGACAAGCTACACAAGTTTACCTGGCCTGGTGTCTAGTGACAAGCTTCACAAGTTTACCTGGCCAGGTGTCTAGTGACAAGCTACACAAGTTTACCTGGCCAGGTGTCTAGTGACAATCTACACAAGTTTACCTGGCCAGGTGTCTAGTGACAAGCTACACAAGTTTACCTGGCCAGGTGTCTAGTGACAAGCTTCACAAGTTTACCTGGCCAGGTGTCTAGTGACAAGCTACACAAGTTTACCTGGCCAGGTGTCTAGTGACAAGCTACACAAGTTTACCTGGCCAGGTGTCTAGTGACAAGCTACACAAGTTTACCTGGCCAGGTGTCTAGTGACAAGCTACACAAGTTTACCTGGCCACAAGCTACACAAGTTTACCTGGCCAGGTGTCTAGTGACAATCTTCACAAGTTTACCTGGCCAGGTGTCTAGTGACAAGCTTCACAAGTTTACCTGGCCTGGTGTCTAGTGACAAGCTTCACAAGTTTACCTGGCCAGGTGTCTAGTGACAAGCTTCACAAGTTTACCTGGCCTGGTGTCTAGTGACAAGCTTCACAAGTTTACCTGGCCATGTGTCTAGTGACAAGCTTCACAAGTTTACCTGGCCTGGTGTCTAGTGACAAGCTACACAAGTTTACCTGGCCTGGTGTCTAGTGACAAGCTTCACAAGTTTACCTGGCCAGGTGTCTAGTGACAAGCTTCACAAGTTTACCTGGCCAGGTGTCTAGTGACAAGCTTCACAAGTTTACCTGGCCAGGTGTCTAGTGACAAGCTACACAAGTTTACCTGGCCTGGTGTCTAGTGACAAGCTTCACAAGTTTACCTGGTCAGGTGTCTAGTGACAAGCTACACAAGTTTACCTGGCCAGGTGTCTAGTGACAATCTACACAAGTTTACCTGGCCAGGTGTCTAGTGACAAGCTACACAAGTTTACCTGGCCAGGTGTCTAGTGACAAGCTTCACAAGTTTACCTGGCCAGGTGTCTAGTGACAAGCTACACAAGTTTACCTGGCCAGGTGTCTAGTGACAAGCTACACAAGTTTACCTGGCCAGGTGTCTAGTGACAAGCTACACAAGTTTACATGGCCAGGTGTCTAGTGACAAGCTACACAAGTTTACCTGGCCAGGTGTCTAGTGACAAGCTACACAAGTTTACCTGGCCAGGTGTCTAGTGACAAGCTACACAAGTTTACCTGGCCAGGTGTCTAGTGACAAGCTACACAAGTTTACCTGGCCAGGTGTCTAGTGACAAGCTACACAAGTTTACCTGGCCAGGTGTCTAGTGACAAGCTACACAAGTTTACCTGGCCTGGTGTCTAGTGACAAGCTACACAAGTTTACCTGGCCAGGTGTCTAGTGACAAGCTACACAAGTTTACCTGGCCAGGTGTCTAGTGACAAGCTTCACAAGTTTACCTGGCCAGGTGTCTAGTGACAAGCTTCACAAGTTTACCTGGCCAGGTGTCAAGTGACAAGCTTCACAAGTTTACCTGGCCAGGTGTCTAGTGACAAGCTTCACAAGTTTACCTGGCCAGGTGTCTAGTGACAAGGGCACTAATGCACCAGAAGAGTAATCTATAATGTTAATGAAAATGTATAATATAGTTAATGGAAGCATTACGAAGAAAGCCTGCAAAAAAGGGTAACTCCAAAATAAAATACAAAAACATTGTAACAAGCGTTCCCGGTGGAATAAAATCTATCAAAATTTCTGGATAATCAACGGATAAGAAGGATTATGAACAGCAACAGACCATTAGAACCAAACTAATGACTATTAGATCCGATCGCCGGCCATCAAGCCTGAAATCCCTACGACCCCAGAAATGGGGAAAACAAACATCGACTGTGATCTTCACATATCCGGATCAGATGACTACCGGGTCGTCAGACGTGGCTCCTGGCGACCTTTGGTTACAAGGTCAGAAAGAAATTCAAGCCTTGGATTGTAAGAGCAATTAATGAATCAGCCGAAGAAAGGTGACAGTTTTTCTGAAAGTACCTAATAAGGCCCATCACCTCTGGAACGCAATACGGGATGTGGAGAAACAAAAGACTCAACACAACAGAGAGAGAGAGAGAGAGAGAGAGAGAGAGAGAGAGAGAGAGAGAGAGAGAGAGAGAGAGAGAGAGAGAGAGAGAGAGAGAGAGAGAGAGAGAGAGAGAGAGAGAGAGAGTGAGAAAGAGAAAGAGAAAGAGAAATAGAGAGAGAATACTACAAATAAACGAGAGAACTACATTTTTCGTATATAAATTAGTATTGACATATATAAGGATTTTGCGGTTATTTAGTTCGATGGCGATATTCATGAAATGTTGGAACGTTATCAGAAGTCGTGAGTAAAATGTGTTCATTCATAAGCAGGGAGTTTGGTGGCTCGATTAACCAGCATGTGAGCATTGTTTATGAGAACTGCTCAAATGTTCTGCATATATGGAACAAATTACTTGAACTTTCACAAATTAATAATCAATAAGACTATATGTTCAATAATCATGACCACATCTTAGATCCAATTTAAATTAATATTAAATATCCAGTCTACTTTAAAATAATAGACAGAGCCAGCCAGACGATTTGTTATTGTCGTTTTTTTTTGCAGCCAATCAGAATTATCCGTTTCAGATATATCGGAAAACCCGTAAATCACTGAATTTTATCGTGAAACGTTTTGTGTCGTAACCGGCATGTCTGAGGTGGCGTTGTCTGGGTGGTTGGTGGTAGGAAGGTAACTGGTTGATGTAGTTTTGTGGTGGTAGAGCGGGGATTTAGGCGGAGTGGGCGGGTCATTGAGTGCAGAGGGGCGGGTCATTGAGTGCAGAGGGGCGGGTCATTGAGTGCAGAGGGGCGGGTCATTGAGTGCAGAGGAGCGAGTCATGGGAACAGCACACGGGGGGGGGGGGGGGGGATGATGTATACGTGATAATTCCCCACTCCAACCCCAAATAATCCATCATTCTCCGACCCTACAGCATTCTCCTCCTCTCTCTGGCCTCCTCCACCTCGGGTAACTCTCCACACCCACCCGTCACCCTGGAAACCCTTCACCCCAGGTAACCCCTCCGCCCCCCAAGGAAACCTTCCGCCCACCCCCTCACCCCAGGCCAACCTCCGCCCACCCTCCACCCCCTGTGGCTCCACAATGCAGCCATAACATAAGAATGTGAGCTCTCCCCGTGGCCCCCACCTCCCTGTTAGCTAAGAACACACACAAAGGAATGACAGGAAACAAAGCGGTCAGGTGGTGTGCGTGTCCGTCACGGGGGGTCATGCTTGTGTAGGGGGGGGGTGCAGGTGCTGTCATTAACCTGCTTGACACCTTGTTGACACTCCCGCGACCGTCTCAACTGTTCACCTGACGATGTCGTCAAGTCAATATAGGCGCAGTAATGGACATGTTTACTCTCGAGGTGTAGATTAAGTATTTCATTCTTTCAGCCGTGTCGTCGTAGTTCCCTATCTTATGGACAAGCACAAAGACTTCTTATGTGCTTGAGAAGGTGTGGACTCCATGCTGGTGCTGCATACTCCAGTATTTTTGCGCATGCTTTCGGTAGGGTATCCTTAATGACTCCTTGCTGAGTCACTACAAATATTACGAAGGATATCGTAATTTGTCATTACATCATACGCAGCTGCCGTTATATGCTGTTCATATCGGACGTTCCATCACACCTGGCCTCTATCTGTCAGCTGGCAAGACACTACTACTTTTCTAATCATCACATCGTAATTATTTTGCATTTATTAGGAACGTACTGGAGTAGCACCTTGTCAGACTTCGCGTGCTGCTTGTTCCAGTCCTCTGGTTTATTGCAATAAACTCGCGTTATCTGCAATCGACTTGCAGAAGTTGGTTTCTCCGGTCAGATCCTTCACCCAGATCAAAAACAAAGAGTACCAGTACTCTCCCTTGTGGATGTTGTTGTTGTTATAGATTCAGCTATTCGGAACAAGTTCCAAGTAGCACGGGCTATGGTGAGCCCGTAGTGAACTTACCTGGCACAGGAGCGGTGTCCCTTGTGGAATACCAGCTCTTACTCTGCACAATGTTACTCCGTCTCCTGTCTCTCAGGTTCTCTTTCAGCCAGCCTTCTCTTCCAATTTAGTAGTTTAGTCTCCTGTGAGGAACTGAGTCAAAGGCTTTTGGCCAGTCTAAGAATATACAATCCACCCCATCTCTTTATTGTTTTTTTAATCTGTCTCAGAACGCTTTGAATCTGATGAGGAACATGTCTCTCCTTTTGTGTGTATCTGTGATAATAGGGAAGACAATGAGAATGTGATAGGCGGTGAGAAATTAGAAATGAGGATGATGTGAAACCAGTGACTACGACAAATGTGACAAAGTCTTGCTGAAATAAGGTGATTAATTAACATGATCTAATTACCCTAAGGTATTTTTAATTTAATTTTATGGCAAGTAAACATAGCGAAGAAAATTATAATTTTCTGTACAATTCTGTTTATTGTGTGTGTGCCAGGGCGTGACCCGGTGGCCTAGTAAACAAGTGACCAGGATAACACATCTTCTGCATGCAACCCGTTCTCAGACCAAGTCCATTCCACCCAGCGGTCGACCCCAAAGACGCATTCATTAATTTTAACATTCTATTCATTCAAAATTGTAATTTTCTCATATATAAATTATCGTTATTTATTAGTATATTTAGACACTGGTTAGGTTAGGTTAGGTGTTTAGGTTCTGTTGGCGATTATTTGTATTTGTAGTACGTGGGTGAAGCATTTACAGCGTTGTGGTTCGAACAAAAGTCGTCAGCGAAGCATTTGTTCCGGAAGTGTTCGGACGTCTTCAATTGTGAGTCGTGTGTAAACCGTTTTGCATTCATAAACAGGGGGTTTGGCGGCTGGATTAACGAGCTTGGATCTTTGTTTGCGAGGACGGGCTGCATTATTTAGACGATCAGCGAGACTTGCAAGGTATTACCTTCAGGGTATTGAGCGGCTCACTGGTATATAAACACGATATTCCTCACACCTTCTTTCTCACACACGCACTCACTTTCTCACACACTTTCTTTCTCATATGCTCACTTTTCCTCACACACGCACAGTAGGTTATTGCTCCTTTACCTCATAGCGAGGGTGGGGGAGGGGTAGAAATAGCCTAAGCTACTCTATCCCTTTGAGATGTATTTCTTTCTTGTCTCAATAAACATGAACTTACCTCATAGCGGAAAACAAGATGTCCCGTATGTAAACATCAGCAACAACAGTAAGCTCTTGCAGCATCGACGTAATGTTTATATTTTTTTATATATACAAGAGTTGTTACATTCTTGTACAGCCACCAGCACTCATAGCGTTTCAGGCAGGTCCTTAATCCGAATTTTCCCCGCAATACGACCCGCCAAATCGTTTAATAACCAGGTACCCATTCACTGCTGGGTGAACAGAGACTACAGTTAAGGATTGGAGCCTAGTCAATCTTCCCCTGGCCAGGATATGAACCCAGGCCAAAGCACCGGGCAAGTGCTTTACCACTGCACCACGGGCACTGCTGGTAACTTTAATCAGGGTAATTAACCCTTCTAGGTTTACATCTTCAACTAATCCCGCGTTTTTTTTGCTAGTATTTAGAACGCACTTGAGTACACATATATAGTACTGTTCTCCCCCCACAGGTGCCGCCGCCTTCACCTGCATGGTTAAGTATAATGCTCATTCGTGTTACCAGGGTGTAGTGAGGCGAGGCTTATTGCGTTGGAGCCGCACTCTCAAGGTTCCTAGTTCGAATCTTGAAACTTAGGGGGACATCGTGTTTTTTTTAGGGCAGGTGGTTGGCGTTTGTAAATATTGGTGATTGATGTTAATGCATGTTTATTTACACTTAATTTATTTAAGTAATTATTTATTTATTTATTTATTTATTTATTTATTTATTTATTTACTCAGGACTATCCTTTACAACCACATATTCCAGCACACCATGCTGTGCAGTAGGGGCCACAAACTGAACGGCCACGGGTTCGACTCCCGCGGCAGAACAGAAGCGCTTTGGCAACATTTCCTTTCACCTGATGTACCTGTTCACCTAACAGTAAACTTGTACCCAGGAGTTAATAAACTTTTGTGGGGTTGCATCCTAGTGAAGGTTAGTCGTTGGCCTAGGGGTAGGGGGGGGGCGGGGGGACCTCCCTAAGGCTTCATGTCCCCAACTATTAGATAGCATGTCAGGAGTTGTATAACAAGGCCTTGTTTAACCTAACCAGCCGGGGCAATTAGACCGACTCACAAGGGGGGGGGGGGGTAGTTAATTCTCAGAGTTAATGGTCACTACGCACGGTCAGTTAACTAAATTAATATACAGGGGACTGTAATTAACGTAATGGGCGTCATTAACTTCAGCAGCAAGGGACAGATTTACACAATTATTAGCAGGCTTCTTGTCCCCATCGAGGCCACTGGAGATGGTGGCCTATACACGCCCTAAACCGCTACACCACGACGTTGTCAAAAGCAATGCAGCGCCTAGGATTCAACTGAATCCTCTACGCCTGTCCTGAGGCTTCCACTGAAGCCATCCCATGCACTCTATGGTCCAGGAGTGCCCCCCCCTCTCATGCACTCACTCTGTGGTCCAGGAGTGCCCCCCCCTCTCATGCACTCACTCTGTGGTCCAGGAGTGCCCCCCCCCCTCTCATGCACTCTGTGGTCCAGGAGTGCCCCCCCCCCCCTCTCATGCACTCTTGCTGTGGTCCAGGAGCTCTACCTCCATCGCCCCTCAGACCAACCCTACTGAGAATCGACAACAAACCAGCTGGGACAGCCCCATCGTAGACAAAGAAGCCTAAGCATTGCTGGAGGCAACACCAGCTCCCAGTGATGGCGCTCGCCTCACAGCTGTGCGTGGACCTTACATGAACCAATTACTAGTGATTCATGTGTATAAACGTTAGAACTATGATCATTTCGGCCATAATTGACCCCGATAGCAGCCACAACAAACAATATTCGTCAATTTTAGTTGTGTTCTGTTTGCTCACCAGAGCGCGTGAGTGTGTGTAATCATGCAGGGTAAAATTATCTGGTTTTCATGTAAGATCCTCCCACACCGACGTTTCATTTTAACAGGGGTCGCGAAGAAAATACGTACATGCACGTATATGCACACACACATGTACACAGACATGCATACACACATACACACACGTTCAAACGTGCACACACGAATACACACACTCCCACACACCTTGATGAATGAGAAAGTGAATGAAATAAATGTAACAACAGAAGTGAAGACAAGACACCAACAGGAAACGGACAGGTCAAAGGCTTCAACAACACCAGTTAAGATCTCATGAACTAAGGTGTACCTATAAACTCCCATGTTAAGCTAAACACCGAGATGCCAGTTGTACAAGCAACGCCCAGGCTGCACCGGTCGAGGTGTAAAAATGAACCCAACACTTCCTTAAGTCCTTATAAGCACGGCCTTCAACCTGTATCCATCACAGGTTAAGGAGCAAATCGAGAAGAAAATGCTCCCAACTATCAAAAGTCGCCACAGAGCCAAAGTAGCGGAAGGAAGATCCACTGCGATATGGTACGAACAAGCCACTGGTTACTCCTCTTTCAAGCCTGACAAAAAGATATCCAGAGACATTACAGTAGCCATACACAGACTCAGACTTGGTTACAAGTGTTGCTGGGAGGTAATAAAGTTAAAGAGTGTCATATCTGTGGAACAGATGTAGAGGCGCCACTATTGCACTGTTTACTGGAATGTGAAGCTACTGAAGCCCTGCGCATCAAACTCAACATTAATCCAACGACAGCAGCTGCATTAGTTGCAAATTCCACAGCGACTACAATGATTAGAAAAGCATTTGAAGAATGTGACACACTAGTGAACATTCTGCATCTATATCCGCCACCAAGATAATGTTATTAAAACAAGACTAAAATCTGTGCGATAAAACAGAAGCGAAAACGAAACAGGGGAAAAGGAGAAAACCCCACCTTCATTTAAAACTTTGACCCAAATATCACAGAAACAAGGTTATCGCGAATAACCGAACTCAATTCCGGGCTCACTATATCCCGTGCTACATGGACATTTCGTTCTGAGTAGCTAAATCTAAAACAACAACAACAACCTGTATCCAATACTGTTTACATGTAACCTTAGTCACGGTTATATCATTTGCTGTGAGGCGATAAAGACTTGCAAAGTTGCTGATCCCCGTAAGTCTTGGGCGTAGCTCTGTCACTGTTGGAGGAAGACAGTCACCCTCACAGTGTCTGCTGCGGGCGGGAACCTTTGTGGTGTGCGCGGATCCACTCCTTCTCTCTTCCCCCAGACACTCACCCCACCTTAACAGTGGATTATAAACAACGGGCCAGATTCACGAAGCAGTTACGCACGTTCTTACGAACGTGTACATCTTTCGTCAATCTTTGACGGCTTTGGTTACATTTATTAAACAGTTTACTAGTATGAAAACTTCACAATCAACTGTTGTTATTGTTATAAACAGCCTCCTGGTGCTTCAAGCTCATTAACTGTTGAACGATTGTAAACAAAGCCGCCAAAGATTGAGAAAAGATAGACAGGGTTCGTAAGTATTTGCGTAACTGCTTCGTGAATCTGGCCCCAGTTCTATTAACCTTTATACACCCAGGTTCTCGACTTAAGCATTCTGTAGCCTCACAATAATGTTCCACAATGTTATAATGTGACCACAACAAATGTCGGTAATGGGTGTCGTGAACGGCTTGACTTCTCGATGGACCCGCGCGCGGGAAGCCCCATTACCTCAGGCAATATGTCATCGTTGGCCTCGACGGGAATTGGGTTCTTACGCTCATTTATATCAATTATGGCTAAATGAAGATGAGAGGGAGAGCAGTTATATAAATTGCGCGTCCCCGTCCGGAGACTGGCACCTGGGGTGGGCAGCGCCCTCTGAGGACTGCTCTTGTGGGGGACACCCTCCCCCCCCCCTTATCAAATACCTCACTTTTTTTTAACTCAATTGACCAATCCGTTAAAAATGCGATTTTTTTTAGAGTAAGAATTAAAGCATCGTTATATTGACTTTTTTTGGCACATTGGCCACAAGGTGGGTTGCCTGGGTTTTCCGTTTCTGATTAGGTAAAACAGTTCTATCTTTTACGGAGTGGAAAAGTAAGGGAACGGATTGAAATGTGAATGTTAAGTGCGTGAGGGAGACATGATGCCTTTATTTTTAGGCTTCAAGCACAAATTGAAGATGACGAGTTCTCTATGATATATATTTGTGCTTTATATTTATCGTTCTTGGAATCTAAAAACCAACTCTTAATTTTAAGCATCATTGTATTATTGTTACTTTGTAAATATATACATCCATACTGATATTATGATTATATCCTAAATATTTTAAAGAAATTACAATATTAAAGTGCATATATGTGCCATATCTCCTGATCGATCCTGTAACGTAGGCGCCATCTTCGGCTCACAAAAAGGATCCCAGCAGGTTCGATCCCCCAATTGGTACAGATACGGTTAGTCACGTTTCAGGCTTCCTGCCCCCCGACCATTAGGTAAACATTATAGCCTACCATCTGGCTGCCTCGCCACACTATTGGCGAGGCAGCCAATAGTGTGGCTGTTTTTGTTTTTGTCCTGAACATATTTCAGGACAAAAGTAAACTCGGCACATATACACGAGAAGCAGGGTACACTTCTGGATGTATACTGTATATGGTTTGCCTTATTGTTTCCCATAATCGGAGACGGGAAGCCTATTTGGCTTCTCGAGGTTCCCTCCCTTCCTCTCTAGGCCAGCTTCTGTTATCCACCGTGATACATCCCACAACAGTTGCCTAATTCCCAAGTACCAATCACCTACTAGAGGTGAACAAAGGCACCAGGTGAAAAGAAACGTGTCCAGACACGAAGGCTATAATAATACACGCACATTACAACCCACATATCAACAACACACTCATGCAGAAGACTGATAAAGAAAAGGACCTGCAGGGAGGAGTCATGATCCACCATGCAGTATTTACTTTGTAAATATATACATCCATATATATTTAGCAAGCAAGAGTTATTGAAGTTATTTAGCAAGAGCAAGTTATATAGCAAGCAAGAGCTGCACTTAACAAGAGCCAGCCAAATCATAATAATGGGAATAATTAAATAAACTGCCCGAAACGCTATATGCGTGTTAGTGGCTTTGCAAGTCAAATGTAAGAACATGTCACATGCAAGAATGTAAGAGCACAATCGACTTGAGAATGGTCCAGGACGGACCTAAACGTCGTCGTCCCTTCACCTTCTAGTGTGTAAGAGTGCCAATGTTATGTACTCTCACAAACCCAATTTAAATTCCTGTATATAAATAAATAAAATAAAGTAAAATAATAAACATTAAACCATTAATTTAACGGAAAATAAAGTGAGTATTCAGCCCTGATGCATCCCAACTGGACTAATGTATTCAAACATGGAGACCTCACCCTCAAAAAGGACATATATATATATATAACTGCTATGGAAAAAGTTAATCGTAGAACGACAACGGGGAAGATTGAGGCCCTCAGGACTAAGTCTGCAAACCAACCATAACTCCAGGGCTGATTTCATCTACAGATCTTTTTAAAATACTTAATAAATTGTAAGGTCCAGCAGACCAATTTTGCAAAAGGTCAAATGTAATTCACAAGGAAGGAAACGAAAGGCAACATCTGTAGAGAGCGCTAATCAGTTACGACTATATAGCACTTGAAAGGGGTCAGGATAAGGATTTGGGATGGGATTGAGGGAAAGGAGGGGGAGGGGTGTGGAATGGTGCCCAACCACTTCGACGGTCGGGGGATTGAACGCCGACCTGCATGAAACGAGAGCGAGACCATCGCTCTACCGTCCAGCCCAAGTGGCTGGGCTAGCTCAATTAAACCACATGCATTTAAGGACATAAAACAGGAGATGCTTTTTTTTTTCAACCCATAAGGTTATAAACCCACGGAACAGCCTTTCCACCGAAGCCGTAAATATTAAGATTATTCCAGTTTAAAATTCAGTTATTTTTTTCGGGGGAGGAGGGGGATAATAGGGGGAACTTTGAGAAACCGTTGAGGCCACTCCAGACGGTGGCTCTCAAGTAAATTCAGGCAGATGTATATGGGTTTTAATTCTCAGAATAATATAACTTTATTGAACACCTTTATTTACAATATTTCAATAAATTTGAACGTTACTTATTTACTGCCTATTATTTTTTGTTATGGTGTATCGCACGACCTTGGGGAATGTAAACAATAACAAACTCCCAGGGTTACGTTTTTACCATAAGAAATATTGTAAAAAAAATTGCCTCAATTTACTTGAGAGCCACTAACACTAGTGGCCTCGATGAGGACAGGAAGCCGGCGACTTGTCAAAGGTCCCCCGCCCTCCAATTTGCCTTGATGATCGTTTCCAAATGAAATGTTATTCAGCAATCTTGATGGTATCAACTGGCGTACATATCGTCTCCAATGGCATGCAAAATATCCGAATATGCAACCATATTAAGTCTGACGTAATACCTCGCACAGAGTACTGTATATGTATAAAACATCATTTTCTCTTGTTCAATGAAAACACAAGAATGTGATGTCTGAAGAGTTCAGGGCCACGGGTTCGATTCCATCGTACAGCCTCAGTATTTATTCATAACATTTTGGTTATTTCTGTTTGCTTAAGTTAACTTGGATATGAGAGGTTAGATAGGGTTATGCTAAGGGAGAATTGAATTGGTTAAATTATTTGGTAAGACTTGCAATAAATAAATAAGGAGGGATGGGGGGGGGTGTATTTATTAACCCTACTCTCGCCTACGGTCACAAGGAAGTTGACAGATTTTTTTCTTCAGTTTCTGGAATGATATTGGGACATTAACTGAGGGTTCTAAGAGGCTTGGCCAAAAGGTGCTGATGGTTGGTGGATCCTGGAGAATCCTGTGTGCCTTCTGTATATGGAAGGCATCTGGTTCTTACTCTTCTGGGGTAACTGCCCATTGTGGTGAGGATGGATAGAACCTGCCTTGCTGGAAGTAGCCATATGCAGCAACAGTAGTAATGAGAAGGTGTTTTCCTGGAACACGAAGTACTTTGCTTCTTACTCGAGCAGGAATCAATTTGAATTAAAGAGGTGACTTGTTGGCTAGTGCAAATATTACCTTAGTATAATAATACTAATATAATTACCGCCTGGTACATTAGTATAATCACTTGGTTATTACTGTACTTGATT
Organism: Procambarus clarkii; assembly: GCF_040958095.1. NCBI lineage: Eukaryota > Metazoa > Arthropoda > Malacostraca > Decapoda > Cambaridae > Procambarus > Procambarus clarkii. The sequence goes on from NC_091167.1 coordinate 32,645,408, forward strand.
AATAGTAGTATAATCACTTGAGCTAGTTATAATGTACACCCCTATAGGGTGCTTCTAGCTAATTTGTAAATGAAAATAATAGAATAAATTAACACAAACTCATGGAATCCCACATAGATATATGTAAATGTACATTATGCAATGATTCCCACACAAAAAAAAAATATTTTCAGCCTAGCCTCTCCTGAGCAGAGAGGAAAGTGTACATCATTAATATTGCAAATTTACAAACATAATTACATATATGTTCATAATACAGTATTAAATGCACAAAATAATAATATTAGATTATTCTTATAACCAAATCATTGACAATTTTACAACTGCAATTCCAAATTTGTCTAATTAGACTACAATATTCTGTGATATTTCTGAGGAATAATTATTTGCAATATTGGTCACTGGTTTACCTGTTGCTTATTTACATTAATAATTATGAATAAAAATCTTAAAATCAGACACTGACATAGAGAAAATGCAAGAGCGAATATAATAAATGCAAAAAAGAATCGTATTCATCACACTTCTCATTTTATACCAAATAGTTATTATTGGTTTGTTTATGCTAATGATATTGCTAATCATAATAGTCATAATACATAAAATAATGTTAACCAGCTTCCTAAATATTGTAATTATTTTTTGTCTGTTTCAGATATGCTGCTGTGCCTCAATAACCAGTCAAAATGGATGCGGCATCAGAGCTGATCAAACTTTCATCGAGTGATTCCATTTATGGAACACTCTCCAATTTTGATATAGAAAAGAAAATTGGAAAAGGCCAGTTTAGTGTTGTATATAAAGCAAGATGCAAAATCGACCAGGCTGTAGTGGCATTGAAAAAAGTCCAAATCTTCGAGATGATGGATTCAAAAGCCAGATTGGACTGTATGAAAGAAATTAATTTACTACAGGTGTGTAGGGTAATGCTTTTGTTTTCTCAATGATGAATTTTTTATTGTACTATATTAGGCCTTAGATAGCATACATTAAGTCTATGATTGCTTGGATTTGTTAGGTTAGATTCAGTTAGATAAGATTCAATTTGGAATGGTTCTGATTTTTTAGGTTAGGTTCATTTAGGCTCAGTGCAGTTCTTTATTTACTTTCCAATTTTTAGACTGCCATCTGGGGTAATTCAGTAATACAAAACATGAACTTTTTGGGGTTCAATAGTCTGAGTTTGATCAAATGATTGCTATAAGTACTATCATTATAGTACAGTATTCCAATTACTACGTGGCACTGCATAGTTTTTCCTAACTCCTTCATTTATTTCAGAACTTTTACCTAATAACCCTATTTAATTTTGCACATGTTTAAATTCAAATACTTAAAGATATTTACTCTCTCCTAAAATGCATTCCATTGTACTATATGGTACTGTACTATGTTGAGCCACAGTACAGTATTTATGTTTTTTCAGAATGTTAATTTATTTTCTGTTTCACCATTTATTATTAATGTACATTGATAAATGGATTGGTGAGGTCAGGAATGCTAATATCTTCTTGTTTTCAATCAATATACATTTTGTGTACGTATTTAATCTGTATGAACTTCTCCATATAACCTTTGAAAATCTTGGCCATTATTTATCAACTCTTTCAAGAGCTCCCAGAGTTTTTACATTATTATAGCATTTCTATGCTGCTTTAGATATTATTCAGAAAATTAATTTTATTTTATTTTATTATATCAGTACACGATATATATATTAACAATTTTTCTTTCTACAGAAACTCAATCATCCAAACATCATCCAATACTTGGCATCATTCATCGAGGATAATGAGCTGAACATTGTCCTGGAGTTGGCAGATGCAGGTGACCTCTCTCGTATGATTAGGCATTTCCGGAAGCAGCAGCGGCTGATTCCAGAAAGAACAATATGGAAATACTTTGTACAGCTTTGCTCTGCATTAGACCACATGCACTCAAAAAGAATTATGCATAGAGGTAAGTTGGATTTGTTATTAAAGAAAGCTTGACTTGTATGTACATAAAAGACTGGAATATGTCTCTCTTTTATTTTCAGAAATTCAACTGTTCTGAGGGGGTTATTACATTGTTGTTGCGAGTGTGTTCAGTAGGTACCACTGTATGTAGATAATGTTGTGTTGTGTAAACACAATACTGTGTAACAATGTTGTGTGTTATGTAGATGTAGACAATGTTGTTATGTAAATGTAGACAATGCTGTTTATTGTGTAGATGTTCTGCACAATAACTTTTCTCACTGTCTTTTCATTACATATTGCTTTATCACCGTCACGTTAAGAAATATAGGTAAAGTTTAAGAGGGTAGTTTTAGCTGTAATAATGTCTTGCTCACTTTGTACTCAGCACTCAGTGCTTCTTAGGATCCCACTAATACTATTCTTTATAAGCGTTATTTTTTGGGGAAAGCTTTCCTTGGTGACTCCTGAGTTCTCCCTCAGCTAACCAGATGAGGAGGGAGCCACTTAGTAGACCATCAGAAGAGGGCATTTTGTTACATTCAGTGCTGATTTTTTCACAAAAGTTATCACAAAATACTTTCTCTTGCTCGTACAGATATCAAGCCTGCTAATGTTTTCATCACTGCCCAAGGAGTGGTAAAATTAGGAGACTTAGGCCTCGGACGATTCTTCAGCTCAAAAACAACTGCAGCACATTCACTAGTGGGCACACCATACTACATGAGTCCAGAGAGAATCCATGAACATGGCTACAACTTTAAGAGTGATATCTGGTCTTTAGGATGCTTATTATATGAGGTAATCTTTATTCCTTTTTCTCAATGTGCTGACAACAAGGTCTGAAATTTTAGTAATATAATTTAACTTACTAAATCATTGAATATTTTAATAATTTTTCTTTTAGCTATACTGTATATATTAATTATACAGTTCATATTTATATTTATGCATGCATGCAAACGGAATAAGTATACTCTGGCTGTTGGTAAAATTTTGCACCTGGTGAATTAGTCCTAAAAGAAACAGTGCACATACTAGAAAGGGATTCAGCATCAGCAAAGTTTTCACTATTTAACAAGGAATGATTTGTACATTATTTCATCAACCATTTTCTGTCTTATAATAATTCTAGTTAATAAATTTTAACAGACCATTTTAAGCTGTGTATGTTTCATTGTAGCCTTCGTTTACAGATGGCAGCCTTACAAAGTCCTTTTTATGGTGATAAGATGAATCTTTATTCACTGTGCAAGAAAATTGAAACCTGTGATTACCCTCCTCTTCCTTCAGACCATTATTCTTCTCAGGTTAGTTTTGACTTTCGTATATATTTGTTTTGACTGAAAATTACAAGAAACTTAGATGATTTTAAAGAAAGTAGAATTTACTATTAATTCTGCTGACTACAGTTGTTTTGAAAATGACTGAGAAAGACAAAGTCAGATGGCAAGAAGATGGGTTATGTATTGTTTGGTTTATCACAAACAAGGTAAATTTGAGACTGTTAATTGGTAATATGGCAAGTCTAGAAATAAAGTACATGAGCGACAAATAAATTATCAGTGAATTAAATAGGAAATAAAGCAGAATTATTCTTACGCAGGCTTCATGTACTTAGGGTTCCCTTCCCTGAGTGCTCTGTAAGTACTACCCTTGGGGTTTGGGGTTATCTTCCACAAGTCACCTTGGGTCTACCTCTATTGGTATTTTGCCTCTTGGTGATTGACTGCCCCAAGCATTTGGGGGTTTTCCTCCTTGTTTACCTTGGGGTAAGTGGTAGTTTTTGCACTGGTAGGGACGCGGGGTACTGAGCAGCTAGTTTTCACGTAAAACAGTGGCCGGCTCTGTTCCTCCTGGGTACGTTATCCTCTTGCAGATTTTTTTTTTTTCTGTTGGGGGGTCTGCCTTTGTTGGTGACACCGTCTATTAGGTTGGTGACAACTTCGACCCGGAGTCCTGCGAACATTGTTGTTTGTTTGTGGGTCAATCCACCCAATCTGATGATGATATTATTCAGGTGCAGGTGGCTCGGTCGTTGCATGATTGGTTTTGTTGTGGGGCGTCAGAGTTACCGCTTTCGTTGTCTTCCGTTTGGGTTGAATCTGGTGCCTCGCGTGTTCACACGCTTTACCCAGATCGTGGTGGCCCGTCTGCATCTTTTAGGTATTCGGGTGTTGGCTTACCTTGACGACTGGCTGGTTTGGGCTCCCAGTTTGGTTTGGGCACCACGGCCTCTGTGGCCGAGGACGTGCTTATGGTTGATCCAGTTTCCCCTTCCCTGTTCCTGGGTTCAGGTCTCTCAGGTCATCCGCAGGGTTATTTGGTCTAGCCAGCCTGCAGTCTATTCCCATGCCCATGACGTTCATAAGTTTGCTGCACTTGCTGCATTTTCAGTAATATGTCCTGGGCTGACATTCGGGCATGGGGGTTTTTAGAGGTCGAACAGGGTCCAGGATACACACTACCTCGTTAATGTTCCTGGGTCTAGTTGAGCCTGTGTCGCTTTGAGTCGGTGGTTGCAGCCTGTTGACTCAACTTCGAGTTGAGGTGTGATCACCGACCGCCTCCCGGGTAAGGCCCTCTTGTTTTCGTCTTTGGTGAAGTAGCTCCGGGGAGCCGAAGGGGCTCCGCCCAGAAAACCAGCATTGAATGTAATGAAACGCCATTTCCTGGGTGAATCCCGGAGGCTTCCCGGCAACCCTCCCTCCCTCCGGTTGGTGGTTTTGTCTGTTTTTTATATCCAGCCTCAGAACTGGTGGGTGGATCGCTGGCGTGAGGGTCTGGGGCTCCCCCTTCCCCCTTCTGGGAAGGGGGGAACTGTGCAGATATGTGACGCGGCTCGTGTGACATCATGCTTGTTTGCTTATATTCATTTGGGGAGTTCTGTCCACTAGTTTGTCTATTTTAGTCATTTTTACTAGAATAGGGGTTTGTTTTGAGGTGCTTACCTTTTAGAATGCCTGGCCCAGTTGATGGCAGACATGCTCCAAATCCCATGTGCATTTCTATAGGCCATTGCTCCATGTGCCTCTCTGAGGGGGCCAGGTTCTGGCTGTGGTCTCCCGGTAGGCCTAGAACTTCATTCACACTGATGCCAAAGTTTAGGGATTTACATATCAGGCTGGTGCTTCCCGGGACTCAATCAAAAAATGGCGTTTCATTACATTCGACGCCCTTTTTTTTGTTAAAATTACTTTCTTGAGAAAAATATAATGATCTTTAGAGTTGAATGATTGGAGGAAAAGAAAAGTTTTTTCTTCAGGGTGTTAGGATTTTTAAACAGAAACCCAGCAGAATAAGAAGTACTAACTATAACTCAAATAGGAGAGACTCGGACTATCAGAATGATAAAATATATTCGGTATATTAAAATAATATGCATATTGATCATTATGAGCACTGTAAAATTACTAAAATTTTGGAATAAACTAGTCAAGCTCTTAGTCATGCTCACACAGAAATCACAATAGCGTGATGCATCAAATGAATAAATCTGAACCAGTTCAGAACCAAATGAACAAGTTCGAACCCTCGTCACGGCCCTTGTGGATTTGATCTTAGTCATGCTCTTTTTATTTACGTATATTAAGAGCTTGACTAGTTTATTCCAAAATATTAGTAATTTTACAGTACATAGTGCTCAACTATTGTATTCTTGCTTTTAGTTAAGAGTTAATTGAGAGGAGTGATTTAAGATGTATTACTAGAGGTATCTGAAACATTATAATCTGTTTTGTTTACAGCTCCGAACATTGGTAGATAGCTGCATAAATCCTGAACCAGACAATCGACCAGATATTGTACATGTGTATGGTGTTGCTCGGGAGATGCATGGCCAGTCCCAGTCACCAAGCTCTTGTAACTCAGCCATGTCTGCTGCCCGAATATCAAATGCAGAAGAAAGAATTATTGATGAAAGTAGACGCAGCTTAGAAGAAATCAAACTTAGAGACTAGCAACGCGCAAACTGGCGTAAGTATGCACGGTGTGATGATAAAAATGAAAAAAATGCCCTGGGTGCACCTAGTGCTTGGAATGAATCCAATACAGCTGGAAATTCTCCTATAGTAGATAAGGGTCTTAATGCAGATGCTGGGATGGCAGGTCCTTCCATTGGAATAAGTACAGCAGGTGATGCATGGTCTCGTGCCCCTAGAACACTTGCTCCATCAGATTCTTATGAAAGCATTGGAAGCAATCGTAGTCGGAGTCGCAGACGAACTTCAAGCTCCTCTGATAAGTCAGAGAACACAGGGCAGCAGCGACCCTCTTTGCGTACTCGCCTTCCTGGAAGTTCACGAGATGACCTCTCACTTATTTCCTTCTCAAATGGTAGTGACATAAGGAGTTCATCATCACGTGAGGTTTTGATTACTCCACCTCAGGGAGCCGGGATGTACCCACCAAGGAACCGCTACAATGTGAAACTCCCACCTCTCAGCAAAAGAGAATATTAAACCCTCTATGTACACTGACATCCTAGTGTTATTGCCAAATTGTATTAAGTTTATCTTGTGCCATTAGCACAAAACATTGGTAGAAATTAATTGGGAAGAAATATGCAAAATTTTAATTTTAGAATTAATTCAATTCAACCAGTGCCATTTGTAGATTTGTGACATAAATTTTCAGTGGAGAAATATGCTTAAAGTATCACTTAAGGTGCTGTTATCGTGCATACATATGCCAGTTGAGGCAGACGAAAGAATGAATGTACTGTAATTTCTTTGGTGGTATTCTTACTGATATTGGATGTATGTTGCTAATTATTATGAGCAAGAGTAGTGTTTATCATGATAGCCACAAAATGTGAGCTTCAAGTGATAAAGATTAATTAATAATACTGTGGGCTGAATGAGTGTATATTTGAAAGTTTATAACTATTGCACTTTACCACATTATTTGTTTATAATGTGGATTGCTAATCATAACCATCCATTTTTCTGTGATAATATGTTTCGACTTTCTCATATAAATATTGTTGGCCTATTTTATACTGGTTATATTTCAGCCTATGTATGGGAGGGTGGACATGTCAGATTTTAATAAAACCTAGATAGTTTACAGGGGCTCATAGTCACTGTACAAATTAATTCTAACTGAAATGGACATTTACTTCATTACTTGAGTAGGTAAAATGAGTCTACATTTCGCAATCCTAGTAAGAAGACATAACTCATACAAGTGATTGAATAACTTTAAAACTGCTTAAGAATTATTCATCTACCAACCTAACTGCATACCTTTCTATAACTTAAGTTACAAGTTTAAGTGTGGTTTAATTAAAAATTTCCATGGCTTTATTGGGCATGGCAATGAATGTGTTTTTGGCAAGATAAAAGCCCAAATGTTCTTCAGCAGCTTTGGCCATTTGCAAAAAATTTGTAATATTATTTATGTTTTAATGTTTTAAACATTAATATTACCTTGCATATTAAGCAAAAACTCAATAAAACAGGTGTTTGTATTCAGTTTTGATCTGTTAGCTAAAGGTTGCTTACGTTCACATTTGTTACAAAGTTCACATTTGTTATGTTATGAGTTCACATTTGTTACAAAGGTGAACTTGCAAATCATGAATTTTTGTTTTGTTCTATACTGCTACTGTACAAACGTCTAGTGCTCATATATTAGCACTAGAAGTTTGCAAAAATTAAGAGCTACAGAATATGCAATTATTGTATTTATGGCAGTTCTTTGGAGTTCTGACTGCGGTTTATTTGCTTTGTCAGCTGACTGTTCCATGTATACATTTGAACTGTTTATTGATCAGAAACACAGACACCAGTATAAATGTAGTTTGACTTTTTTTTACTATTTTCTGAAAGAGGAAAGATTAATGGAAGTATAAAAGAAAAAGATGAATACTGTATATTTACTAAATGTTAAGTCTGTACTTCATCCAGTAGATTTTGTTAAAGGTAGGATTTACAACTTTTCTTTAGCCTAGTTTACCTTACATTCCATCTAAGTTGGTTTTAACCCTTACACTGCTCCAATCTTTTTAACCCTTACACTGCTCTAATCCTGTTAACAAGATTAGAGCAGTGTAATGGTTAAGTAGTCATTATGTAAGATACCCGGATGTGTACTGTTAGGTCTTAAATTTTATTAACATGTCTATATAGTCATTCTGGCTGAGCATTTTCTCCTCATAAGTACCTTACTTTTAATAACATGTAAATTCAGTAACAGTATTAAGTGAGAATAGTTGAATAAACACAACAGGTGCAACTAGGCTAGTAGGTGAGGCATAAAGAGTTAAGCCTCACTCGCTTCCCTGTAGTCACCGATTGATTAGTACACTGATATCTTTGTCTGATACACAGTATATATATATACAGTACTGTGCTGCAAACTTTCAAAAGAAAAAATGCTGTATATTGATATCTACAAAATGGAGGGGCTTAAATAAGCAGACTATTTCAAATCTGAATGCTGTGCTTTTAAAATCAGTGTCTAAATAATGGGTTTTTGTAAAGTGTATGAGTAAATACTGATTGTTAATAGTGCTGCATACTATGATCAATGTTAGCACTAAAAGAATTGTGTTTATAGTTGTACACTAAAATAAATTAGGGTTGGCAAATTGAAAGGTAATCATTGTGCATAGGTAATTAAGGCATTATATGTACAGCATATTACTGCACATGCTAAAATCACCTTTATACTAAAATCACCATTATACTTATGCATTAAATTACAGTTGATTGGGCCCCCAAAAATATATGATATATGAGAAAATGTCGACAGCTAGAAACCATAAACACAGTATGTTTTTTTTGGAAGGCTGCTGAATGCTGGTAACCTATTTTACAAAATAAGTGTTTTTTGTTCAATGAAAAATTAATAAATATCTCTGTTATTTGAAACTTTGTTAATTTCATGAATATGATTTGTCAGTCTCTGTAATACATACAGTGCATTTAATGACATTCCCATAGTGTCGGATTGGTCATTTCAGGGGTGGCCCTGCTACTTATAAGTTGGCACTCAATGTGCGATGGTCCATGTGGTTTGGCCCCGTTCCTTCACCCAGGTCTCCTGGCTCCTATCCAGTCCCCATATTAGTGCCTTCTCATAAATTTCTTACATCTCTCTGATACATGCATGTTTCATCCTCTTTTTTAAGTAAGTTTTCATACATCCAGGTATTATATTTGAAACTAATCTTACTGCATATTTTATATAGATTACACCAGTGGTAGGTCAGCCAGAGTAAAATTTGTATTACAGCTAATTTCAGTTAGCACAGTATGCCTAAGTACTTACGACTATCAGATTATTTATCGTGCATTTTTATGCACAAGTAAAGGTTATAATGAACATAATTATGATCTAATAGCTTCATGTATTTGTGTAATCTTTTATATCAATCACTTGTTTGGGGCAAATTTCTTCCATAAATGTTAGTTAAACATTATTTATAGTTTTGTATAAATGTTTACCTAAAGATCTTGCCTAGTAATTTGTACTTTTTAATTTTCTATTAAGTTCTGTACAATATTTTTAAGTGACTTATCAAGTGATTACTGTATTCTATAATGTTCATTAATCAAAATTTATTTGTTTCAGCAATGATTGTAATTAAATACAAGACTTTTTAAGTTATCCATTTTTTGGTGCTAATAGTGTAGTTGTGTTTCATGATTGCATTTCCCTTTATGTTTTGTTTTATATTCATCCATTTGTTATCATAAAATTTTACTAATAATGTATAATTATCATTGTTAGTAAAGTCAAACCTCAATATGATATGTGAGTCTTCTGCTTCATGTAATTTAAGATCTTTATAACAGTTAAGTACTTTTAGATAACCTCTTGATGAAGTGTGGGTAGTTGAGGGTATCTTGGGGAAGTGTGGGTATTTGAGGGTATCATGGTGAAGTGTGGGTAGTTGAGGGTATCATGGTGAAGTGTGGGTAGTTGAGGGTATCTCAGTGAAGTGTGGGTAGTTGAGGGATATCTTGGTGAAGTGTGGGCAGTTGAGGGTATCTTGGGGAAGTGTGGGTAGTTGAGGGTATCTTGGTGAAGTGTGGGTAGTTGAGAGTATCTTGGTGAAGTGTGGGTAGTTGAGGGTATCTTGGTGAAGTGTGGGTATTTGAGGGTATCTCGGTGAAGTGTGGGTATTTGAGGGGTATCTTGGTGAAGTGTGGGTAGTTGAGGGTATCTAAATTATAGTGTGTGTACATGGAAAGGATGAGATAGGCAAGGAGTGATTTGTGTAAATCTCTCTTTTTCAAACATTAAGTAATGTGCTGTTTGAAATATTTTATTGCTTGAAAATTTTGTTAGATTTAAATTCCAACTAATCACCTAAATCTTAAATATTGTACTTAGCTTATTTACATTATATATTAATGTATGTTATATTCAAGTACAGTATCTAGCTTTTCTACAAGCTTGCATCATTAATTTATCTTTTAATATGTACAGTACAGCATTTAGTTCCCCTGTTTAGAATTTGATTATGGCAAATAGGTACAATTTGCCTGATGGTCCATAGGAACTCAATATTCCTCTGTAAAGTTTATGTAAGAATGAGTTTAGGGGGGTGAGGAACCCCTTGGCCTACCTGAACTCTTAACAAGGATTATTTCATGCGAGAGGAATAAGGATGCAGTATTGTATAGACTACAGTACTAATGTATGTGCATGCATTTCGTTTTGTTTTAATATCTACATGTAAATTATCTGTAAAAGTTGCCAAGTTACGAGTGATTTTTTTAATGTTATTGTATAGTAAAACACATTTTCAGTTTGGAGGTTGGACAGGGCAAAGGCATAAATCGCTTTCACAGTTTTGCTTGTGTTTCGATAATAACTTTTTGGTAAAATACATATGCCCCAGTTTATCTATATAAACTATGTAGATAATAATTATACATTTGCATAGGTATAAGAATCTAAGTGCAAATCGCAAAGCTTTATAATACTCGAAGATAATTTTTGAAACAATATTCAATTACAGGTGTACTGTACTATGTTCTGAAGCAAAAGGACTCAAGAATGAGCTTACCTTAGTCAAAAGATAGACTAGTGCCAAGACCGAGTAAGAAGGCTGTAAACATTTTAATTTAATTCTAAGCCCAATAATATCATGCTTTGTTCTCAGTTCACTTGCCCACATACAACAGAGGGGTGTCAAGTTTGCATGTGCATTTATGTTTAAAAGATAGATGTAGAAAGGAACAGTCTATGTAATGGAAATTTATATTACTGTATTTGTTTTTATATTTTTCTGAATATTCATTGCTGTATTTCCTGTTATTAGGAAATGCACATTTTTATTGTATCACCCTGTATCCTATGTTAGCGTACACAGTCAAGGACATTTACTAATGTGAAAGCTAAACCATATTCTAGAATCCTTAAAAAAATATTGAGCAATAGTAATGGATCTCAAGCTACTGTATTTACATTGGCAATAGCCATAATATTTGACGAAGATCTTGCACATGTCGGCCAGACTGTAATGTGACAGAAGTTGTACACTATATGATGTAAAGGAGAATACAATAATTAACTTATTAAAGTATTAGGACATTTAGGAGATGTAGTTTATGATACATGATGTGCAAAAATATTTTGAACAATGTATCTGTAAGTACACAATTTAAAAGCCACATGGCCTACAATTATAGATGATGAATTGCTGTGCAATACTGTATTACAATCATTACACTGTATTACAATACTCACAGTGTTGTATTATGATACTCTCACAGTGTTGTATTACAATACTCTCACAGTACTGTACAATATGTACAATTAGTGCAGATTGACGAAGCCTCAATGCTTGGCTTGCAGGCCAAACCTCTGTCGCACCTTGTTACCTACAATTGTAAATAGCCACATTTTTCTCACTGTAAATAGGGAAGTTACAAATTCAAAAAAAAACATAAGTAAAACGATTCACTTGTAACAATGTATTAAATAAAAAATATAAATTCTACCAAGATTAATTTTAATAAATATACTGAATATATTAAGTACTGTCGTGGTTTATATCAATTATGACCTCTAAAATAATTACATTTTGTCCATAGTCATATTCGCCATCACATGAATGGTGCTGAATTTCTAGCGACATAAGAGTTTCTTATTTAAATAGTGAGTCAGGTACATTATGAGTGATAATGAAAAATTGCTCCGTCAAGTACAGGAATAATTCATCTGTGCTACAAGAGTGTCATCCTAAGTGTTTTTTATTTTTTGGGGTTATATTAATCTACTTTGGGTGTACTTCTGTATATGTGTGTGTGTGTGTGTGTGTGTGCATATATATATATATATATATATATATATATATATATATATATATATATATATATATATATATATATATATATATATATATATATATATATATATATATATATATATATATATATATATATATATATATGTATATATATATGTCGTACCTAGTAGCCAGAACGCACTTCTCAGCCTATCATGCAAGGCCCGATTTGCCTAATAAGCCAAGTTTTCCTGAATTAATATATTTTCTCTAATTATTTTCTTATGAAATGATAAAGCTACCCATTTCATTATGTATGAGGTCAATTTTTTTTATTAGGGTTAAAATTAACGTAGATATATGACCGAACCTAACCAACCCTACCTAACCTAACCTAACCTATCATTATAGGTTAGGTTAGGTTAGGTACCCAAAAAAGTAAGGTTAGGTTAGGTTAGGTAGGTTAGGTAGTCGAAAAACAATTAATTCATGAAAACTTGGCCTATTAGGCAAATCGGGCCTTGAATAGTAGGCTGAAAAGTGCGTTCTGGCTACTAGGTACGACATATATATATATATATATATATATATATATATATATATATATATATATATATATATATATATATATATATATATATATATATATATATATAAAATACACATGAGAGGATGTGCAGTGACTTAATATCTAACATATTCAGAGATTTGAGTAAGGGTACTGAGGGATGTCTGGGGCCAGAGTTGGATATTGTCCTAATAGCAGCTTTGTGTTGAGTAATTAAAGAACGTAAATGATTTTGGGTAGTAGAACCCCAAGCACAAATACCAAAGTTGAGATAAGGATAGATGAGGGAGTAATAGAGCATCACCAGTGCAGGGTGATGTACATAATATCTGATCTTAGAAAGAATACCAACAGTTTTTTAAACTTTTTTATATATTTAGAATGTGTCCCTGGAAATTCAGCTTGTGGTCAATGAGAACGCCAAGGAATTTGCCATCTATTTTGTTACAAATTTGGGAATTATTTATCATGAGATTTATTTGATTTGAGGATTTATTGCCAAACAAAATATAGAAAGTTTTGTCAATGTTGAGTGTGAGTTTGTTGGCAGTTAGCCAAAGATGGACTTTATTTAGCTCAGTATTCACTGTGACATTTAGAGCAAGGGGGTCAGGACTGGAGTAAATGAAGGTTGTGTTGTCAGCAAATAGAATTGGTTTGAGGTGTTGGGAGGTATTTGGAAGGTCATTAACAATCTTTTGACGCTAGTTACACAATTATTAATGTTATATACATGTACACAAACTCATGTATACATGTACATATACATACGTATACATATATACATACGCACACATATTTAATCACCCACACAAATACACACATCATTAATCTTTTGTGTCACAAGTGATTCAACAAGAGGCTCACAACAGTCACTATACAAGGCACTTTACATCTATGGTGAGTCACACAGTTACTAGTCTTGCTGCACACCCACCCATGTTGTTGTTATAGATTCAGCTACTCGGAACAAGTTGCAAGTAGCACGGGCTATGGTGAGCCCGTAACTAACCTGGCACAGGAGCGGGGCAAGAAGCACGGGCTATGGTTAGCCTCTGACACCCACCCAACTGGGCGGCAGCTTTACAGTCATGTGCACGCATTACCTACAGTAAACAAATTTTAAAACATACTTCGCTAAGATTTCGGGCAGCACATCATTATGAATGAAGTACTTACACATTTCTTGGATACTATTGATGGTGTTATCTCTAAATTCCGCGATTTTTTCACATAACATTATATAATGACGCAAAGTATGCGAATAGCTCTGCTGACAGAGTTTACATTTAGTCAAATCTACATCAGCAGATGTTACGAAGTCTGCAGTAGTTAGTTTTGTTCATTTGTTATGCACCCCATACCCATCCTGTGGGCGGTAGTTGAAAGGGTTACAGAGGCACGTGTTGTAACCCGTTCTCGCACTTGCTTACAGTCAACATTGGCTTATTTAATATGTGCATATGTGACATACTAATTGATTGTGAATATTTTAGTTTACCTTGAAAAGCTTCATAGAAAACACCGACCTCACCTAACCTTCTTAGTATGTTAAGATAAGCATCTTATTTACAATTATTACTTTACCTATCAACGGTATAGGTTAAGTAATAATTGTAATTAAGAAGCAATAAGATGCTTATCTTAACATACTAAGAAGGTTAGGTGAGGTCGGTGTTTTCTATGAAGCTTTTCAATGTAAACTAAAATATTCACAAACAATTAGTATGTCACATATGCACTTATTATTACCTGCCCGAAACGCTGTGCGTACTAGTGGCTTTACAAGATTGTAAATACTGTACTATTCAATGTATTCTCACAAACCCAATGTACCTTCTTGTATATATATATAAATAAATAAAATAAATAAATAAATAAAATTAAATAAGCCAATATTGACTATAAGCAAGTGCGAGAACGGGTTGCATAATAGGCTCAGGGACTGAACCCCACAATTTATTTAGCTAAGAATGTTACAATCTTGATGAGCTAGTTACAAAATTCAATGCACATCGTCACATCAATCTGCTGTATAGTGTCTATTAATCTTGTTTAAATTACCAATCAAGCTGTCAATGTAATCAGAGCTTTAATATACCAATGTGCTTTAATATACTTACTAATCTCTCTCATCTCATTTTTTTTCCTTGCAATGTATTTGTTATCATTTTATTAATTCTGCTAGAATTTACCTACTTAAAATTATTCTGCCCGAAACGCTGCGCGTACTAGTGGCTTTACAAGATTGTAAATACTATGCTATGTATTCTCACAAACCCAATATACCTTCTTGTATATAAATAAATAAATAAAGAAATAAATCAACAATGGGCCCGAGACCTTAACAAATTATTTATTGATTTATCGTTTGAATGAAAATATCATAGAAAACGGTTTCCATCCAGCTTTTATAGAAAACGTTATGATGAAGCCATTAACTTAAATAAATTAAAAAATATCTAAACATTAATAATTCTTTAGTGGATATTCTCGGAGTTTAGTGGGGTAATTAGTGGGAACCTTGGCTCAGCTTCGACGCTAAGTAAGAGATTATATGTTCCTTGATGGAGACCTGTTGTTTGTGCATATTTAATCGCCTAGAAAGAGACGTTGTTGTCTTGCTTATATACTGAGTTCTTTGGGGCTTACAGTCCCCAAGCGGGCATGTGAAGGCATAGACGACGTTGATTTCCTTCAAGACGTTCTGCTTGGTGTCTGGGGAGTTTTTCATGAGTAGGTTGGCCGTTTTTTGTTTTTGTAGTAAATTGTCAATTGTATTTTCTGATTTTCGTCTGTAGGGATAACGTTTCTATCAATAATGTCTTTCAGAACCCTTTCCTCCGTTTTATGAGCCGTCGAAAAGAAGTTCCTGTAAAACAGTCTAATAGGGGGTATAAGTGTTGTGTTAGTTAACTCTTCAGAGGTTGCATGGCGTTTCACCTCTCTTTTTAAAACGTCTTCAACAAAACCGTTAGAGAAGCCATTGTTGACTAGGACCTGCCTTACTCTACAGAGTTCTTCAACGACTTGCTTCCATCCTGAGCTGTGGCTGAGAGCCCGGTCGACGTAAGCGTTGACAACACTCCTCTTGTACCTGTCTGGGCAGTCACTATTGGCATTGAGGCACATTCCTATGTTTGTTTCCTTAGTGTAGACTGCAGTGTGGAAGCCTACGTCCCTTTCCGTGACTGTTATATCTAGAAAAGGCAGCTTCCCATCATTCTCCATCTCGTACGGGAAACTCAACACAGAATTCTGCTCAAATGCCTCCTTCAGCTGCGACAGACGTCTGACATCAGATACCTGCATAAAAATGTCGTCAACATACCTGCAGTATATGGCGGGTTTCAAGTCCATGTCAACTAAGACCCTCTGCTCGATGGTATCCATATAGAAGTTCGCAAACAGGACACCTAGGGGAGAACCCATGGCGACCCCCATCTAATTGCTTATATATGTGCCCATCTGGACTCAAGAAGGGTGTCTCTTTAGTGCAGGCTTGGAGTAGCTTCCTTAGTATGTTTTCTAGTATGTCAAGAGGAGTACAAGTTAGATCACGATACACTCTATCCGCTATCATCCCGATTGTTTCATCCACAGGTACGTTGGTAAACAGTGACTCTACATCCAACGAGGCTCTTATCCCCGTGGCCCGTGCTCCCCACAGTAAATCAACAAATTCCTTTGGAGACTTCAGGCTGAAAGCACAGGGGTACATAAGGGGTCAGCAAGCAGTTGAGTCGCTTAGCCAGTCTGTATGTAGGTGTGGGTATCTGGCTGTTGATTGGCCAAAGTCGGCTTCGTGGGTCTTGACATTCCCTTCCCATACGCATAACCATGTTTGTATTCTCCAATAACCTTTGGCAAGTGGAGTCCGGATTTCTTGGCGTTCACAGTTTCAATCAATCTGTTAACAGATTGATATATATATATATATATATATATATATATATATATATATATATATATATATATATATATATATATATATATATATATACAAGAGTTTTTACATTCTTGTACAGCCACTATAGCTCGTAATTCATTACGGGCAAATCCTTAATCCTAATTTTCACACACACATCCCTAGGATGTGTGTGTGTGTGTGTGATCCCTATTTACATCTAGGTGGAATCATCACATCCCCTATTTACTGCTAGGTGAACAGGGGGCATGAGGGTGAAAGAAACTCTGCCCATTTGTTTCCACCTCCGCCGGGGATCGAACCCGGACCCTTAGGACTACGAACCCCGAGTGCTGTCTACTCAGCCGCCAGGCCCCCCAATCAGTCCACACCTCACCTCACCATCCTCTAGCAGATTAGGGAAAAGGTATTAACTGTACATCTTGGTAAGAGGTATTAATTGTAATTAGTGGATTACGTAGACTTAACAAACCTATCTCATTAAGCTAATGAGAGCTTGGGGCGAGTATATTATTGACGTAATGTACTCGCTACACCGGAATTCTCGATTGTGTGCCGAGAACGACCCGCCTACACTACCGAGACCCCTTAATATCTCCCTTACCATACATGCAAAACACCATATCTCACCTGAAGATGTTCCAGGCAGGAACGAAATATTATTTCAATAACTTAAACAACCAACTATGGTCAGACGCATCGAATTCTTGAACATAAAAATCCACAATGAAAAAAGTGGTCACTCTCAACCAAATGTACTTAATGGACCGACTGCTACCATGCTACACCTAATCTAACATTATATATATATATATATTATATATATATATATATATATATATATATATATATATATATATATATATATATATATATATATATATATATATATATATATATATATATATATATAAGGGAGAGAAAGATCAATAGATATGAGAAGGAGAGGGTTGGATGCCCGGGACAGGTAAATGACCGGAAGAGGAGACTGAGGTCAGCAGAGGGTGGATGAGGTCAGTGGGGGGTCAGCACGGGTCAAAAGGGATTATCAGTGATCTTGTTATTGTTCAGTGAGTATATATGTGCGGATTTGTGAAGGTGTGATGGAGATGGGGTCCGGGAGAGGGGGGGGGGCAGGTGGCAGGGATTGGGTTTGTGTTGGTGTCAGAGGGAAGGAAAGGGGGGGGGGGCTGGAGTAATGGATGGTGTGGAGGAGGAAGTTGTATATGGGAAGGAGGTGTGTGGAAGAGGTGAGAAGGAAGCGAAGATTTAGAATGGAGGAGAATTGCGGAGGCGAAATAATGAAGTATAGGAGAAAATGAGGAAGAGGAGCTGGAAGGCAGAGAAAAGCTTGTGTTCAGGGACAGGGGAAAATATTCAGCTGCGGCTTAGCAGCCGAATACTGAACATTTCAACCGGATGTATAACCGCCCTCTCCAGTGTTCTCAGCCTCCACCACCGCGGCCGTGTTATCATCAACAAAGCCATGTGTTGCATCGCCATCTTCAGCGTCGTCCTGAACATCATCATTAGCGATCTCAACAAGCTGAAATGAAGTCAACCCACCATATGAAGGCTTTGGTTCAATCGCCTTATGATCGTACATTAACATTAAATATATTTTGTTTCTAATTAGTTTCTGGGGTCGGGCTTCAGAGCAGCTGTTGTACGATAACAGCTGTCTTGCAGTTTCCCCAGAAATGTCGATTTAATGAACCCGTCTTAGAATATAGAGAAGTAGAGGGAAGCAGGAGGGAGCAATGAACCCTCTCTCCTTATCCATAAGCACCTCCTCCACACCATCAGACCAGCCCACCATTGTGTTATGCCAGCAGGGGTGGAGGATCTGACAACACTGCCTATACAGCCTAGTAATCCTGCGTGAAAAACACCCAGATTAAACTTGTCGCCTTTGTCTTCCTGTATCTCTCTCTTTATTTGTCTGTCGCTTAGTTACTCCCTCAGGCCACCTCCGGGTGATACCAAAGTAATACCAGGGTTATTGATAGGTGATACCAAGTGATTTCAAAGTGAGACCAATGTGATGTCAGTTGATTCCAGGGTGGTATCAGGGTGATACCAAGTAATCCCAACGTAATTCAATGGTGATACCAGGATAGGCCAGGCGAGCCAAAGGTTACCCGAGGGTGAAGGAGTGTAAGGGGTCCCAGGCAAGAGTGGCAGGAGAACTGAGTAATAAATTGCAACAATATGGACTGCTTTTCTCTCTCTCGTGTAATTCACTCTCTGTACTCTGATGTCATAAGAACGTGATGTACCTATAACAAATACTGAGGCGGTAACAATGGGATCGAATCCTCTGGGCTAAAAAGGGATGCTAGTTCGATTTCATCGCATAGCCTCAATGTTAATACTGTAAACAAAGACGACAAGAGCCATAGGATCGAGCCCGGTTGATGGCTAAGGGCATCATTGACACATCAACGCCCGTCACTGACCTGCGGATCAGACCACTGATGAGAGATCACCACCCAGCTGATCAGACCGCCCGTCCAGTGATCAGACCGTCAGACCGCCAGGCCTGGTCTGACGTCTCCAGGATTACTGCCACTACATCACCTGATGGAGCAGCTGGAGGAGTAGTAGCTGCTTCCAGAACTACACTTTCAGCTGCCCTAAATGATAGCTTACAAGAGGAGTAACTATAGAAATTAAAAAGAGTCTGAAAGAGCAGCTAAAAAAAAAGAAGAAGCAGTTGGAGGAGCAACTCCTGAAACAACTGAAAAAATATATATGAAGAAGCCGCTGAGGAAACAACTGAAAGTGCAGCTGAAGGAACCTTCAAAGGAGCAGCTGAAGATTAAGGAGTCGTTCACCATGTCACAATTGTTGTCGTGGGTCGAATACGCCCCACGTCGAGGGTCGACAGCCTCTCGCTTTGCCACAAGGACGCTAACTCCACCACCGCGTCGACATCCATTCAGCCCAGACAACAGTAATGACTTCATCACCAACTCACGCTCCCCTGGGAGACTGACTGACCTTCTCCCGTCTCCGCCCCCCGACACAAGTGACCTGATCGATGGCTTGGAGGTCAGAGGTCACATGATGAGCTGACCTGGAGTTACACCTGCTCCAGGCAACACCACCTGGAATGGGAGGTCATGCCTCTACAATCAACAGAGGGGTAGAAATAGCCTAAGCTACTCTATCCCTTTGAGATGTATTTCTTTCTTATCTCAATAAACGTACTTGAACTTGAACGAGGTTTATTCGGAGGTCTAGTTACTCACACGGTGGCCAGGTTACTCACACGGTGGCCAGGTTACTCACACGGTGGCCAGGTTACTCACACGGTGGCCAGGTTACTCACACGGTGGCCAGGTTACTCACACGGTGGCCAAGTTACTCACACGGTGGCCAGGTTACTCACACGGTGGCCAGGTTACTCACACGGTGGCCAGGTTACTCACACGGTGGCCAGGTTACTCACACGGTGGCCAGGTTACTCACACGGTGGCCAAGTTACTCACGGTGGCCAGGTTTAAGTGATTAATGCTTTTACAATCTCACTTCATAATTACATCACATGTATTACAATCATAAATTTTGCATCACTGAAGAATAATTCTTGGGTACATGTTCAGTATAACAGTGTTCCTGTAGAGTAACTTCGGGAGGAGCCAGCTTATCGTAACTTGGGGAAGGAGACCGCTTATCATAACTTGAGGAGGAGACCGCTTATCATAACTTGAGGAGGAGACCGCTTATCATAACTTGGGGAAGGAGACCGCTTATCATAACTTGGGGAAGGAGACCGCTTATCATAACTTGGGGAAGGAGACCGCTTATCATAACTTAGGGAGGAGACCGCTTATCATAACTTGGGGAGGAGACAGCCTAAAACGAAACTTGAGGAGAGGAGACAGATTTCAATAACTTGGATAGGATATAGTTAATTAAGACTAAACATGGGAGGGAGATAGTAGATACAAACTTTATCCACAGTTTCATGAGCAGATAAATAACCAATTGCAAGAAGGGAGAATGGAATATGTTCCAGCGCGAGGCTTTACCTACTAACGTGCCTAAAAATTTGTTTACAGTTTGCTGTTCTATACGCAAGAGGGACGGGACCAGCAACTATAAATAATAAAGAAAGGATAATAACAGACTGGAATCCACCATCACACTAGAGGAACGAAGAAACAAAGGGATTGGGGAAGGTTACGAAAACAAACAAAATACTGACGCCCTACAGTAGGATTGAACTCAATGATATATCAATTTCTGGGGATTTCATTGCACAAAGTTGCTTGCTGGGTTTGAGATTGGAAACAGTAGCACGAGACGTCACTCTGGGTTACTCTAGACACATGTGTGTCGTCCAGTTGCTCGGAGGAACAGATTTACTGCAGGACGGGAGCCCCCCGAGCACATCGAACGGGTTAAATTTTAAATTTAAAGACACACTGTTTTTAATTTTAAAAAGAGTGTCTCGCTGTCTTTTGAAACGTTAAAAGACAGCGAGACACTATTTCATATGTAAAGATGACAAGAAAAGGGAATTAGGTAATGAGTTATTAAATTTGATTGACTGGTGGAAGATTTATGTAAACGCACGCACGCCTGCACACACACACACACACACACACACACACACACACACACACACACACACACACACACACACACACACACACACACACACACACACACACACACACTACTACTACTCTCTAGAAAACAGACCAATAAAACACTACCCTCCCTTCGCAAGCCACAAAGACATATACGCCACTGTCACAAACCTATAATTACAGAACAATAGACGGACACGTTCTCACTCCTCCTCACCATTAACTGGTAAGCCTTCATCCTCTCCACTACCAGCATACTAACTTGCCAGTATAATAACTCATTAAGTACTGCGTGGTGGCCACCCGTCACAGAAATGGATGTTGGTCTCATTAAGGTGGAATAGAGAGAGAGAGAGAGAGAGAGAGAGAGAGAGAGAGAGAGAGAGAGAGAGAGAGAGAGAGAGAGAGAGAGAGAGAGAGAGAGAGAGAGAGAGAGAGAGAGAGAGAGAAGAGAGTTAGCTTCAAAAAACATTCTCTTGAAATAAATGGGTCTCTAGGAACAGGCTTCAGATGAGCTGAGGTAGGATAACAGCTCTTGCTTGTAGTTTCACTAGCTACGTCATTTGACAGCCCTTATGAACCCTAGTCTTAAAAAAAAAAGATCATATTTTGATTCTAGACTTTGTTATCTGCTAGGAAATGAAACGAAGTCTATTATATGTGTTATCTGGATTGAGATGGACAATATAGAATAGTAAAAGGTTCTCTCCCTACGCTTCACATCCTCTACATTACCCTTCCGGTTTCAAAATCAGATCTGGAAGTAGCCGCGAGTGTCACGGTGAAATACGGTAATGTATATCTGACAAGATATAAGAGCTGGGACGGACCGAACGTTGCTTCTCCATCTTCTGGTGTGTGGATTGGTCCTCATAGGGACGCTACTTCAGCCTCTGCTGTATATACCAGTTCAATACTTAGCATCACGGTGTATAAACCTTACAGCTTATCCAACTGTTTCGTAAGTGATGGTGATGGCCTTAAAGCTTATCAACCAATGGAAAATTACTTACATATACATACATATATATATATATATATATATATATATATATATATATATATATATATATATATATATATATATATATATATATATATATATATATATATATATATATATATATATGACAATGTCAGACCACGGAGGAAAAATGAAACAGGAATTTCCTTAAGTACTTTCGTATATTAAATACATCTTCAGAAGGTCCTTCTGACCTTCTGAAGATGTATTTAATATACGAAAGTACTTAAGGAAATTCCTGTTTCATTTTTCCTCCGTGGTCTGACATTGTCACATTCTTAATCACGTGTTTATTTTCGTGATATACACACACACACACACATATATATATATATATATATATATATATATATATATATATATATATATATATATATATATATATATATATATATATATATATATATATATATATAATGGCCTCACTGCATCCATGGTTCCTGACCGCTATCTGAGAAGCTGGAGAAACTCTATAACCTGTGACAAGTAGCCTTGTACCTTGCAGGTAACCAATGTTGTAACCCATTTTGTGTAATGAAGTTTTAAATGTGCCAGTGCACAATAGAGCCCAACAAGGCTCTCCCGGGTGCTGCATATCGTCTTCTTCGAGGATTATGGACACATCAACAAGCGTATCACACTCCATCGCTGACTCAGTTAGTCCACGCGCCATGAATACCTTCACATGGTATTCCTTCATTAATACCAATAATACCTTCACATGTGGGGCCTGCTAATCTGGTAGATAGCGCGCAGGACTCGTAATTCTGTGGCGCGGGTTCGATTCCCGCACCAGGCAGAAACAAAGGGGCAAAGTCTCTTTCACCCTGAATGCCCCTGTTATCTAGCAGTAAATAGGTACCTAGGAGTTAGTCAGCTGTCACGGGCTGCTTCCTGGGGTGTATGTGTGGAGAAAAAAATAATAGTAGTTAGTAAACAGTTGACTGACAGTTGAAAGGCGGGCCGAAAGAGCAAAGCTCAACCCCCCCCCCCCAAACACAACTTCAAACAAACAAACACAACTTGCAACTACAGCAAGTGAATACATGCTGTATTTCCTGCATTTAAACCCCGCATATAAACGCTTCACAACACTATACCAATTTCACACAAGTTGCATCACCCTGTGAACCATCACCGGCAATAAATCACAGCAAAACCTCGGCTACATTGTCAGTCACTTCAGGTTCATTCCTGAGACACTTGTAAGAGATCTTGAATATGTAAACACCACAGCACTCTGCTGCACTCTATACATTACGAGAGTGTGCGTGGAATACATAATATGCATAATTGAATATGAATTACATACATGGTGTTTAAAAACAAGGTTCAGTATAGAAATGGTGGATTACGTTACCATGTACATTTTTTACATGTCTTCCTATTTAATTGGGCAGTTTTTTAGAATGTCAGACATTGCCACATTATATTTAGAGATGCCGCCTCGGGACACACAGGAACCTGGCGGGGGGAGGGGTGCTGGTGTGGGGGGAGGGGTGCTGGTGTGTGGGGAGGGGTGCTGGTGTGTGGGGGAGGGGTGCTGGTGTGTGGGGGAGGGGTGCTGGTGTGTGGGGAGGGTGCTGGTGTTGGGGGGAGGGGTGCTGGTGTTGGGGGGAGGGGTGCTGGTGTGGGGGGGAGGGGTGCTGGTGTGTGGGGGAGGGGTGTGGGGGGGAGGGGTGCTGGTGTGTGGGGAGGGTGCTGGTGTTGGGGGGAGGGGTGCTTGTGTTGGGGGGAGGGGTGCTGGTGTGTGGGGGAGGGGTGTGGGGGGAGGGGTGCTGGTGTGGGGGGGAGGGGTGCTGGTGTGTGGGGGAGGGGTGCTGGTGTGTGGGGGAGGGGTGCTGGTGTGTGGGGGAGGGGTGCTGGTGTGTGGGGAGGGTGCTGGTGTGTGGGGGAGGGGTGCTGGTGTGTGGGGGAGGGGTGCTGGTGTGTGGGGGAGGGGTGCTGGTGTGTGGGGGAGGGGTGCTGGTGTGTGGGGGGAGGGGTGCTGGTGTGTGGGGGAGGGGTGCTGGTGTGTGGGGAGGGGTGCTGGTGTGTGGGGGAGGGGTGCTGGTGTGTGGGGGAGGGGTGCTGGTGTGTGGGGGAGGGGTGCTGGTGTGTGGGGAGGGTGCTGGTGTTGGGGGGAGGGGTGCTGGTGTTGGGGGGAGGGGTGCTGGTGTGGGGGGAGGGGTGCTGGTGTGTGGGGGAGGGGTGCTGGTGTGTGGGAAGGGTGCTGGTGTTGGGGGGAGGGGTGCTGGTGTGGGGGGGAGGGGTGCTGGTGTGGGGGGAGGGGTGCTGGTGTGGGGGGAGGGGTGCTGGTGTGGGGGGAGGGGTGCTGGTGTGGGGGGGAGGGGTGCTGGTGTGTGGGGGAGGGGTGCTGGTGTGGGGGGGAGGGGTGCTGGTGTGGGGGGAGGGGTGCTGGTGTGGGGGGGAGGGGTGCTGGTGTGTGGGGGAGGGGTGCTGGTGTGTGGGGGAGGGGTGCTGGTGTGTGGGGAGGGTGCTGGTGTTGGGGGGAGGGGTGCTGGTGTTGGGGGGAGGGGTGCTGGTGTGTGGGGGAGGGGTGTGGGGGGAGGGGTGCTGGTGTGGGGGGAGGGGTGCTGGTGTGTGGGGGGAGGGGTGCTGGTATGGGGGGAGGGGTGCTGGTGTGGGGGGAGGGGTGCTGGTGTTGGGGGGAGGGGTGCTGGTGTGGGGGGGAGGGGTGCTGGTGTGGGGGGGAGGGGTGCTGGTGTGGGGGGGAGGGGTGCTGGTGTGGGGGGGAGGGGTGCTGGTGTTGGGGGGAGGGGTGCTGGTGTTGGGGGGAGGGGTGCTGGTGTGGGGGGGAGGGGTGCTGGTGTGGGGGGAGGGGTGCTGGTGTGGGGGGAGGGGTGCTGGTGTTGGGGGGAGGGGTGCTGGTGTGGGGGGGAGTGGTGCTGGTGTGGGGGGAGGGGTGCTGGTGTGGGGGAGGGGTGCTGGTGTGGGGGAGAGGGGTGCTGGTGTGGGGGGAGGGGTGCTGGTATGGGGGGAGGGGTGCTGGTATGGGGGGAGGGGTGCTGGTGTGGGGGGAGGGGTGCTGGTGTGGGGGGAGGGGTGCTGGTGTGGGGGGGGGAGCAGGACTTAAGAAGGAGAAATGAAGAGTGGAAAATCAGCACAAACAAACACAAATTCCTGATAATACACATTGCAAAAAGAAACCCAAACCCCATTATCCTTGACAACCGTCCGATCCAATATGCGGAGGTATAGGCAGAATACTGGGACTCATGATCAATAGAACAGGGATAAAAATTCACGCAAGGGACCGACTAAACAAAGCCAAAGCAGCCTTAGGAAAACTGAGGAGATTCCGAAGCCTCAGTACGAACATTCAAATACACCTATATAAGGCTCTAGTTCGGCCGCATCTAGAGTATCCCCAGTACCACTTTATAGAAAACTAACATGCAAAAACTGCAAGCAGAGCAAAATAAGGCACTAAGGAGAGAAGCAAAACACCGTCCACCATATGATCAGACAATCCAGGAACCGATGTATATACAGATGAAAGAGTACAGCACTTCCTTCCACCCTGGCAGATAGTACCTTTTGACATCCTGACCCCTGCATACCCCACCAAGAAACTAATCACAAGCAACCCTCATGCTCAGCTTGCTGCTAAATTAAGCACCATAGAACACATTCACAATATACAAACAGAAAACAACATTGCACTGACCATATACACTGACGGATCACTCAATACAGCTACAGGGAGGGCAGGAAGTGCTGTTATTGCTCATCAGCCCGATGGCAGCACAATTCAAAGAAATATCCGAATTAGTAACTGGGCGTCCACAATGCAAGCCGAGTTGGTAGCGATACTGGTAGCACTCGAAATTATTGACAACACTGAAGTAGACAGCTTAATTATTTCTGACTCCCTTTCCTCACTACGAGCAATAAACAGTTTGCAATCAAGTAATAACGTGCTTGTCTTGGAAGCTAGACGTAGATATATAAGAATACTTAGCAAGAGGGTAAATATAAAAATGTTGTGGATTCCTTCTCACATTGGCATGCAGGAACATGACAAAGTTGACGCCCTTGCTAAGGTTGCAGTAAATAAAGACAGTATTGAACGGAATCTTGAGTTATCAAATAGGTCCCTTAAAAGTGTCATTAGACGAGAACTCCTGGATGGATTTGAAGAAAGTAGAACAGTGCAAATTGGAACTAGCAGGTCCATTGTTCATCACAATGAAATGTGTGAAGTAAAACATGTGTATGGGGCAAGTAACAAAGTCAGTAGACTAACAGATGTTGTCACAGCTCGTATAAGACTTGGCTACAAGTATCTCTGGCAGTTCGGCTTGTATAGGGATCTAGATGAAGTAAAGTGTAAAGTGTGTGGACATAGGCAGGGACACACACTCGAACACTATATCTTGGATTGTAGTAAAATTGAGCCTTTTAGAGATAAATCTAAGCTCACTCTGTATGATATGGCAACCTATCTTATTACCATGGATAAATTACCTGAAATCCTTGCACTGTACCCACATTTTGCTTCCAGTAGATGAACGACATATGAGATTCAGAAACAAGTAGTGTATTGTGAGGACTAATAATAATCAGAAGGTCCCCTATGACTCTGTAATATCCCCATTGGCCAAACTATTATGTATTAGCGATAAGACCTACCATTAATGTAGGATGACTTACTGTAAATATGTAGCTCTTGTAATAGCACTTTCTCTGTAACTAGCTGACATTGTATCTATAAGGTGTGAAGGATTGAAGAAATTGTTTATGTAATAATCTAAGATGAGGTCTGATAAAGACCTTTTGTGCCCTCTGTAATGCTTTTGCGCTACCGCTCACAGGATGAGTATGGGGTGCACAATAAACTAGCCGCCTTCGGCGGCAACAATCAAAATCTATATGTTTATCTCTCAGAATGTTCGGTAATACGTTTATTGCATGTGATGTGTGTCTATGTATGTATTAACACGATGTACTGAACGGGGTGAGAATAGCTTGAGCTACCTCATCCCTTTGTGTGTATTTTACCTCAATAAGCTTATTTCAATATATATATATATATATATATATATATATATATATATATATATATATATATATATATATATATATATATATATATATATATATATATATATATGTCGTACCTAGTAGCCAGAACTCACTTCTCAGCCTACTATTCAAGGCCCGATTTGCCTAATAAGCCAAGTTTTCCTGAATTAATATATTTACTATAATTTTTTTCTTATGAAATGATAAAGCTACCCTTTTCACTATGTATGAGGTTTTTTTTTTTTATTGGAGTTAAAATTAACGTAGATATATGACCGAACCTAACCAACCCTACCTAACCTAACCTAACCTATATATATAGGTAAGGTTAGGTTAGATAGCCAAAAAAAGCTAGGTTAGGTTAGGTTAGGTAGGTTAGGTAGACGAAAAAACATTAATTCATGAAAACTTGGCTTATTAGGCAAATCGGGCCTTGCATAGTAGGCTGAGAAGTGAGTTCTGGCTACTAGGTACGACATATATATATATATATATATATATATATATATATATATATATATATATATATATATATATATATATATATATATATGTGTGTATGTATAAATAAATCAATAAATAATAATAATAAAAATAAATAGCCATAAAACAGAACAACATGTGTGGAAACATCAGGGTGTGTGTACATATGAATGCTACACAGTATTCATCTATAGACATCCATATATGCTGAAACACATGTGAAAATCCTCTCACACACTCACAGCTCCCTGACAAGAGAGAGCAAGCTTAGCTTAGCTGCCAACACCCATACATCGTGTCAGCAAGGCGGACAGCCCGCCTGCTTTCATAACTCACTGTATTTCACACTTTCAAACTTTCCTTCACCTATGCCTCTCCATCCTCTTTACTCGCCCCCCCCCCCAAAAAAAAAGGAGTGAACACGTTGAGGAAATTATAATGACGATAACTTTACGTCCTCAGTAGGGGAACGAATGAATGAAAATAACCACATTTTATACATCTCTTCACTGGAAGGTAAAACTCCATTTCTCGGAGGTAATATCTTTTGCGGTTTACTTCAGTCCTGAAATATGTTCTACTTGCTGGTGGGTCAGTAAGCAATTTGATGGCGCCTTAATAAATTTCCCGCTGTTGATAGGCCTTAAACACCCCCACCACCACCACCACAACCACACCCAGCTTGGGGTCATCGGGTATACACACTCACAGAGAGGTGTAGTCTACCCCTCCGTGTGTATACACTGAGAGTTTACTTTAGTCTCAACTACGCTTAGTAATAAAGCATTCACGCTGGTTGGTGGTCAGTACGCGTATTGTATTGGGCTTAATATGGCTGATCCCAAGGCTGACAGCCTATTGTCCCAATGCTGGACCGTCCCAGCTTGTCCCAATCCCCCTCACGCTCCAGTTCTATCTTAGCCCTCAATTATATAAAATTAATTTAACAAATAAAGAGCTCTTAGTATTCTTTTAAGTTTTTTTGATGGGTTTGTATTTGTGCTGTGTGAAATTACGACAACAAACTTGGGGGATAGAAATAGCCTAAGTTACTCTACCCCTTTGAGATGTGTTTCTTTCTTGTCTCAATAAACATACTCGAACTTGAACGACAAACATATTGTAAATTATTTTACAGCTAATGAGATGTTCACTTGAGAGCTTGACGTTCGTATTACCTGTTGTCTTGTGTGTCAATTTAACACATAAAAGCTGGCATTGTGCTAGCCTAAAGCTTCAGTAAAACGATTTCGCGTGTCTATAGAACAGTGAAAACTCTGTACTAGCAGTGATCAATATACTTTAGAAAATAAATGATTTAAAAACACAATTGTACATTCAATTAAAAAATGAAGAGGAGAAATTTGTGGAAAAAATAGTCTAAATTTGCTGACAAAAGTAAAAAGATGAAGACTGAATTTTGCTCTTCCTACGACGGGATTTAGTTTCAAGGCCTATCAGCCTTTGGAGGATCATTAAGTCCACCACAACATCTTACTGACCAATCCGTATGAACCTCTTAGTAGTGACCATGGTTAAAACGTGTCGTGGTTATTGATCACCCTCACTGACCTCCCAGCTGATGTTGTTATATTAGAGGTCAATATATCACTGGTGTCTTCAGTTAATACCACAATTATTCATTAATAATGGTTACAAATGGCTCGGCTATGATTGTATTGAAGGAGACTAGTGTATGAGGCTGGTCTCGGCGACACAGCGCCACCCCCCCCTCCCCCCCCCCCACACACAGCCTAGCACCGCCCTTGAGATCTGCTGGCTTACACATCCCTGGGGGAACAAATATTACTGACAATATGGAAAAGGTCTTAGATGGGTAGAAATAGCCTAAGCTACTCTATCCCTTTGAGCTGTATTTCTTTCTTGTCTCAATAAACAAATTTGAATTTGAATAATGTTAATGAGAATGACATCAAGTGTAAACTATGTGGTATGTTAAGGTCTCACACCCTCACCCGTTATGTTCTGGATTGCCCGTTGATTAATGTATATAGAAACACTGAGATAAGGACTGTTCCTGATCACATAGCCTGCATGTGTCACAACGGAAAGAGTGATGCTATTCTGGAGAGATATAAGAATTTGGCAACAAGATTGTAACCTTTTCTTGAATTGTCTGAATGTCTATTGTAAAATGTCTGTTTACCGAGTCAAAGAAGTATTTGTGTGTACGTCTGATATCGTACTGCATTTGTAAATGAAGAAATGTATATGTTTATCACTCAGAATGTCCCGTAATATGTTGATTATTTGTGATTTGAGACTATATATATATATATATATATATATATATATATATATATATATATATATATATATATATATACATATATATATATATATATATATATATATATATATATATATATATATATATATATATATGATCACGTTGAACTGATCGGGGTGAGAATAGCTTGAGCTACCTCATCCCCTTTGCGGGTATTTATACCTCAATAAACTTATTTGAATCTGAATCCCTGGGAGTACCCATTAACGACCCGGGGTGCTTTTCTTCCCTCAAGAGGAGACTCTGGGAGAGATTAAAGCCCTCGCGGGTCCTTGTTGGTGTCAATGATGGAATTAAGGTGAGACTTGCCCGGAATGCTCTGTATATCGTTTATCCGCCTTTGTGATGGACTACAATGCTCTCCATCTCATACTGTATACGGATAAAGAGCTAAAATCCCTTGAAACTTTACAAAATGAAGCTATGCGAGTTATTCTTGGGGCTCCAAAGTCCACGAGAATAGTTAATATGAGAGTTGAGTTAAAATTATCTACCATTAAAGAGAGCATTTTGTCCATTAGCACAGTTTTCGGCGTGAATCAGTAGAATCAAACTAAACTTTCTTTCTAGCTAAATGCCACTCTCGCCTGAGGTCTATAGAAGGAGAGGAAAAACTGATTACACATTTTGTTTCTAAAAGGTAGCCAACTCAATACAAATATTAAATATGTACCCAACTGAATGATTAATCAACCAATTAATCCATGGGATAACTAAGATCTATCAGTTGATTTCGTAGATGCACCCAAGAAATATAGTGTACACTCTACTCTATTACAACAGTTAATTTAACACCGAAAAATATCACTGATAGTGATCAAGTTATGGGTAACGAAGTTTATCCGTGGTACACTCATGGTTCTGTACAAGAAGGTGGACGATGTACCGGATGCGCGTGTAATATATTTAAACAATCTTCTCTCGTACATACAGCAATGAAGCGCGTCAATGACCGGGCAAGTACAACTCAAACCGAGCTTTGCAGGCATATGCCTTGCCACTGCATTCTTAAAAGATAAAGGCAGTGGACTTAACAACACACACAGAAATCACGATAGGGTGATTTCATGTCTTCATCACGGCCCTTGTGGATTTGTTCGCAGTGGACTTATAAACTGTGACTAGCAGAGTGCACTCCTGATATTGAACGCACATAATAGTAACTCCCAAAAAATAGTCAGTGATATCCGAATGAATGTTTTAGCTGCTAAAGAAAATAGATTTAAAATACAATTCCTTTGGATTCCAGCATATGTTGGTATATCAAAGCATGATACTGTTAATATGCTTGCAAAGACATTCTGGAGTAGAACAATAGTATAAATTAATATAGATGTTTCATTAGGAGTGACAATGAATACTAAACGAATGTCTGATGAAAATCTTAATGACCTAACAAATTTACAAAGACCTGAAAGCTGTAGCATTAAAATTTATAATTAATACCGTGAGGAGACATCTATGTATGGAACATACAGAACAAGAACTCGGCGATGTGATGTTATAGTGGCCAGCACACGCGTTTGGGAGAGAGAGATGTATCTGGCAGCTTTCTCAAAACTCAAATGTCGAATACACCATGTGTCAACTATGTGCAAGAGAAAACATACATTGCCTTAAAAGTCCTATGTTGATTTTCTCCCAATCCCCCTTCCGAGTTGAGATATGATGAACTCTGTAAATATTATCTGAATACTGGGACACTTGATGATATACTGAACTTGTACCCAAGATTAACTATGTAATGTATCTGTTATGTAATATTTGTGATGTAACTATATCTCGAGCTTGTATAAGCACCTTATTCACCGTCTGTGGTTAAGTGCTTAACAACATTCTAGTTTCTATAGCAGCTGTCTTACCCTGTCAAGTAGAAGAGTCATCAATGTTCCTGTATTCAGTACATGTCAGCTGGTCGGAATTGCATTTCACCTTTGTAAACGCATATTAATCGCGTTATGTGTAAAAGAACGTACCTCTAACACTGTTTATATAACATAGACGTAAATGTATGTATTTATGTGTGTAGATTAGCACTGTAAAAACACTGCAATCACCTTCTGTGATTAGAACTGAATTGAATTTAATTTATTTTAGAATTTAGAATGTTCAATAAATCACTGAACTATTTGTCTAACAGATCTCTCTAGCCCTGTCCATGGATGACAGCAGTAAATATATATCTCCAGGTTTCCACTGCTAATGTGTGGCCCCGTCTGCGGTAGAAAATAATGATAATCAAAAAATGCCCTAATTTTGAAGTCCAGGATTAAAAAAAACGTAGCCTACACAACCCCTCACCCCCCCACCCATACCCCACCAAAGTAACCCTCCCTCCTCCCTCCCCATCCCCCAGCCAACACGGACCATCCCCTCATCTCTATCCCCTCCTACGTGGGTCCTAGTTTAGTACCAGCAAGGAAGACTGGGCTGATTAATATTGATCATTGAGCGATTTAAACTATGAGGATAATCGATCGTTTAGATGGTTAAGGAACACTGATCATAATCTCCGATGTAACTAACATTGGGAGTAATTTGTAGAATTTACTTGTATAGAGAGAGAGCGGAGTGGGGACGCTACTTAAGATATTGAGATAAAGATAGTTTAAGTATTGCAAGTACTGTATTGAGATAAAGATAGTTTAAGTATTATATTGAGATATAGTTAGTTTAAGTATTGTAAATATTGTATTGAGATATAGTTAGTTTAAGTATTGTAAATATTTCATTGAGATAAAGAGGTTTAAACTCCCGAGGCTCTCTGTTGTTTAATAAATTAACTAGTTCGAGTTTTTTATTAATTCTGGTTTAAGTCGAGTAGCGCGACTCTTAGTAAATTTATCGGTGTTACGAATACATCCGCCTCATGGTGGCTGGTCACATAGAGCCATAGAGCTGTGGTATAACGAGAGTGAGAAACACAATAAATTCCCCTTGGGATAGGAGTAGCCATCTTGGAGCACCGGAAGTAGAAATGAATAAATGGGGCGCGTCCTCACACGCCCAGAATAGTGGCTGTATTGATGTTCAGAGCAAAGGGGGAAAACAACCCGTTTTGAACGGGTTGTTTTGAAAACAACTCTTATGAACGTTATGGTAATCAACGTTCCAAATGCAGCCTACTATGGACCAGTAATGGCTCACACTGACCCTCGTTTACGATGCATCGGCTCGACAAGGTTATTATAGGTGGAGTGTTTATAGTTCGTAGACACAGAAATCACAATAACTTGATTCATTAAATGAAGAAATCCACAAGGGCCGTGACGAGGATTTGAACCTACGTCCGGGTGCATCCCAGACGCTGTCTTAATCCTCGTCAGGGTCCCTTGTGGATTTCTTCATATTTCGTAGGTTTGTGGCTTGGTTAGGTGGATGGCTTTTGAACGGAGTGACAATTCCAGCCAAGATAACATGCCAGAGTATGACAAGGGCGGCCGATACTAGACATACCTTTCTTTTCATAAATATAACCCATATATGGCGTTATACTACGGATGTGGCATTAATTTTCTGAAGCCAGCAAAGTATACTTTTGACCTGAACATAATCCAGAACTGAAGTATACTCTGAGTGTATATATACCACCGAGAACCGGAGTATACTTCTCACCGTATATTCCTGTGATTTAAACGTCTATGGTTTTTGAGTGTCACTCTTTATTCTTAAAATATACATGACTTGTATTAATAAATATATGATTGAAATGATATATTTATATATGTTCGTGTATATTTGCTGTCTTCTCTCCTTGTGGATACACTTGAGTGTTCTCTCCTTGTGGATACACTCAAGTGTTCTCTCCTTGTGGATACACTCAAGTGTTCTCTCCTTGTGGATACACTTGAGTGTTCTCTCCTTGTGGACACACTCACACTCAATCTTTACTTCTCTTGTGAACGCGCTCAACATTTTCATTCCTTGTGGATATACTCAACAGTTTCTCTGTTTTAGATTAATGCGCCTAAATTCCTTTTTTTTTGGTGTTTGCCTGATTGTCAATGTGCTTGTCTGTGTGTGTGTGCTTGTCTGTGTGTGTGTGCTTGTCTGTGTGTGTGTGCTTGTCTGTGTGTGTGTGCTTGTCTGTGTGTGTGTGCTTGTCTGTGTGTGTGTGCTTGTCTGTGTGTGTGTGCTTGTCTGTCAGTGTGCTCGCTCATCTGCCTACACTGTATTTACCTGCTTGCTTGTTTTTGTCCTGGAATGCCTGGTTGTGGGCCAGTCTTCCTGTCACGTGACTGCTTCTCTGCCTAAGTCCTCGCCTATATATATGTGTGTGTGTGCTTGTCCCTCTGCGTGATTGTCTGTTCATCTTTTTTGCACTTCTATGTTCTCGTCTAAATCTCTGCGTGTCTCTATTTTTGGCTTCATGTGTGTACATGTTTGTCCTAGTGTCTGCGTGACTGCCTTCGTGCATGGCTGTGTGTGTGCATCACTCTCTCTCTCTCTCTCTACACATAGAGCACCTCCATTTGCTCCTCTGCCTCCCCCCTCCCCCCCACTTTTTCCACTCTCCCTCCCTGCCTTCCCTCAGCTATATTTAATATTCTGTGTGCGTGCGTGTTCCGTGCTGTTGGTTGGTGTTATCGCACTACGGCATCTCAGCGCGAGACGTATATATTGGCCACGAGCGCCATACGTCAACGCTAAACAAACCTGAACACCAACACATCACCACCCTCATCCTCCCTCCTCTCTCTCTCTCTCTCTCTCTCTCTCTCTCTCTCTCTCTCTCTCTCTCTCTCTCTCTCTCTCTCTCTCTCTCTCTCTCTCTCTCTCTCTCTCTCTCTCTGTGCCCATGCCTAGGTGTCCTCGTCGTCTCCCGCCTCCGGGAGTATGTTGCACACAGTGTAAGTCACATATTCAGCATATATTTCCCTGGTCAGAGAACGGGAAATATAAGTGAGACACCTCGACAACACAGAATACGAGAAATGTTAAACGATTGATTAATAAATAATAATAATAATAATAATAATAATTTTTATTTAGGTAAGGTACATACATAAAGAGATTTACAAAGTTTGTTGGCTTTATAGATAGAGCTAGTACATACAATGCCTAAAGCCACTATTACGCAAAGCGTTTCGGGCAGGAAAAGGTTCGAACAGAAATGCCTTGCCTTACTTGCCAAGTCCATCATCATGCCTTAGTAAATCTTTACAATGCTAAGATTGTTCATTAAAAACCACCACCAATATACGGCAAAACAAGAGAAGAAGAACGAGCAGAAGAATCATTCCTTAAATTTATATAGAGAGAAAGGATGCAAGAGATATTTAGCGATAAATAAACAAGTTCCAGGCAGAGATTGGAAAAATATATATAAAAATTCGGTGAGGAAGAGATGGTGGGAGTGGGAGCTGTTGCATACACATGACCTCTGGTGATGAACGGGACGCTATGTTGAAAATTATACTGTATAACTAAGTCATGGCTTTATTTACGAGTGGCCTTAGTGATTCTACACACGCGAGCTGGTGGGAAGAGAAAATACGTAATTGATTATATATACAATACTAAGAAAAGAAACATGAATGTCAATAATGGCAGGGGGGGACTAACCTAACTTGCAGGGGGGCAGATCCACCGACAAGCTTCAGATGTCTCACAACCGCGATGAAATTTCCAATTTTTCTAAGATTTAAATTCGCTGTTTAAGGAAAGTTAATGTGGATGAGAAACTCAACGAATAATTTATTGCTGCTAGGAAATGAGTTGGGATGGATGGTAGGATGTGCTGGAAGGGGGAGGGGGGGGGGAAGGGAAGGATAGGAGAGGATGGGTTGCGAGGGGCGTGGAAGGGGGATGGTCTCGAGTACTACGTTGTGATGACTTCTGAGGAGAGACCGAAATGTATGATGCTTCAGGGAACTCCACAACTTGTGATATGTATTGTTGTGTGTGTACTCACCTAATTGTACTCACCTAATTGTGCTTGCGGGGGTTGAGCTCTGGCTCTTTGGTCCCGCCTCTCAACCGTCAATCAACTGGTGTACAGATTCCTGAGCCTATTGGGCTCTATCATATCTACATTTGAAACTGTGAATGGAGTCAGCCTCCACCACATCACTTCCTAATGCATTCCATTTGCTAACTACTCTGACACTGAAAAAGTTCTTTCTAACGTCTCTGTGAGATGTGTGTGTGTGTGTGTGTGTGTGTGTGTGTGTGTGTGTGTGTGTGTGTGTGTGTGTGTGTGTGTGTGTGTGTGTGTGTGTGTGTGTGTGTGTGTGTGTGTACTCACCTAATTGTGCTTGCGGGGGTTGAGGTTTGGCTCTTTGGTCCCGCCTCTCAACCGTCAATCAACAGGCGTACAGGTTCCTGAGCCTATTGGGCTCCATCATATCTACACTTGAAACTGTGTATGGAGTCAGCCTCCACCACATTACTTCCTAATGCATTCCATTTGTCAACCACTCTGACACTAAAAAAGTTCTTTCTAATATCTCTGTGGCTCATTTGGGCACTCAGTTTCCACCTGTGTCCCCTAGTGCGTGTGCCCCTTGTGTTAAATAGCCTGTCTTTATCTACCCTATCAATTCCCTTGAGAATTTTGAATGTGGTGATCATGTCCCCCCCTAACTCTTCTGTCTCCAGCGAAGTGAGGTTTAATTCCCGTAGTCTCTCCTCGTAGCTCATACCTCTCAGGTCGGGTACTAGTCTGGTGGCAAACCTTTGAACCTTTTCCAGTTTGGTCTTATCCTTGACTAGATATGGATATCTTTGTGTGTGTGTGTGTGTGTGTGTGTGTTTGTTTGTTTGTGATAAAGGCTCAAGGAGCGACGGCTCCTTGGACCTTTATCAACTTTATCCTTTTATGAAAGGAACTTGGACCTTCTGACGTTCGAGAAATATTCGAACGTCAACAGGTGTGAGCCGTCCAGCTTCAAAATAAAGGGCTGTCAGTTTCACAACGTGTAAGTCTAATACTGACTGATTAAAAACTATATAAGTCAATATTTGACTTTGACAAACACATATCTATGTTTGAAGCTATGGCTCGAAACGTGTTTCGTTCCCCTTCAGTCTGTAGAGTACACTTCCTAAATCATCGTAACCAAAACACCTAACCTAACCTAACTTAACCTAACCTAACTTAACTTAACCTAACCTAACTTAACCTAACCTAACCTAACAGAGACCACACTATACTTACACCCACAATATGTTAATTTTCACTTCAGAACAAAAAACGTTTGCTATTATACTGTCTAGAAGATTCATCCCGTTTGTTGTCTTCTGTATAAGTCAAATATTGAGTTATTAAAAATAAGTCAGTCAGTATTTGACGTATATCTTGGACTGGAAGATGGATTGGTTGAAAGTGTTTTTCACTCATAAAAAGGTGAGATGACGGCTGCACGGAGTAAACAGTTGGCATTTGTTGATGAGGATGAGCTGAAGCATTTATAGAGTTGGGATTCGAACAGAGCTCATCAGCGAAGAAATGTTCGAACCTCATCAGCTATGATTTGTGTGCCATGTGTAAAGTATTTGGATTTCGTAAACAGGGCGTTTGGCAGCTGTATTAACGCTTATTTCGCTTTTGTTGATAAGGACGGGCTGCATTATGTAGGTGTGATTCGAACAAGCGAGTGAAACATTACTTGAAAAAAGTTCGAACGATATCAGTGAGTCGTGTGTAAAAAGAGATTTTCATTCACAAACAACGAGTTTGACAGCTGTATTAACGAGCATTTGGCCCATGTCTTGATGCTTTGTCAAATGTTCGTTAATCGATGAACACATCCACAAGGGACGTGATGAGCCATGTTCGGTAATCGATGCTTAATCAAAATGTTCGATGCTACATATGCGTGGTCAAATGTTCGTTAATTCAGCCGCCAATTATAAATAATTGCCAACAGAACCTCAACACCTAACATAGAATCATTTATATTAACAAATATATATTAATTTTGAATACACAGTCCGTTAAAACTGATGAATGCGTCCTTGCGGTCTCATGAGCAGGTTGGGCAAGGCTGGATGGAGACTAGAGGGCCAGATTCACGATGCAGTTACGCAAGTACTTAAGAACGTGTACATCTTTCCTCAGTCTTTGACAGCTTTGGTTACATTTATTAAACAGTTTACAAGCATGAAAACTTTCTAATCAACTGTTGTTATTGTTATAAACAGTTTCCTGGTGCTTCGGAGCTCATTAACTGTTTAATAATTGTAAACAAAGTCGCCAAAGATTGAGAAAAGATGGACAGGTTCGTAAGTACTTGCGTAAGTGCTTTCGTGAATCTAGCCCTAGGTCACTGAATCTTTAGTAAAGCAATTCTCATATACAACCAGCAGAGACGGTTGCAGGATCTGGCCAATATTTTTGAAGATGAACTTTGAACGAGCATAACCTGAGGATAGACTGATCAATACCGGTACATATAATGTTATTAGATTTGTTAAACAGTTGCAACTTAAACCCTTATATTCCGTCATTAGGGCGCATGCGCAAGACCATCTTAAATGCAACGGATATCAAGACAGACTTTAGTAACGCATCAGACATGGAGAGGAGCGTTACTGGCGCTCTCTCTCTCTACACGTTGTAGCCTAATCCTGCCATTGGCACCACCTAGCTTATGATGACCAGAGCACACACTAGAAGGTGAAGGGACGACGACGTTTCGGTCCGTCCAAGACCATTCTCAAGTCCATTGAGAATGGTCCAGGATGGACCGAAACGTCGTCGTCCCTTCACCTTCTAGTGTGTGGTCTGGTCAACATACTTTAGCCACGTTATTGTGACTCCTCGCCTGCACAGGTTATGATGTTCGTTGGTCTGGTAATATTTTTATTGGTACTCCAATTTTGGAGAATCTCCATGTTTTAAGGCTAATGACTTCAATTGACATAAGCTGTTCTTTCCAATTACGGCGTCATCCATGTTTAGTATTATATATATATATATATATATATATATATATATATATATATATATATATATATATATATATGTCGTACCTAGTAGCCAGAACTCACTTCTCAGCCTACTATGCAAGGCCCGATTTGCCTAATTAGCCAAGTTTTCATGAATTAATATATTTTCTCTATTTTTTTTCTTATGAAATGATAAAGCTACCCATTTCATTGTGTATAAAGTCAATTTTTTTTTATTGGAGTTAAAATTAACGTAGATATATGACCGAACCTAACCAACCCTACCTAACCTAACCTAACCTATCTTAATAGGTTAGGTTAGGTTAGGTGGCCGAAAAAGTTAGGTT
This sequence comes from Procambarus clarkii, assembly GCF_040958095.1. NCBI lineage: Eukaryota > Metazoa > Arthropoda > Malacostraca > Decapoda > Cambaridae > Procambarus > Procambarus clarkii. The sequence continues at coordinate 32,684,794 of NC_091167.1, forward strand.
AGGTTAGGTTAGGTAGGTTAGGTAGTCGAAAAACAATTAATTCATGAAAACTTGGCTTATTAGGCAAATCGGGCCTTGAATAGTAGGCAGAGAAGTGCGTTCTGGCTACTAGGTACGACATATATATATATATATATATATATATATATATATATATATATATATATATATATATATATATATATATATATATATATATATATATATACATGATAAACCCGCAGCTAGTCTCCCTTACCGGACAATTAATGTTTTCGAATTGTACATCGTATTTTAACGACGCTTGTCACCCCTCATCCGCTGCTTGTCACCCCCTCACCCGTCACTTGTCACCCCTCATCCGCTGCTTGTCACCCCTCACCCGTCACTTGTCACCCCTCACCCGCTGCTTGTCACCCCTCACCCGTCACTTGTCACCCCTCATCCGCTGCTTGTCACCCCCACCCGTCACTTGTCACCCCTCATCCGCTGCTTGTCACCCCTCACCCGTCACTTGTCACCCCTCACCCGTCACTTGTCACCCCCTCACCCGCCGCTTGTCACCCCTCACCCGTCACTTGTCACCCCTCACCCGTCACTTGTCACCCCTCACTTGTCACCCCCTCACCCGCCGCTTGTCACCCCTCACCCGTCACTTGTCACCCCTCACCCGTCACTTGTCACCCCTCACCCGCCGCTTGTCACCCTTCACCCGCCGCTTGTCACCCCGTCACCCGCCGCTGCAGCATAAATATGTCGAAGTTTTAAATATTGTCACCCGTGATCCCACAGGTGAAGACAGGAGGGCAGGCTGGAGGGAGAGGGGTATGGAGGGAAGGATGATGGGAGAGCGTATGGAGGGATGGGTATAGAGGGAAGGAGCAAGGGAGGGCAGTGCCTACCCTTCTCTCCCACCCTGTCTATTTCCCACTAATTTATTGGTCTTCCCCTCTACTCGGTGTCGAATTTCCGCCTTCCTTCGCGAATTACAGGTTCGGCTTGACACTTAGGGAGAAGGAAGGAGTGGTGGAGGGAGAGGGAAGAGGGGGGAAGGGGGGTTGATGGGGCTGCAGTCCTACTTGCTTAGCGCTTGCTCCTCATAATTACCTTATCTATCTTGCGAGGTAAGGCAAGCATAAATTATTATCTAAAAGAGACCGCAATGGCCGCCATGAACAACAACAATAGTGTTTTGAACCCATGTTTTGAATGTTATCATGATTGCTCCCTGTGTACCTGCTTAATTGTCTACCCGCTTATGTACCAATTTTTAGTACATAAATCAAGTCGATTGTGTCACAATCGACTTGAGAATGGTCCAGGACGGACCGAATCGTCGTCGTCTCTTCACCTTCTAGTGTGTGGTCTGGTCAACATACTTCAGCCACGTTATTGTGACTCATCGCCTGCATAGCAGCTTTGTTCTCAGTCTATGGTCTGAGGCCTGGCACCCCCTTGTTGGATATCTATGCCAGCTCTGTACGACCATTGAGGTAGTCCAATCCTTACCTCTCCATTCTGATAACTCTCCTTTTACTGAGACTCTTTGCCTTCTTCCTGATAGGTACTCCATCACTCACTTTTCCTGATACACCAGCCTGTTTTTCCAGGTTGCTTAGGAGTCGGTTGTGAGGAACAGCGTCAAAATCATTTTGACAATCAAGAAAACTTCAATCTGCCCATCGCCCCTTGTACTGTTTGTTGTCATCTTGTCACAGAAGGCAAATTTTCAATCACAAAATTTTCCTTGGTTGAATCCGTGATGATGTTTGGAAACATAATTTATATGTTCTAAATATGCCCGAAATTTATATGTTTTATTTTTTATTTTATTTTTATTTTTTGAATAATATATTTTTATTTTTTATCCGTGATGATGTTTGGAAACATAATTTATATGTTCTAAATATGCCCGAAACGCTTTGCGTAATAGTGGCTTTAGGCATTGTATGTACTAGCTCTATCTATAAATCCATCAATCTTTGTAAAATCTCTTGTATGTATGTACCTTACCTAAATAAACATTTATTTATTTTATTTATTTAAATGATCGATAAGCCTTCTTTTGGTTAGTCTCTCTAATATCTTAGAGGGCATGCAGTACTTGTAAGTAATACCGGTCTATAGTTCAGTGACTCCTGTCATTCTTTCTTGTATATAGGTACCACATTTGACATTTTCCATATGACAAGAAGTTCCCCCCTTTTCCAGTGTGTGTGTGTGTATTAACCTAGTTGTATTCGCCTAGTTGTGCTTGCGGGGGTTGAGCTCTACTCTTTTGGCCCGCCTCTCAACTGTCAATCAATCAATTGTTACTAACTACTAACTAGCTAATTTTGTGTTCACCACCCACTCACACACACAGGAAGCAGCCCGTAACAGCTGTCTAATTCCCAGGTACCTATTTACTGCTAGGTAACAGGTGCATCAGGGTGAAAGAAACTCTGCCCATTGTTCCTCGCCGGTGCCGGGAATCGATCCCGGGCCACGGGATTACGAGTACCGCGCGCTGTCCACTCAGCTACTAGCGCCTACCAGTGTACTTACCTAGTTATACTTGCGGGGGTTGAGCTCTGGCTCTTTGGTACCGCCTCTCAACTGTCAATCAACTAATGTACAGGTTCCTGAGCCTACTGGGCTCTATCATATCTATACTTGAAGCTGTGTATGGAGTCAGCCTCCACCACATCACTTCCTAAATGCATTCCATTTGTCTACTACTCTGACACTGAAAAAATTCTTTCTAACGTCTCTATAGCTCATTTGGGCACTCAGTTTCCACCTGTGTCCCCTAGTGCATGTGCCCCTTGTGTTAAATAGTCTGTTTTTATCTACCCTATCAATTCCTCTGAGAATCTTGTATGTGGTGATCATGTCCCCCTCTAATTCTTCTGTTTCCCAGTGATGTGAGGTTTAATTCCCGTAGTCTCTCCTCGTAGCTCATACCCCTCAGTTCGGGTACTAGTCTGGTGGCAAATCTTTGAACCTTTTCCAGTTTAGTCTTGTGTGTGTGTGTGTGTGTGTGTGTGTGTGTGTGTGTGTGTGTGTGTGTGTGTGTGTGTGTGTGTGTGTGTGTACTCACCTAGTCACCTAGTTGTGTTTGCGGGGGTTGAGCTCTGGCTCTTTGGTCCCGCCTCTCAACCGTCAATCAACAGGTGTACAGATTCCTGAGCCTATTGGGCTCTATCATATCTACACTTGAAACTCTGTGTGTGTGTGTGTGTGTGTGTGTGTGTGTGTGTGTGTGTGTGTGTGTGTGTGTGTGTGTGTGTGTGTGTGTGTGTGTGTGTGTATGTGTATGTGTGTGTGTGTGTGTTTTCATCTATTTATACTCATCTACTTCTGCCTGCAAGATCGAGCTTTATCTATTGGATCCCACCTTTCTAGCCACTGGCTATCAAATGCAATGAATCCAGACCTATGTACTCGTGCTCAGCAGCAGCAACAGCACAGGGAGGGCAGCAGACCTGAGCTTCCTGACCACAGCTCCCTAAATAGACGGGGCGGAGTCCAGCGATGGATTTATGTTCTCTAGAAATGACTCGTATGTCGGCCGCCCGCTCTCTCGCCCGCCCGGTGAATGTTGTGGTGGTGGTGGTGGGATGTTGTGGTAGTAGTGGTAGTTGGTGGAGGATGGCGGTAATTAGGGGTTAGTTGGTGATGGTGGTGTGTGGTACACGGAGGGAGGGGGGGAGGCTGTAATTGTGGGCTGGGGTGATAGTAGTGGTGTGATGAAAGTGGTAATTGTGGCTGGTGGCTGGTGGTGGTTGGTGGTCTTGGAGGTGGTGTGGTTACCTCATGCCCCACATGATATGTGGGGGGGTCGCTCCCAGTGATCCAAACTGACCACCATCTTCGCATGCTAGTTGACTGGTTAATTGGGTCGACTGGAGCCTGATTTATGTTAGTTTTATGACCAATATTATGTGTCCAAATTATTTTCCTGTTTATTGACAAGAAGGGTACCGGGGGGTACTAATGCCACATGAATATACAACAGGACACGTCCCTGAACTATTGTGAAGGAGGGAGTCGAACCGGACCAACTCACTCTATTTTGCGTTAATATTGAATGCCTTGATAATTTCAGCAACATATGGCATCTATATGCTAAAAAATATATGAAAACAGTAGCGGTTTATTGTAATTTTTACATTTACACACTCAATGTGAACTATGTTAAGGAATGAGTTGTATTAATATCAAAGGAATATATAATTATCTATCAAATAAATGTCAACAGAAGCATAAAAGTACATATTTAATCTAAATTTATTATGAATTTTGTTTAACTCTGTCAAAGCTAATCTAAAATTGCACATACATTAGCCCAATCACTTGGGCGGGACGGTAAAGCGACGGTCTCGCTTCATGCTCAATCCCCGACCGTTCAAGTGGTTGGGCACTATTCCTTCCAACCGTCCCATCTAAAATCCTTATCCTGGTCCCTTCCTAGTGCTATATAGTCGTAATGGCTTGGCGCGTTCTCCTGATAGTTCCATTCCCTGCCTAACACTGCCTTCCAATCTACCTTTGCATCGCTTACACTGTCAAGTCTACATTTACCAAAGCCAGCTAGCTTTACTTGCATTACCTAGCCTGTCTTGCCTACACTTCGTATTGCTTTACATAGCCTAACTTAATTCCCCTGTATTACTACCCCGCCCGACAATTCCTGTCCTTACTTAGCCTAGCTTGACTCAACTTTGTTTTCCTATGATTCCTTCTAATATAATTTTAATTGTATAGTTTTCTCTTATTCTAGCATTGTATTTCAATTCAAAGTTTTGTGCTACGTGTCATCATATACTCAGCCTACCGAGCTTCCAATTGTGTCAAACTTGCACGAGGCGTTAAATCAATCTGTAGGAATGTGCTGACAATTTTTTGCACGGGGCCCAATATTGTATCCGTTCTCGTTCTTGTTAATTGATTGATGAAGATTGATGAAGATTAAACCACCCAAAAGGTGGCACGGGCATGAATAGCCCGTAAGTGGTGGCCCTTTTGAGCCATTACCAGTATCAATAGCTGATACTGGAGATCTGTGGAGGTGCGCTGCACCCTGCGTGACGGGAGATGTCTCCCGTCTTGTTAATTCATTTTGCAGGTCTTAAATAGGGGTTGATGAAATCAATCCGGGAAGCGTTGATGACGTAACCAGATTAAGGGAATGAATATTAACGAAGCAGCTTAAGGTACTTATGGACTTGTTCACGTGTTAAGGGCTCCCATGAAATGTTCTTAGGAAATTAAATTATAAACAACTGTTTAACAATTATGTAAATAATCACTACATATATAGGGACAATTATGGGGAGGGTGGAATAATTTGTTCAATAAATGTGAACTTTGAGGTTACACCTGGTATAGATTTCCCAGGCAGTTAGTTATGTGCTGTCCTGTGATGCCTTATTGCGTGAGTACCGGTGCTATATATATACCGTAGTCCACCATGGCATTATTCAACTTTCTTTGAGTCACACCTACAACCAGCCTGAAGGATTAATATAAAATAATTTATGTTGGGATATACACATTAGGTAATGAGTTTGAAATCAGCGCATATCTACTTTTATTTGTTATTTAATTCCCATCACCACGAGAAGAGGACGTCTTGATGGTCTACCGCAAAGAAAGTCAACTAAATCGTGGTTATCATCTAGCAGCTGGTGGGTCAAGTGGTCCCAATATTTGTAGATAATTGAACATCTCTGCTTCTCGCATGCCATTCCCAGCACCGATAATCTGTTGGTAGGCTTCAGGTAGTGAGTGGTGGAGGGTGATGAATGGGGGATGGTGGAGAGAGGGATGCTTGATGGGGAAGGGGTAGAGGGGCTAGGTTGATGAGATTACGAATTTTAAGGAACAGGGAAAAGATATATCCTGATTGTTGTTTTTTTAATTATTAAATTAAAAATGTTATTATATTCTTATTAATATTTATGAAGGTGAAGACCCAATATATGTATAAATGTATTAAAACACAAATTTTTCTAATATATCCTACATTCTATCTCAAGGTACTGTATAGAACCTTCATTCAAACACCACGGCACTGTAGGAAGTTTCTCCATTAACATTTATGTTATTATTATTATAATAATTTAGGTAAAGCCCGACCTGTAGGGGCCTCCAGGTCACCAACGAGCCGTAAAGATACTCTGCTACTTCGGGAAATACTTTCCGAGAAGCTGAGAAGCACGAAACTGTCCTCCGGAGGCAAGCAGCCAAAACCCACAAGTCCTTATTTGTAGCTGATCCTCCTCCTCGTCTCCCAGATCCTCCTCGTCTCGCAGGTCCTCCTCGAGGATAGGTTCGACCTCCTCTGTGGCCCCTTAAAGCTCAGTCATCCCCAAGGGTTGGTCCGGGGCACGAGCATGGTGAAGGAATACCCCTCATAACAAGCAACAAGTAATTACCGGGTCAATTTCAGTGGGGCAGTAAATTGCGCGTTATCGGTTGATCTGGGAGGGCCGGGGTCCTGCCCCCCTGTCGCCGCCTCCAGACCTCGCTAATATATATCACACCCAACCGATCCTTGATGTATGCGGCCCTCCCGTCCCTCTACCTATCCCCCCCTTCCTCCACACTCCTTCTCTCTCTCTCTCTCTCTCTCTCTCTCTCTCTCTCTCTCTCTCTCACTCTCTCTCGCTCTTTCTCTCACTCTCTCGCTCTTTCTCTCACTCTCTCTCGCTCTTTCTCTCGCTCTCTCTCTCTCTATCTCTCTCGCTCTCGCTCTTTCTCTCTCTCTCTCCCTCTCTCTCTCGGTCTCTTTCTCCCCCGCCTGCTTCCTCTCTCATCACGTCTGCACACCCCTCACTCTGTCTCTCCCCTTCATTTGCCTGATACCAACGTCTATTCGTCCGTCCAAATATTCGTCCGTCCATCCATCGATCGATCGTGTATCCATTTGTTCGCCCGTGTGTCTCTGGGTCGAGAAAACAGACGTATCCGTTTACTATATACCAGATATCCTGAAATAATGTGAATTTCTCAGTCCATCTGTCTGTAGATAGCAGTCACTCGGAGGAGGAGGTCCCACTTCTCTACTGTCAATCAACTGGTGTACAGATTCCTGAGTCTACTGGGCTCTATCATATCTACATTTGAAACTGTGTATGGAGTCAGCCTCCACCACATCACTGCCTAATGCATTCCAGCTGTTAACTACTCTGACACTGAAAACGTTCTTTCTAACGCCCCTGTGGCTCATTTGAGTACTCAGTTTCCACCTGTGTCCCCGTGTTCGCGTACCACTTGTGCTAAATAGTTTATCTTTATCTTCCCTGTCAATTTCTCTGATAATTTTATAGGTGGTGATCATGTCTTCCCCTAACTCTTCTGTCTTCCAGTGTCGAGAGGTTTAGTTCCAGAAATCTTTCCTCGTATGTGTGTAATAGGAGCTCACTTCCAGCTACAATCACCTTTCTGTATAGATATTTGTACTCACCTGGCTGTACACGCCTTACTGTGCGTACCTTGCTGTACTCAGGTGTACTCAGGTGTACCCAGCTAGGTGTACTCAGGTGTACCCAGCTAGGTGTACTCAGGTGTACTCAGCTAGGTGTACTCAGCTAGGTGTACTCAGGTGTACCCAGCTAGGTGTACTCAGCTAGGTGTACTCAGGTGTACCCAGCTAGGTGTACTCAGGTGTACTCAGCTAGGTGTACTCAGGTGTACCCAGCTAGGTGTACTCAGGTGTACCCAGCTAGGTGTACTCAGGTGTACTCAGCTAGGTGTACTCAGGTGTACCCAGCTAGGTGTACTCAGGTGTACTCAGCTATGTGTACTCAGCTGTATTCGATCCTAAGCCCTGACTTTCAAATCAATTAAAGTTTAATTCAAAACAGTTCTTTTATCTTTCATATCCTATTTTACAGTAATAATTGTGCATTGTGATATTTTCAGTAGCAACGTCATGTGTCCCCCACTGTATGTATTTACTACTCTAACACTGAGCAAGATCTTTGTGATATCCATGTGACTCAATTGCATATTTAGTTTCCTCGTGTCCTTTTCGTTCCGAAATTTCTCACTTATGAACATATAGCTTCTTTACTGTGTTCTAAAGTGTAGAATTTCACCTTCTTTGCCAATTCTTCTTAGAGTCTTAGACCTCTGTTATGTTCCTCACTAAACTGTTCTTCCTTTGTATTCACCTAGTTGTGCTTGCGGGGGTTGAGCTCTGGCTCTTTCGGCCCGCCTCTCAACTGTCTATCAATCAACTTTTTTTTTCAAACACACACCTAGGAATCATCCCGTAACCGCTGTCTAACTCCCAGGTACCTATTTACTGCTAGATAACAGGGGCATCAGGGTGAAATAAACTCTGCCCATTTGTTTCCGCCATCGCCGAGGATCGCCCTCCGGGCCATAGGACTTCGAATCCAGAGCGCTGTCCACTCAGCCACCAGGCCCCTCGTCGCCTTCGTCAGTGTGTAACCAGCTCACACCTCAGCCTCCCGCCCTCACCCTCCTCCCCGTCCCTCCTCATCTCCTTTCCTCTGATCAGTATCTTTTTACCACTCAATTTGTTCACCTCCAGCTCTGGTCTGTGCTGCCTCGCTCTCATTGCTCCGGATGACTCTGCTGGGACCAGGAAGCCCTTGAGCGACTCTATTGGGACCAGGAAACCCCTGAGCGACTCTATTGGGACCAAGAAACCCCTGAGCGACTCTGCTGGGACGAGGAAGCCCCCTGAGCGAATCTGCTGGGATCAGAAAGCCCTTGAGCGACTCTGCTGGGACGAGGAATCCCCTGAGCGACTCTGCTGGGACCAGGAAGCCCCTGAGCGACTCTGCTGGGACCAGGAAGCCCCCTGAGAGACGCTGTTGGGACCAGAGAACCCCCTAGCAACTCTGCTGGGACGAAGAATCCCCTGAGCGACTCTGCTGGGACCAGGAACCCTCCTGGGCGATTCTGCTAGGCATCCAACGTCACTGCTGGGGCTAGGAACCCACGAGTCTCACTGCTGAGACCCCCCCCCCCCACCTCACACTAATCATAAAAACAATCGAGAAAATAAAGAGTTTGTTTCCCAAAACTGAGAGTGTACTAAGGACAGACTGAGCTGAGCCGAGGGTGACCTGAACAGAGAAGAACTAGAGGAGCCATGATCCAAACATTCAGAATACTTATAAGCGCTTAGAGATCGAGTGTTTAGGATAAACAGCAACAGCTAGAAATTGAGAGCAACGAAGATGATATGAGGAATAAATGAGTGTACGGGCAGTGAGGAGGGGTGCTGGGAGGGGGTTGATGGAAGGGGATGCTCTAGAGACTCATTGATGATTTACAGGCAAATACATGAAAAAATAAGGAATCTGAAGCCTTTTTATTGGACGACCATCAGCTGGGTCCAGGAAAGGACCAGGTAAGGACCTACTTGTTTCGGCTTCAGCCGGGATTCGAACTGAAACTTATGGTTGGGAATCGAAGTCGTGTACTGTTTAACCACGGAGGTTCTCCTCTCTCTCTCTCTCTCTCTCTCTCTCTCTCTCTCTCTCTCTCTCTCTCTCTCTCTCTCTCTCTCTTTCTCTCTCTCGCTCTCTCGCTCGCTCTCTCTCTCTCTCTCTCTCTCTCTCTCGCTCTTCCTTCTCCGTCTTCACGTAATTGAAAACTTAATCACACGGCTAATCACTGTGAATTATAATGCGGGTTCAACAAGGCTGACCCCAGCAGCCTTGGGTCAGTCAGCCTGCCTCCACCCTACCACTGGGGGAGGCTGGACGCCAGCCTTCCCATCAGCCTGCCTCCGGCCTGCCTCCGGCCTGCCTCCGGCCTGCCTCCGGCCTGCCTCCGGCCTGCCTCCGGCCTGCCTCCGGCCTGCCACCGGCCTGCCTCCGGCCTGCCACCGGCCTGCCTCCGGCCTGCCTCCGGCCTGCCTCCGGCCTGCGTCCGGCCTGCCACCGGCTTGCCACCGGCCTGCGTCCGGCCTGCCATCGGCCTGCCACCGGCCTGCGTCCGGCCTGCCATCGGCCTGCCACCGGCCTGCGTCCGGCCTGCCATCGGCCTGCCACCGGCCTGCGTCCGGCCTGCCATCGGCCTGCGTCCGGCCTGCCACCGGCCTGCCACCGGTGCAGGCCGGACACACAAAGCAGGGATGGTTACGGCCAGATGACAGCTCCTGAAGGGACAGATGGTGCAGACAAGATGAAAGGGTGAGAGGGGGGATGGTGCTGGTAGTGATGGTGATAGTAGTGATGGTGCTGGTAGTGATGGTGATGGTAGTGATGATGATGGTAGTGATGGTGATGGTAGTGAAGATGATGGTAGGGAAGATGATGGTTGTGATGGTGATGGTAGTGAAGATGATGGTAGGGAAGATGATGGTAGTGATGGTGATGGTAGTGAAGATCATAGTAGTGATGGTGATGGTAGTGATGATGATGCTGCTGGTGATTGGGATTACCACTGACCTAACTACTGTGTTAGGAAGATCCGTGACAACGTCCAGGGGGTGTTATAACAAGTACCATGGAGGCAAGATTTTCTGCCCGATTCTTACTTAGGCTTTGTAGCGCTGCTTTTGAATCAGTGGAGATCACTGCACCATTAGTGTTTCATTCAAGGAATCTTAACGCCATAACAATGACAGCTCTGCTTGCGTTGAAGAGGCATAGTTCTCAATGCGATTTTTTTCTTAATTTCTGTGTTGAAAAGCATTATCCTTAATTACAGTGTATGCTGCACCAGCCCTGCCATTGACAAGATTAGATGACCCCCATCAGTGCAGATTTGAGTTAGTTCATTTCCGGCTTCTTTATAAATTTCCTCGAGATACTTGTGCCTCATTCTCTTGTGGTATCATGTTGGATTTTTCCGCTGTCATCTCATTGATGATAATCCTGCATGAGTCGTCCTCCCAGGGAGGTAACCTCTCTACAGGCAGGAGCTGAGGGGCTTGCTCAAGCAAGTTAGGGATGTAACCAGAGTTCCTTCATACAGTATCTGTTCAGACGACGACACGGACATAAATAACCGCCAACAGCGTATATCATCCCCGTGGCAGGTGACCGTGCCCTCCGCCTCCACACTCCTCTCACAAGACTAACAAACCTAAACAAACTAATGTTTAAAATATATATTTTTTATATGCACTAATTAGGCTAAAGATTAGGCCTATATCTTCCGAACGGGCACCGGCGGAATCTCACACACACATAACACGCATTTGGGCCTCGCAGCTGAGTGGACAGCGCTCGGGGGTCGTAGTCCTAAGGGCCCGGGCTCGATCCCCGGCAGAGGCAGAAACATATTGGCAGACTTTCTTTCACCCTGATGTTCCTGTTCACCTAGCAGTAAATAGGTACCTGGGAGTCAGACAGTTGCTACAGGCTGCTTCTTGTGGATGTATGTGTGTGTGTGTGTGTGCGCGCGCGCGCGTGTGTAAGAGAAATGCAGCACCCGTAGTGTAGTGGTAAGACACTCGCCTGGTGTTTTGCGAGCACTTTGTCCTGGGTTCGTATCCTGGCCGAGGAGGATTTACTGGGCATCAATCCTTAACTGTAGCCTCTGTTTACTCAACAGTAAAATCGGTACCTGGTTGTTAAACGATTTGGAGGGTCATATTCCGCGGAATATTAGGATTATGGACTTGCCCGAAACGCTACACGTGCTGGTGACTGTACAAGAATGTAAGAACTCTTGTATTATATATATATATATATATATATATATATATATATATATATATATATATATATATATATATATATATATGTATATATATATATATGTATATATATATATATATATATATATATATATATATATATATATATATATATATATATATATATATATATTGTTGAATATGACAGAAAAAGTAAGATTAATAATTCTAACACGAATCTTCTCAATATTTCTCACTCATGTTTGCGAACTTCTACATGGGTACCATCGAGCAGAGGGTCTTAGTTGACATGGACTTGAAACCCACTGCTGGTATGTTGACATTTTTATGCAGGTACCAGATGTCAGACATCTGCAGCAGCTGACGGAGGCATTTGAGCAGAATTCTGTGTTAAGTTTCCCGTACGAGATGGAGAATGATGGGAAGCTGCCCTTTCTAGATGTAACAGTCACGAAAAGGAACGAAGGCTTCCCCCACTGCAGTCTACACTAAGGAAACATAGGAATGTGCCTCAATGCCAATAGTGACTGCCCAGACAGGTACAAGAGGAGTGTTGTCAACGCTTACGTCGACTGGGCTCTCAGTCACAGCTCAGGATGGAAGAAAGTCGATGAACAACTCTGTAGAGTAAGGCAGGTCCTAGTCAACAATGGCTTCTCTAGCGATTATGTTGACGACTCATAAAAAGAAAGGTGAAACGCCATGCAACCTCTGAAGAGTCAACTATCACAACACTTGTACCCACTATCAGACTGTTTTACAGGAACTTCTTTTCGACGGTTCATTAAATGGAGGAAAGGGTCCTGAAAGATATTATTAATAGGAACGTTATCCCTACAGACAAAAATCAGAAAACACAATTGACAATTTACTACAAAAACAAAAAACGGCCAACCTACTCATAAAAAACTCCCCAGACACCAAGCAGAACGTCTTGAAGGAAACCAACGTCGTCTATGCCTTCACATGCCCACTTAGGGACTGTAAGCCCCAAAGAACTCAGTATATAGGCAAGACAACAACGTCTCTTTCTAGGCAATTAACAATTCACAAACAACAGGCTCCATCAAGGAACATATAATCTCTTCTCACAACCAGACCATCACCAGAGAAATTTTAACAAGCAACACAGAAATCATCGATAAATACAGCGATAGCAGGAGACTCGACATCAGCGAGGCACTACACATCAAAAAGTCAACACCAGCAATCAACAGCCAATTAATGCATAGCTATATTCTACCCACTTCAAGACCCCGAACCAACATAGAAGCAGCAAGAGAAAGTATGGGCCAATAGGCCTTCTGCAGTTACTTCCATTCTAATGTTTTCATATCCATTGATTCGTGTTCTGTCACCTCCACCAAAACTTTTGTGCCATATCACCTCAGCCAAAACGAGTATAAGTATGATGTATGTTATGTGTAAACTAGTGTTTGATAATGTAAGAAGCTTACGAAACGCGTTCAGGCGTCAGACCAAAAATAAAAATGTAAAGAATGAATTTTGGAGAGTTAATTTTTCAATTACTCTCGACAGTGAAGAAAAACGTAAGAAATATTGAGAAGATTCGTGTTAGAATTATTAATCTTACCCTTTCGGTCATATTCAACAACATATGTTTACAAGAAAGACTGCTACCAAAATATACTATTATATATATATATATATATATATATATATATATATAGTATATATATATATATATATATATATATATATATATATATATATATACCCTGGAAGAATGGTAGACAGTTGGTGTGGGACTACACTTGCGTTTCAACTTTAGCCAATACCTATGTTGACTTCAGTGCTACACAAGCAGGAGGAGCTGCCAATCACCGGGAAGCGGCCAAGTCACGTAAATACAGAGACCTTGAGCACCACTACAATTTTGTCCCCATTGCCTCAGAGACACTTGGTGCCTGGGGTAAAAGTGCTGCTAGCTTTTTGAAGGAGTTGGGGTCTAAGCTAATAGAAACAACTAGAGACCCTAGAGCTGCCAGTTTTCTTTTTCAGCGCCTTAGTGTGGCAATCCAGAGAGGAAATGCTCACTGCATCCATGGTTCCTGCCCGCCATCTGAGGAGCTGGAAGACCTGTACAACTTGTGACAAGCAGCCTTGTACCCTGTATGTAATCAATATTGTAACTTTTTTTGTGTAATGACATTTTCAAATAAAGTTAGATAAATATACACACATACCAAAAGAATAGGGGTGGTAGAAGAAAATATCAGTGTTCAGTGAGGATCCACAAGGTCTTCTCTGAGTACTCTTTATTGTCTTCTCCGAGGCTATGGGTCCCTACACTTGCACCAGAGGTGGTACCCCTATATATATATATATATATATATATATATATATATATATATATATATATATATATATATATATATATATATATATATATATTTACATATATATAAATTAGTTAGAAAGGCGGGGTCCAAGAGCTAATAGCTCGATTCGTTAGACAGAAACACACACACACACACACACACACACACACAGGGAGCCTCGTAGCCTGGTGGATAGCGCGCAGGACTCGTAATTCTGTGGCGCGGGTTCGATTCCCGCACGAGGCAGAAACAAATGGGCAAACTTTCTTTCACCCTGAATGCCCCTGTTACCTAGCAGTAAATAGGTACCTGGGAGTTAGTCAGCTGTCACGGGCTGCTTCCTGGGGTGTGTGTGTGTGTGTGGTGTGGGAAAAAAAAAAAAAAAAAAAAAAAAAAAAAAAAATAGTTAGTAAACAGTTGATTGACAGTTGAGAGGCGGGCCGAAAGAGCAATGCTCAACCCCCGTAAAAAAAACACAACATTAGGTGAGCACACACACAGGGATGAAGCCAGTGCCGTACATCTTCCCTTCATGACGGCCGAGATCTGCCCCAGTGATAAACCACAAAACAGACTGGAAAAGAGCGCGAGGGAAGGCAGCGGGGGCCGGGTGGAGCGGTGTTTTCCCGCGCAGGAACACAAGGGTGGGCGGGGCGAGGCGGGCCGGCACCTCCCCCTCAGGGCCGCCCCCGCAACACACACTAACTTATGTTCAGATCTACCGATAATCTTATTTGTTCTTCGGGTTATTTGTTATTTCGGGAGAATAGAGATGTCTCCTGTCGTTTCTGTCTCGTTTTCTGTGTGTGTGTGTGTGTACTCACCTAGTTGTGGTTGCAAGTGTTGAGCTTCGGCTCTTTGGTCCCGCTTCTCAATCGTCGATAAAATAATTACTTTCAATCCTATATTTTATGTTGTTTTTTATTTTGTGTGCGCGAGACTTTACCGTTTTAATTGTAGTTTTCACTTTCCTTTCCAATATTTGCTATAAATGAGTCGAGCTTATAGAGTAGGATGGATAAGATGAGGTTGATCCAGGGCGGGGAGGGATCATGGGGGGGGGGGCGAGTGCGGGGAGGGGTCTTGGGGGAGCTGAGTGCGGACACCAGGATGTGCAGAGCCGCGTCTCTATGAGGTAAGATTAACAATGTGTCTTTGTCAATAGGTCTAGAGAAACACTCTATCAACGACAGAGTGGAGTCAGTGGTCATGTTGATTTACGTAGATTCCACCGATGTGCTCTCTCTCTCTCTCTCTCTCTCTCTCTCTCTCTCTCTCTCTCTCTCTCTCTCTCTCTCTCTCTCTCTCTCTCTCTCTCTCTCTCTCTGTTTGTTTCGGTTTAAACGCACATTTCTAATCTACATATGGCAGGTTTGATTAAAATGCAGAATTATATATTCTACGCAGCCTACACAAAATATTTCGTCCAAGACATGTCATTAACCGTATCTTCTGGGGAAGTTGAGAGCCGTGTAGATGGCTTCGGTAGTCATCGCCCATCAGGTTATTTGGGTTAAAGTCTCCTAGATGTTATGAGCTTTGTTCTCGATTAAACTGTTATTGTCGCTGGTTTTCCAATGAGGCTGAATCTGGCTTGTTATCGTCGACATTTTCTTCCCTTGGTTATCGTCCTCGTGCCCACTCTGCGCTATCGTCATCGTATCTTACAAAAAAAAAAGTTTAGCCATCGTTCTTGAATCATCGATAGCATAAACAATTCATCAACTTGTGGTTCCTGAAGGCTGAGTGCTGAAGAGAAGCAAAAAACAGTTGCCACCTGGGCGGTGGCGCAGCAAGATTGTGTCGTCAGGAGGCGGTGAAGATCTAAGATGCGTGAGATCACCGTCGTGTCCTTGAGAGCGAGGGAGGGGGAATGTGTCAGTTCAATAGTAACACCCGGGATACCACCCTCTTGCTTCTGGACGCGTTCACCCGCTTCTCTCCTGCTGGGCCTATAGACAGCACTCCGGCTTAATAGATCACGCTTCAATTGCTGGTGGATCAGGCTTCAGTTAGAGGAAGATCAGGCTTCAGTTAGAGGAAGATCAGGCTTCAGTTAGAGGAAGATAGGCTTCAGTTAGAGGAAGATAGGCTTCAGTTAGAGGAAGATAGGCTTCAGTTAGAGGAAGATCAGTCTTCAGTAATATGTTGTGGGAAAAGATTTTTACGCCCTTTGAAATTTTCATGATAGTGTTGAGCTGACTAGATTTGTTTTTTAAGACGTCTACTGAAACGTCTTAAGATGATGTGCCATCGTCATTTACACGCACCGACACATCACTATCCACAAATACTGAAGAACATTTAAGTACATCAAACTGCATGAAACTGCAGAAGGCTTACTGACCCATACGAGGCGGCTCAGTAAGACCTGCCTCGTATGGGCGACTAAGACCCGACTCCTATTTATATATATTCACATAAACTTCTTTATGTATGTGTCTAACCTACGCTTGAAACAACCCACCGATCCCACATCTATTATGTTACCCGGTAATTTGTCCCATAAATCAGCAACACTGTTTCCAAACCCATTTTTGCTCAACTGCACAAAATTAAAAATAAATCAGGCCCCCCCCCCCAAAAAAAAAACACAATCTCCAATACTTCTGCGTCATTCGCATACACCAGCATCCCTTAATTTGCACAAACGTCCTCTTCCGTTATTTGCAGTGAAAATTTGACTTCTCTAACGGCGATAACATTGAAATTCATTAGCAATGAAAAAATCTGACAATATGGACATTCGTATGGTAAGAGAGAAAAAGTTTGAGCCAGAATGATTTCCTGATACGAGACGAACTGAGAACAAGAGCAGTGACAGAGGGGCAAGTTAAGTACCAACACTGGTTCTTGAAAGGATAATCATACCTATCAGATCAATTGGAGCTCTACGGTAGAATGACCGAGATCAGTCAAGATAATGAAGGGGGTGGGCGGCCTGCATGTTAATAGTGTGTCAGAACACCTTGACAACGTCCCACATAAGAAGAGGCTCACGTAAAGGCCGAGAACAAGGCCGGAGTACCGAAAAGAGTACACACAGTTAATTGACAGTCGAGAGGCGGGACCAAAAAGCTAAAGCTCAACCCCCCGCAAGCACAACTAGGAGAGTACACGTGCAGTAAGCAGAGAGTAACAGCAAGATGGAAAATATCAGTATGGGAGAATGGCGTAAGGGGAGTCCCACAGGTGCTGGGACCCACGCTATTCCTTGTGTACGTAATTGACATAGCTGATGAAACAGACTGTCTTGTGTCACTGTTTGCTGACGAAGCAAAACTGATGAAGAAAATCAGGTCAAACGAGGGGTGTCGCTTGCTCACGACTGACCCTAGTAAGTTGGTTGGACAAAAGGCTACTTGACTTCAATCCAAATAACTGCCAAATAATGATGACGAAGACAGGAGTAAGGAAACTAAAGAAGCAACACCTAATGACTGGGAGGAATCAATAAGCACCAGCAAAAGAAAAGATCACTATTGTTGGAGAAATCACAACAACGTCATATGATATAAACTGGCAAACATCAAGAATGCTTCAGGAGCCAAAACAATATTCCATTAATAGTATTTATTCATCAAATGTCCGACCAGTGGCAGAGTATATAAAAAGAGTGTGAACTCCCGACGTCACAAAATAAGGATTAAGAACGTACAGAGGTTGGCTACGTGACTGGTTCCGTAAAGAATGGAATTGAGCTACCAGGATGGACGGAAGGCGTTAAAATTAACGACACTGGAAGAAAGGAGAAATAGAGTGGGACATGATCCAGACATAATACACCCCAGAAGAATTGATGAAATAGACAATATTCCATTTAAGCAATAGCCTATCGAGTTGACAGGCATAGGATATTTACATCTATACAGCGGGATGAGCCACAGGAATGTGCGGAGATGTGTCATCAATTTAAGGCCAATAAGCAAGTGGAACGAACTAGAGAAGGAAAGAGTAGGGACGACCTCTGTCCATAGTTTTAAAAGCAAGTATGACGAGAAACAAAGGGCTTTCCAAAGGGCTAAAGGGTGTCGTGACATTAAACAATCGACAATTGGAAAGGCGGGGGTACAAGAGCTGAAGCTCCGTCCTGTATTTTCCCTGTTAGATAAGTGTTGTTAAGTAAGCACAGAGAGACGGAGACCAGAAGTATTCCGCTATCGTCCGGACTCTCAGCTAGGCATCCTAATATCCCATCCGGGTATTTCTCGTCTTAATACGAACTGTCGTCATGGTGTGTGTGTGTGTGTGTGTGTGTGTGTGTGTGTGTGTGTGTGTGTGTGTGTGTGTGTGTGTGTGTGTGTGTGTGTGTGTGTGCGCGTGTGTGTGTGTGTGTGTGTGTGTGTATGTGTGTGTGTGTGTGTGTGTGTGTGTGTGTGTGTGTGTGTGTGTGTGTGTGTGTGTATGTGTGTGTGTGTGTGTGTGTGTGTGTGTGTGTGTGTGTATGTGTGTGTGTGTGTGTGTGTGTGTGTGTGTGTATATGTGTGTGTGTGTGTGTGTGTGTGTGTGTGTGTGTGTGTGTGTGTGTGTGTGTGTGTGTGTGTGTGTGTGTGTGTGTGTGTGTGTGTATTACACGGTATATTGAAGCATAAAATATACTCATTTATCCTATATTGTATATAATCTTAAATTAATATTTGTGCATCTTTTTTTTTCTTTCACTCCTTCCCCATTCACTTGGCTTCTATTACCCTTCCCATTTTCTCCTTTTCCTCCATCCCCTTTCCTTCCTTCCTTCCCCACACCCCTTTCCTACCTTTCCCCATCCCCCTTTCCTTCCCTGCCTATCCCATTCTCTCTTACCCACATCCCAAGCCGCCTACCTACTGATCAGTCCCTCAGTAGCTGCCCGTCTGGCCTTCCAGATTCCAGGAATGTCCTCTGGAATGTCATCTGGAATCCCGCGAATTCCTCTCTTATCTCGAATTTACATTGGCGACTCGAGGTAAGAAACCCGTGAATTATTCTGTCTCTCATTAACACACGTATGTGTGTGTACTCACCTAGTTGTGCTTGCGGGAGGGGGGGGAGGGAGGGTTGAGCTTTGGCTCTTTGGTCCCGCCTCTCAACTGTCAATCAACTGGTGTACAGATAGTGGACCCCTATTGGGCTCTATCAAAACTACATTTGAAACTGTGTATGGAGTCTGCCTCTACCACATCACTGCCTAATGCATTCCATTTGTTAGCTACTCTGACACTGAAAAAAATCTTTCTAATGTCTCTGTGGCTCATTTGATTACTAAGTTTCTACCTGTGTCTCTTTGTCCGTGTTCCACCCGTGCTAAATACGGTGTCTTTCTCCACCTTGTCAATTCCCCCCCCCCCCTGATAATTGGGACAACCCCAACAACCCCAACATGATAACCCCCCCCTGGTGGTTATCATGTTTTCCTTTACTCTTCTGTCTTCCAGGGACGTGAGGTTTAGCTCCCGTAGCCTTTCCTCGTAGCCCTTACCTCTCAGTTCTGGGTCTAGTCTGGTGGCATACCTCTGAATCTTCTCTAACTTTGTCTTGTGTTTAACTAGGTATGTACTCCAGACTGGAGATGCATCTTTCAGGATGGGTCACGTGGTATATATATATATAAGTGGTATATATTGTATATAAGTGGTATACAAGGTATTCTACTGGATTATTTACCATCTCACAAATTGGATAAATCACTATATACTCCCTTTTTTTATATGGACTCCTGTTCGCGGTGTTATCCACACCTGGTAAAGGGGCACCGTAACAACGGGAGCATGGTCTACCGTTACCTCCCCCAGTATGGTCCCCAGGTCACGCTAATAACGAAGACAGGTCTAACCGTTATTCTTCCTATGGTCGTTAGGTCAGGTTAACAACGGGATCAAGGGCTACCTTACCTTGAGGTTACCTTGAGGTGCTTCCGGGGCTCCCTCCAAACACACACCGAAACTACGACGTTGGTACAACGTTCGAACAAGTTTTAACACCTCCTAACCAGTTATAACAACCAATATAGCAAGTTATAACAACGTTCTAATACGTCATAAACACGTTAAGCCAAGATGTAACAACTTTATTACAAGTTGTAACAAGGGGAAAATAGAGACAGTTTCGGTTTGTGTTTCCAGGGCTTAGCGTCCCCGCGGCCCGGTCGTCGACCAGGCCTCCTGGTTACCGTCACTGGCTACCGTCACCTTCTTTAAAAAAAATCCCTGGGCCAACCAACCAAGCAGTGGAGGGTAAACAACACAACATCCAGCCAAATAATACACTTACACATAGCGCTAAATAACTTAACAGGTTCCAGTACTCCGCCTCGGGCATGCATTCCAACATAACAGAGTTGATGTGGCTGGCATAGGTGCACAAGACCCAGCCCTCTTATCTACGCTGCAGTTATCTACCTTCTATCCCCCCCCTTTATCTACATTGCAGCTACCTCCTCCTCAATCGTTTACCGACGATGTAACTGTCTTGAAAAAAAAATGTGTAGCTAACTGAAGAATGAAAGAGAAGGATGGTGCAGTGGTCTACGTCCTCGACTCGCAACATAAACAACAATAATACATTATATTTATTTATCGCAAATATTTCATCAGTATGATGATTTGGACTGACTCCCATTCTTGGAGACTTTAGCCCTACCAAGCACACCATGACTGACTCCAAACGCTTACTACCATTTACTCTCAAACCATAGTAATCCACATATTCAATTCCATCGTTATCAGTCATCCCCGTGCCTCCGTAACCTCCCCTTCCCCCCCTTCTTCCACCCACGTTAGCATTTCCACCGATTTAACATCCCCTACCAACCTCTGCAAACCTCTACACTTCCCTCCTATGTCTTCCCTCCCCTCCCCTCTCTTCCTCTCTCTACCTCCCCGCCTCTCCTCTCCTCTCCCCTCTACACCTCTCCTCCTCTCCCCTTCCACACTCTCGCATCCAAATTCCTCCCCAACTTGTCCTATAAACTACCTCGTGTTAACATTCCTGCTTCAGGATTCCTCTCAGCTCATGACAACTACACGTTCAGGTCCTCCTACTCACTCGCTCCTCCACCTCCTCCTTCTCCTCCTCCTCCTCCTCTTCCTCCTCCTTCTCTTCCACCTCCTCCTGCTCCTCCAAACATCAAGTAGAAAACTCCAAGGATTATTTAAACTTTATAGTTAGAGACAGAAATATGAACCCGTATGACGATGACAGAATATATATGTGGGGGACGGACAGAAAGGGACGGGAACGGCTGAAGGAGATCCGACTTGATAGATAATGGTTCAAGACGGGACCGAAACGTCGTCGTCTCTTCATTTTCTGATGTGTAATTCGGTCATCAAAGTCCTCATTAAGGACTGCTTCATGACACTGTACCCACACACACACACAGTAGACAAACACGAGCGTATGAAGGGGTCAAGATAGAACACAAACATTACACACGTCACTACGAGTGTACAGATCCCTTCACCTATCATAATAGTATAAACCTCGCAGGTTTGGCACCTCTTGAGACCAGTTACAGCCCCGCTCCTGTGCCAGGTAAGTCCACTACGGGCTCACCATAGCCCGTGCTACATGGACATTTCGTTCTGAGTAGCTAAATCTAAAACAACAACACCTCTTTACCTTTTCTAGTTGGGGTTTATTCCTCTTTAGGTTGGGGGGTTCCACGCTGGGGCGACATATACTCCGGAATGGGTGTTGTTGTTGTTGATTAATGGGCGACGACGATCGTGGGATCGGATGCGCCCCGGCGTACCCATGATGGGTTAATCGCGAAGCCAGGAAAGGTGAAACGTCAATCGCGAAGCGATTGACGCCAATCACTTGAAACTAATAATAATAAAACTAATACTAATACTAATATGTGGCGAAAAAACGCAAACGGGCAGATGATTGGGGAGCCCCAGGAGTCCCTCAGGGGGTGACAAGCACCGGCCCCGCCCCACACAGAGAACACCAGGTAGCAAAACCAAAACTCTGCCCCCAACTAAATCGCAAAAGTCATCCAGTGTCCCCCGGCAGAGCAAAAGCCGCGGCCGCCCACCACGACTGAGGGCACACCAAGACCCACCAACTCCCGGCACCTCTCGGCCAAGCCGGCCCCCGAACCCGCCGGAATGGGTGTGTAACCCATTGGCGGGTCATGTTCCATGGGGAAACTAGTTGGGTCCACAACCCGTCCTCGACTCAAGTCCATTACATCCAGCCGTCGACCCCAAAGACAGTCATAAATTTTTACATGCTGTTCATTCAAAACAGGAATTTTCTCAACTATAAATAAATATTATAATGTATTAGCATATTGTGCATATATATAGGCATAGGTTAGGTTAGGTGTTTAGGTTCTGTGGCGATTATTTGTATTTGTAGAACGTGGGTGAAGCATTTACAGCGTTGTGGTTCGAACAAAATTCGTCAGTGAAGCACTTGTTCCGGAAGTGTTCGAACATCAGTAGTGAGTCGTGTGTAAACCGTTTTTCATTCATAAACAGGGGGTTTGGCGGGTGCATGGAATCACTTTTAGGTCTTTGTTTGGAGGACGGGCTGTGGGTCGAGGGGCCAGATTCACGAAGCAGTTACGCAAGCACTTACGAACCTGTACATTTTTTCTCAATCTTTGGCGGCTTTGTTTACAATTATTAAACAGTTAATGAGCTCCGAAGCACCTGAAGGCTGTTTATAACAATAACAACAGTTGATTGGGAAGTTTTCATGCTTGTAAACGGTTTAATAAATGTAACCAAAGCCGTCGAAGATTGAGGAAAGTAGGACTCATAGCTCCTAAATGATACCCTTACGCTTGCCCCGTATGTGATTCTGTTTAAGTGAACCTCTGGCGCTAGGCTAAAGGGTGAATCTAGCAATATGCTAAGGGGGTGAGCCTTTGACGCTAGGCTAAGAGGTAAACCTCCGGCGCTAGCCTAAGGGGTGAACTTCTGGCGCTAGCTAGGCTAAGGGGTGAGCCTATGACGCTAGGCTAAGAGGTGAGCCTTTGACGCTAGGCTAAGCGGTTATACGCAGGACAGGGTCCGTTTCTATCGCTGTTTTGAGAGTTCCTTTCATTTCACTCTGTACAATGGGTCTTACTCTCTTCCTATTTGTACCCACCTATTTGTGTATGCAGTATATCGTTTCAGCTCTTAAATTTCGCCTTTCCACTTGATTATCGCCTGTTGTGTGTTTACGTGGCCTCTCGTTCTACTCTATGCATACTGATCTGTTTTTTGTCCATTTTGTCAGAGTGAGAGAGAGAGAGAGAGAGGAGAGAGAGAGAGAGAGAGAGAGAGAGAGAGAGAGAGAGAGAGAGAGAGAGAGAGAGAGAGAGAGAGAGAGAGAGAGAGAGAGAGAGAGAGAATATACACACCTGGAGGCAGACATATTCAAATACGGCCACATATGCATCTCTGTGAATTAAGGGAATTAGCCAGAGGTCTCGAGAGTTATTACCCAGGCTTCGTAAAACAAGTAAAGCGGCTCATTACCTGTCAATTAATCATCGGGTTCTCCACGCCCCCAGTCCGCCGCTCCCTCCCCCCCACGCCCCAGTCCGCTTCCCCCCACGCCCCAGCCCGGTCCCCCCCCCACGCCCCCAGCCCGCCGGGTCGACATCACTCCTGCCTCACCTCACAAACCTTTATAACTATCATCATAAATTAAAACCGCAGTTAAAGCTTCGACAAGTCTCTGACTGGTGGATACCACACAGTGGTGGCCGCGGGACACATTTGACACACACACACACACTCACACACTCACACACACACACACACACACACACACACACACACACACACACACACACACACACACACACACACACGCACACACAAGACACACACACACACACACACACACACACACACACACACACACACACACACACACACACACACACACACACACACACACACGCACACACAAGACACACACACACACGGGGGCCTCGCGGCTGAGTGGACAGCGCTCTGAGGTTGTAGTCTAGATGAGTACTTCTACTATAGTACACAGAAGGTGGAGGCGGTGGGTGGAGCCGCAGGACGAATGGTAGAAAGGTTGGGGGGAGGGGATGTGGATGGGATGGGGGGATGGGAAGGTAGATGGGATGGGGGGATGGGAAGGTAGATGGGATGGGGGGATGGGAAGGTAGATGGGATGGGGGGATGGGAAGGTAGATGGGATGGGGGGATGGGAAGGTAGATGGGATGGGGGATGGGAAGGTAGATGGGATGGGGGGATGGGAAGGTAGATGGGATGGGGGGAGCGAACATTAGACTCGCAATTTCCATTTCATGATCAGTTCCGTTTTTTTAGCGTTTTTGCCCTAAAACCTGGAGTCATTAGCGTGGGAGAGAGTGGATTTCCTCTACAGTAATTAGCGTGGGAGAGAGTGGATGTCCTCTACAGTAATTAGCGTGGGAGAGAGTGGATGTCCTCTACAGTAATTAGCGTGGGAGAGAGTGGATGTCCTCTACAGTAATTAGCGTGGGAGAGAGTGGATGTCCTTTACAGTAATTAGCGTGGGAGAGAGTGGATGTCCTCTACAGTAATTAGCGTGGGAGAGAGTGGATGTCCTCTACGGCCATTAGCGTGGGAGAGAGTAGATGTCCTCTACGGCCATTAGCGTGGGAGAGAGTCGATGTCCTCAACAATCATTAGCGTGAGAGAGAGTAGATGTCCTCTACGGCCATTAGCGTGGGAGAGAGTGGATGTCCTCTACGGCCATTAGCGTGGGAGAGAGTAGATGTCCTCTACGGCCATTAGCGTGGGAGAGAGTCGATGTCCTCAACAATCATTAGCGTGAGAGAGAGTAGATGTCCTCTACGGCCATTAGCGTGGGAGAGAGTGGATGTCCTCTACGGCCATTAGCGTGGGAGAGAGTAGATGTCCTCTACGGCCATTAGCGTGGGAGAGAGTGAATGTCCTCTACGGCCATTAGCGTGGGAGAGAGTAGATGTCCTCTACGGCCATTAGCGTGGGAGAGAGTCGATGTCCTCAACAATCATTAGCGTGAGAGAGAGTAGATGTCCTCTACGGCCATTAGCGTGGGAGAGAGTGGATGTCCTCTACGGCCATTAGCGTGGGAGAGAGTAGATGTCCTCTACGGCCATTAGCGTGGGAGAGAGTGAATGTCCTCTACGGCCATTAGCGTGGGAGAGAGTAGATGTCCTCTACGGCCATTAGCGTGGGAGAGAGTAGATATCCTCTACGGCCATTAGCGTGGGAGAGAGTAGATATCCTCTACGGCCATTAGCGTGGGAGAGAGTAGATGTCCTCTACGGCCATTAGCGTGGGAGAGAGTCGATGTCCTCAACAATCATTAGCGTGAGAGAGAGTAGATGTCCTCTACGGCCATTAGCGTGGGAGAGAGTGGATGTCCTCTACGGCCATTAGCGTGGGAGAGAGTAGATGTCCTCTACGGCCATTAGCGTGGGAGAGAGTGAATGTCCTCTACGGCCATTAGCGTGGGAGAGAGTAGATGTCCTCTACGGCCATTAGCGTGGGAGAGAGTAGATATCCTCTACGGCCATTAGCGTGGGAGAGAGTAGATATCCTCTACGGCCATTAGCGTGGGAGAGAGTAGATATCCTCTACGGCCATTAGCGTGAGAGAGAGTAGATGTCCTCTACGGCCATTAGCGTGAGAGAGAGTGGATGTCCTCTACGGCCATTAGCCTAAGAGAGAGTGGATGTCCTCTACGGCCATTAGCGTGGGAGAGAGTGGATGTCCTCTACGGCCATTAGCCTAAGAGAGAGTGGATGTCCTCTACGGCCATTAGCCTAAGAGAGAGTGGATGTCCTCTACGGCCATTAGCGTGGGAGAGAGTAGATATCCTCTACGGCCATTAGCGTGGGAGAGTGGATGTCCTCTACGGCCATTAGCGTGGGAGAGTGGATGTCCTCTACGGCCATTAGCGTGGGAGAGTGGATGTCCTCTACGGCCATTAGCGTGGGAGAGTGGATGTCCTCTACGGCCATTAGCGTGGGAGAGAGTGAATGTCGCGGCCCCGTTAACTACGGCCAGCGCCGCCTCCGTCGGGAGCTCCACTCGCCACCTGGCGGCGCTAATCTGCATAAATGTTTTATTTGCTCGTCGCCTCGGACCACACACATAAAATCGGAAGCAAATTGCTCCTGATACCTGATAATTACTCGTGTAGTTGTTAGCTATCAAACTATCAGCCCTCTAGATGCCGCTAATTACTGTATAGCACTTGTAAGGGATCTGGATAAGGATTTGGGATGGGACGGGGGTGGGGGGTGAGGGGGGGGTTAGGAACCACTTAGACAACGGTCGGGGATTGAACGCCGACCTGCATGAAGCGAGACCGAACTAAGAACGAGGGAACACAGGTCTTATTCGAGCTGTGACAACGTCTGTTAGTCTACTGACATTATTACTTGCCCAATACACATGTTTTACTTGACACATTTCACTGGGATAAACAATGGACCTGCTAGTTCCAGTTTTGCACTGTTCTATTTCAAATTCATCCATGAGTTCTCGTCTAATGACACTTTTAAGGGACCTATTTGATAACTCAAGATTCCATTCAATACTGTCCCTTATTTACTGCAGCCTTAGCAAGGGCGTCAACTTTATCATGTTCCTGCAGGCCAATGTGAGAAGGAATCCACATTTTTATATTTACCCTCTTGCTAAGTATGCTTATATATCTATGTCTGGCTTCTGAGACAAGCACGTTATTACTTGATTACAAGCTGTTTATTGTTAGTAGTGAGGAAAGGGAGTCGGAAATAATTAATCTGTCTACTTCAGTGTTGTCAATAATTTCGAGTGCTAACAGTATTGCTACCAACTCGGCTTGCATTGTGGATGCCCAGTTAATAATTCTTATATTCTTTTGATTTGTGCTGCCATCGGGCTGATGAGCAATTTGTGACACTCCATCCACTTGAGGAAGATCAGGGGCTCTGGGTTCGTGAAGGCGCTGTATGATGTCCTCGGAGATGTTAGTCGAGCTTAATTATCGATAGAAGGTGAGCTAGGTCCGCCTTCTCCAGCATAGACCAGGAGCACTGATGTAGGACGGACTGTTTGGTGAAGAAGCACACAGGGTGGTTGATGCCTTCATCTTTTTACAAGACCCCAGTCCACCAGTCCTCGGTAAGAGGACTGGTGGACTGGGGGACCAGTCCGTGACGTTGACCACTATAAATGTATAAGACTCAAGGCTGCACCAGCAATAGTTTTAGTTTAGTTCATTTATTATGCACCCCATACCCATCTTGTGAGCGGGTAGTGGAAAGGGTTACAGAGGCACATAATGGGCTCAGGGACTGAACCCCAACAATTCATTTAGCTAAGCCAGTTACAATCTTGATGAGTTACAAAATTCAGTATAAGTAATATATTTGATTATTATTTATCAAGTAATTTATTAAATAATTAGAACGAAGACATTATAACAAAGAAGCTCTGGAACTAGCAATCCTCTCGATAACCAACACAGGAGATAGGAAATGAACGCTGAGTTATCATCCCATTCTCACGATATCGAGAAACCTGGAGAAAAAAAAAACCTTATTAGAGGCAAGATCGTAAAATTTCCCCGATCATAATAACAGATAATGAACGTGGATTTCGTAATTAAATATCGTGTCTAACGAATTCATTAGGATTCCTGAGCGCGGTACAGATGGGACGCTCAAGACTCCTCTGATCTTGTTTACCAGGATCTTCAAAAAGATTTCGCTTAGTATTGGAAAAAACATCTCATTGTGCATGCTAGACTGCTTTAATTGTGGAGAACAGAGATGTGAGGGAATTATCAGGGGGGAGGAAGCGCCAAGCCGTTAGGATTATATAACACTTGGAAGGGGGGGGGGGGGTCCAGGATAAGGATTTGGGATGGGACAGGAGGAGGGGGGGGGGTGAAGGAATGGTGCCACAATCACTTGGACGGTCGGGGGATTGAACGTCGACCTGCATGAAAGCAAGACAGTCGCTCTACCGTCCAGCCCAGGTGTTTGGGCAACAGAGCAGTGAAGGATGTAGGAAATGAGATAGTAGAGTAAAAGGTGCGATATGTAACAGCCAGTCAGATATTCCCTTAGTACCAACAGAAATTTCAGAGCGCGTTTACCGCAAGTCTTGCCACCAACCCATACTGACACTTAACAATTCAAATCTTCAAAATTATATATTTTCATTATAACATTATAACATCATTATAATGTTATAACAACGACCGTTATAACAACAGTCATTATAACAACGCCAATCAATAAATTACATTCAATTTCCGCTCTGGTACAGATAAATAATAATTAGGAATATATAGGAAAGGTACAGTTCAAGCATTGAAGCTTCAAAATAAACATTACCAGATGGCGAAAAAGCATAATAATAATAATAATAATAATAATAATAATAAAAATAATAATATAACAAGAGAAAACCAGCATTGATTATGGAGGGGTAACCCTGAAGACAAAGCCCGGTGTACATCGTTAGCTAAACACCCGCTCCTGGGGCAGATATGAGTCCCCCTCCAGTCAAGTGTCGTAGTGCTGCGTGTCGGGGCTGTTGTGTCCTATACATTCACTCCTACGTTGACGTGAGGAGGAAATAAAAGAGAAGGAGGGTCCCGGGCATCGTGAGTCCCATATGGTTGAGTCGACGCTACCTGACAAACCAGGAAAGCGCCGAACTCTCCTTCATACTGATGTCCTTGCTAAGCTTGCAGTAAATAAAGTCAATGTTGAACGTAATTTTGGCCTATCATATGTAACTCTAAAAAGCGTCAATACTCGAGAATATTTAAGCGAATTTGAAGAAAACAGAAAGCCGCTAACAGGAACTGACCGATCCCCCTCTCCCCCGACAGACACACACACACACACACAACACACACACACACACACACACACACACACACACACACACACACACACACCACACCACACACACACACACACACACAGAACAAGGGGCATAGATTGAAGCTTGGAGTCACAAATGAACCACAGAGATATCAGAACGAACATTAACTTGAAGCCGTTAATATGTATACAGGTTATATGAAGAAGTTACTGAAGCTAACTTAATAAAATAGAAAATGGAATGTTACTGTGAAGAAACAGGGAACTGAGTAATTCCATTATCTAAGAACATCTGGAATGTAGGTGAAGCAGCTAGCGTGTCCCTGCAAGCACTCCGGGTGAGTACCACACAAATGGTTACTGGAATTCAATACCAGAAAGTGTAATGTGAAGAAAATTGGGGAACCTAGAACAACTAGAGAAAAAGATCTAGAGATAGATATAAGACTGTCTTACACTGACGGCAATAAGTAGTATAACAACAGTTGTGTACTCTAAAGTGTTAAGTATCATAACAACCTTCAGGATACTCAGTCAGGAGTCACAACTCTCAGGATACTCAGTCAGGAGTCAGAACTCTCAGGATACTCAGTCAGGAGTCAGAACTCTCAGGATACTCAGTCCGGAGTCATAACTCTCAGGATACTCAGTCAGGAGTCAGAACTCTCAGGATACTCAGTCCGGAGTCCATAACTCTCAGGATACTCAGTCAGGAGTCAGAACTCTCAGGATACTCAGTCCGGAGTCATAACTCTCAGGATACTCAGTCCGGAGTCATAACTCTCAGGATACTCAGTCCGGAGTCATAACTCTCAGGATACTCAGTCAGGAGTCACAACTCTCAGGATACTCAGTCAAGAGTCACAACTCTCAGGATACTCAGTCAAGAGTCACAACTCTCAGGATACTCAGTCAGGAGTCACAACTCTCAGGATACTCAGTCAGGAGTCACAACTCTCAGGATACTCAGTCAAGAGTCACAACTCTCAGGATACTCAGTCAGGAGTCACAACTCTCAGGATACTCAGTCAAGAGTCACAACTCTCAGGATACTCAGTCAGGAGTCACAACTCTCAGGATACTCAGTCCGGAGTCACAACTCTCAGGATACTCAGTCAGGAGTCACAACTCTCAGGATACTCAGTCAGGAGTCATAACTCTCAGGATACTCAGTCCGGAGTCATAACTCTCAGGATACTCAGTCAGGAGTCACAACTCTCAGGATACTCAGTCCGGAGTCACAACTCTCAGGATACTCAGTCAGAAGTCACAACTCTCAGGATACTCAGTCCGGAGTCACAACTCTCAGGATACTCAGTCAGGAGTCACAGAGGACACAATAAACCAGGTCTGTGGTACACAGCCCCATCCAAGAGGCTACACCGCTTGTAATGAAACGCAAAAATCTCCAAGAGTTTAAAACGAAGCACACCCCAGAGCTACATGGGAGTCCCAGAGCTACATGGGAGTCCCAGAGCTACATGGGAGTCCCAGAGCTACATGGGAGTCCCAGAATAACATGGGAGTCCCAGAGTTACATGGGAGTCCCAGAATAACATGGGAGTCCCAGAATAACATGGGAGTCCCAGAATAACATGGGAGTCCCAGAGTTACATAGAAAGAGATACGAAAAAATGAGCCGTGCCAAACGACGCTAAATATGAGGCGAGAAAGAGCACATATAAGAGAGATATAAAATATTTAGGAGAATGAAAGAAGGAATATTCACTACAAAATACCATTCGTGGCAGGTGACATGTGTGTGTGTGTGTGTGTGTGTGTGTGTGGAAGTCTGAGACACGAATATGAGCCATAAATATACGAGAGTCTTCCTTTAGAAGTTACTATTGTAGTAGGGAAATCTAACGAATTATACGAGCAATAGGTAGAAGCCAATTTTATCCATAATTTCAGAGTAGATATGAGAGGATAAAGTTAGGCCGGGAACCATTGACGTTTAATGTCTTATAAATCACCAACAAAACAATCAGCTAATTCCCCATTCTTCGTGTCAAAATTTACGACTTGTTTCTATAAAAGCAAGAAACCAGTTCTTTAATTCCTGGAGCAATCGTGGAGGGGGAGGAGGAGAGGGAGAGACAGAGAGAGAGACAGAGAGACAGAGAGAGAGAGAGAGAGAGAGAGAGAGAGAGAGAGAGAGAGAGAGAGAGAGAGAGAGAGAGAGAGAGAGAGAGAGAGAGAGAGAGAGAGAGAGAGGGAGGGAGAGAGAGAGAGGAGAGAGAGAGAGAGAGAGAGAGAGAGAGAGAGAGAGAGAGAGAGAGAGAGAGAGAGAGAGGAGAGAGAGAGAGAGAGAGAGAGACAGAGACAGAGAGAGAGACAGAGAGAGAGAGAGAGACGAGAGAGAGAGAGAGAGAGAGAGAGAGAGAGAGAGAGAGAGAGAGAGAGAGAGAGAGAGAGAGAGAGAGAGAGAGAGGGGGGCGAGACATAGCCTCTTCGTGTACATAGAGGTTTACTCCGCTTCTCAGTATTAATGCCCGGAAAGTTTACTATAATATATAACTATGATCCACAGTAAAGTATACTCGTTGGTCGGTCAATGACCAGGTGACCTTCAGCCTTAAACGCCAGATAATCAAACACCTTCACACTCTTAACGTTCAGATTGGCTTTATAATTCTGAATGTTCCTTCTCAGGCGTGTTATCATTTTAGATACATACTTGAGTTATCTTTCTTTTGTCTCTCATCCACCTTGATCCAGATGGCGTCTCATCCAGTTGGTGTTAAGACCACCTCACTTATTGGGCCTTAGGAGTTAGTTAGAAAGAATCCTTAATGCAACATTAGCGAATGAGGTATGAAAGAAGTATGGGAATTCAATTAAATACTTGTGAGAGGCATGGCAGCTGCTCAGCCGGGAAGGCAAGAAGCATGAGACCAAAACAGATGCCAACCCCAAACTCAGAAACACGTCATGTGCTAAATGGGACCACCTCCTGAAAGGCAAAATTACTATTTTCTGTGAAAGCAGGTAAGGCCACAGGCTGGTTGAACAATACAAAGGACAACCGTTCGTGTGGTTTTTAACTGATAAATCTCAGGAGAAAGCAATTAGAAAGTCTACCTGAGGCCCTTCTGGTCTAACTGGGAGGCTTGAGGACCAGGAATGGTGCACTCAGGCTTCTGGGTGCACCGTGTTGTATCCTCCTCTCTGCTGAGTGAGCAGTGAAGGCTCAAGTAATGGTGTGTGTGGAGTGACTTGAACCAGTGGAGGCTGAGGCCAAGATCCACTCATAATAACTGATAACAGAGAGTGTATTATTTGGGAGACACTCCAGTATGGCTTGTTGAAGGAGCTGCACGTCACTCTTACACTGTGAAGACTGTTTCTTCCATGGGATGGGAGGGCCCCATCACTCCTACACTGTGAAGACTGTCCCCACCATGGGATGGGAGGGCCCCATCACTCCTACACTGTGAAGACTGTCCCCACCATGGGATGGGAGGGCCCCATCACTTCTACACTGTGAAGACTGTCCCCACCATGGGATGGGAGGGCCCCATCACTTCTACACTGTGAAGACTGTCCCCACCATGGGATGGGAGGGCCCCATCACTCCTACACTGTGAAGACTGTCCCCACCATGGGATGGGAGGGCCCCATCACTCCTACACTGTGAAGACTGTCCCCACCATGGGATGGGAGGGCCCCATCACTCCTACACTGTGAAGACTGTCCCCACCATGGGATGGGAGGGCCCCATCACTCCTACACTGTGAAGACTGTCTACCCTTCCCTCTGGACAGATTAGTCATGATTTGTTTCCCATTGATGACGATAGGCTTATCAAAATCCCTCTAGTATACAACCCCACAACAGTTGCCTAACTCAAAGGTACCTAATTAATGCAAGGAGAAGAGAGGCATCAGGTCCATGAAAGGGTGCCCAGACGTCTTGTCCTTCCTGGGAATCGAACTCGGGGCCAATCAGAAGTAAACACACTCTACTAACCAATGTGCTACTAGTAAAATATTTTTTAAGTGGCAGGGAGGGATGTGGGGGGAAGGGGCAGGGAGGGATGAAGGGGGGGCAGGGAAGGGTGTGGGGGGGGGGGGTGGCAGGGGAAGAGGGGGGGGGCTGGAAGGGGACGGTTTTCTCACCTAAAGTCAACCTATTCACTCATGTGTCCTCTCCTGTCACGCCTCTGAATACAATATTTCGTTCGATCTTTTTTGTGTGCTGTGTGATCGAGTGCAGCATAATTCAGGTGTTTATCGCTAGTGCTCAAATTTTGTTTGTAAGAGAAGGTAACTATACAGTACTTGATTGTTTTTTTTGTGTGTAAAAAAACTGACTTCAGGCGCTTCCTCTTCATGAAGACAACGTCCTGTTTAACGTAACGCAGCCATAGCTGAGTTGTTTGTTATTCGTTCCGATATCGCATTTGGAATAAGAAAGAGAAAGGGTTGTGTGTGGGGGGGGGGGAGTGAGGCGGCTCACCTCTGGTCACTTCTTCATCAGTTTCAGTTGAACAAGTCCGTACGTCACAGCCTTCGACGCAGGAGAGACGTCGGCGGTCTTATTACTGTTATGTATAAAACCAGGGTTCCCATCCCAACGCTGGCCCAACCCTCTGCACAAGCAGAGATGTAGCAACCACAACACAAGACGCTCAGCCATGGCCAGCCTCATCTTGGCCGTGCCAGTCATAACAAAAAAAAAAAACGCATCCAAACAGTATCGATCATTCACCCCTAAGCTGACGCGCATTTGGAAGATGTTCAAACACGTGTGTGAACATGTGCGATTAGGTCACCGGCCACACGAAGCCTCTGGTACGTACCTTCAGGTGTTTCCGTGGCTTAGCGTCCCCGCGGCCCGGTCGTCGACCAGGCCTCCAAAAACCAACCTTCTCGCAGTGAGTAGGATTCGAACCTACGCGGGAAGATCCCATCTGATTTCTAGTCAGACGCCTTAACCACTCGGCCATCACTGCTTACGTTGCTGTCTCTAGTTTCACCCTTTTTACTAAATTGATTATAACAGCATTAAGTAAAGTGTATTCCTATTGGAAAGAAATAATAATCCCTTCAAATCAATGAATGTCTAAGGACAGGCTTCATCATATGAGCTGATGTAAGGGTAAGAGTTCTTAGTTTATAGTTTCACACAGACACACCACACATCCCTGCCACCGTCACACCCTCTACCACCGTCACACCCTCTGCCACCGTCACACCCTCTGCCACCGTCACACCCTCTGCCACCGTCACACCCTCTGCCACCGTCACACCCTCTGCCACCGTCACACCCTCTGCCACCGTCACACCCTCTGCCACCGTCACACCCTCTGCCACCGTCACACCCTCTGCCACCGTCACACCCCTGCGAACGTCACATCCCCCTACCACCATCACCCCCCCCCTCCCAATACCACCGTCGCACCCATTCTTATTTTTGTTTAATGTGCTCTGGCCGCCTGCGGGCCCCTGTCACCAGGTGCCGAAAGGAGCATAAAGCAGGGAAAACCAAGGTATAGGTGTTTACCCTGAACTGTGTGAGGCGCCGTCTCTCCGCTCTCCCACACGCACAAAAGGCCTCCTTCCGCTGCCAGGCACAAAAAAGCACCCGACCAACAGGACCCGCGCAGTGTTGAGGCGCTGGTGTTAAGGTGTTAAGTTGGGGGGGGGGGAAAGGGTGTTAGGAGAGGGGGGGGAGTACAGGGAGGTGGACACAAAAAATGTAGAGGAGGGGGAATTGAGAGGAAGGAGGAGACGTTTGTGTCCCGGGACGGAAGGTAAATAGTGCTCAATCAGCCATTGTTCCCACACGCGCGGCTCTCCCTCCAGAGTCACAGCTGATGAGATAAAGAACATGCTAAAAGGTCGGGCCCCTCTCACTCTCTCTCTCTCTCTCTCTCTCTCTCTCTCTCTCAGCAGGGTCGTGCTGACACTTCCCACGAGAAAGATTATGACTATACAGCACTTGTAAGTAGGGTGGCCTTTTCCTATCCCAAAACAAGATGGGCAAAGTCGCTGCATTCATTACACACACACACACACACACACACACACACACACACACACACACACACACACACACACACACACACACACATATATATATATATATATATATATATATATATATATATATATATATATATATATATATATATATATATATATATATATATATATATATATATATATATATATGCGAACAAGCCTGAATGGTCCCCAGGACTATATGCGACTGAAAACTCACACCCCAGAAGTGACTCGAACCCATACTCCCAGGAGCAACACAACTGGTATCTACAGGACGCCTTAATCCGCTTGACCCTCACGACCGGACATAAGGAAGTGATAGCCGAAGCTATTTGAACCACTTCCCCGCCGGCACTCGGATGGTAATCTTGGGCATAGCATTTTATCAAATCACCTCATTCTTTGGGGCACACGTGAGGAACACACGTGTGATTTGGTGAATGAGGTGATTTGATAAAATGCTATGCCCAAGATTACCAGCTATATAAGGACAAGGGCTATATAGTCGTAATGGCTCAGCACTTTACCCTGCTAATTACCCCACCTCCTCAAAAATACTCAAAACTAAGGAAAATCTTGTCCACTACCCTATCCTGTGAGATATAAACAGGTTTTCCGTACCACCATCGTCTTTAGGGACCATCGTGCCCAACTTCCTCAGAACTAATTCAATAGAAAACTTGCGTAAACCGCTCGGAATAACAGCATTGCATCTCCCCCCCACAATTACACAAGTCAGTCACATAGAAGAACCCAACATATCCGTCAGCCGCCATCAGAATACGCCTTCGACATTGACAAGAACTCTACAGCGCCGTCGCAACCGCAGTCATCGCCACATTGTCTCCTCACGCTGCCGCTCAGATCATGAGATAATCAGACGCTCGCACCTCTCACGAGAGGAGCCTCTGAGTAATGTACCTGAATGTCAGACCATGACGGCCCCTCGAACCACATCTACCTGCTCGGACCACACCTACGACAGGTCTCACAAGTCTATTCCTCCCGCTCCCGCACTCCCCCATGACAGAATCTGCTGAGCACCGAGTCTGGGAAGAATGTCCTGAGGAGCACATGTGATATAGGACCCCCCTCCTAAAGGTCCTGTTAAGGGTCTCTTGGTCCACCCCTCTCTGGAGACATATCGTCAGATAGTCCCCGGTAAGGATCTCTTGGTTCAACCTCTGGCAGGAGTCTCCGACGTCGACTTGCAGTAAGGACCTTCCGAAACCCTCCCGTAAGGACCCTCCTCTGTGGGCCATCTTGTGGTGGTGGAACCTCGCCCCCGTGGACACTCAAAGACCGCCGCTCAGGACAGGTAGGGAGAGGTTCCAGACGACTAGACAGGAGAAGCTGTGAACCATTACCAGGTTGGTGTCCAGGTACAATCATTGATGACATCGGAATATAGATTAAAGGCAAATACGAGATTAGTTTCAAACCTGCAAATTTAGAACAGCTATTAGTGAGGCGCGCGCGCGCGCGCGAGAGAGAGAGAGAGAGAGAGAGAGAGAGAGAGAGAGAGAGAGAGAGAGAGAGAGAGAGAGAGAGAGAGAGAGAGAGAGAGAGAGAGAGAGAGAGAGAGAGAAAGAGAGAAAGAGAGAGAGAGAGAGAGAGAAAGAGAGAAAGAGAGAGAGAGAGAGAGAGAGAGAGAGAGAGAGAGAGAGAGAGAGAGAGAGAGAGAGAGAGAGAGAGAGAGAGAGAGAGAGAGAGAGAGAGAGAAAGAGAGAAAGAGAAAAAGAGAGAGAGAGAGAGAGAGAGAGAGAGAGAGAGAGAGAGAGAGAGAGAGAGAGAGAGAGAGAGAGAGAGAGAGAGGGAGAGAGGGAGAAAGGCAGACAGACAGACGTTAGTGGATGAAGACATTTTAAAACGTCTCCATTAAATTGGAGAGAATTTTGGGAGTCCCACAACAGTTGGGGCGTAACCCATTGTAGCACTACGTAAATGGTAATGCAAGAGATCAACCACAGAGGACCACCATTACATCAGCACTCACCTGAGAACCGTGACAATATCCTTGCCAGTTACATAATCAAGAACGCCGGGGATTTCCGCCCACATCCGTCAGAAAGCCAGAGAATAGTAGAATTTCCTGAAAAAACCCTACACATAGCAGGGATTACAGACCAGTATACATAACACCACAAAAGATTACTCTAAGAACACACACAAGAGTCAGGGATTACTGCCAGCGCCCCCGTAACACCAAGAGGAATTAGGGGATTACCTTAGGACCACCAAGAAAAGCCAAAGATTATCCCTAGCACCCGTCACAGGTCCTAAGAGAAGCGTCACGTTGGTCCTAAGGGCCTTGGACCTCCCGTAAGTGAACAAGGGTCCATCAGGGCCCTCCCGGACGCTCTCCGGAACATGCGACCATCATGGCCAGAAAACGATCTGAGCGACCAACCACAGACCGCAAACCCCCCACTGAAACTTAGCGGAAGGGGAAGAGGAGAGGAGAAAGGAGACGAGGAAGGGATGCAAGGAGACGAGGGTGGGGTAGGGATTGTTGCAAGAACGGAGGCTGTGGAAACGGGTGAGTGATTAGAACTTGGAAATGTGTGAGAGAGCAAGCATAATTGGAGAGAAAACGAAGGTATTATTGTAGGTGATGAAACTGTGGAGGTTATCTTTCAAGTCCCTTTGAGCTCCCTAAACATTGCTCTCTCTTAGCTCCATAAACATTACCTTCTCTCAGCTCCATAAATTCTGCTCTCTCTCAGCTCCCTGAATTCTTCTCTCTCTGTCTCTGTCTCTGTCTCTCTTTGTCTCTGTCTCTGTCTGTCTGTCTGTCTGTCTGTCTGTCTGTCTGTCTGTCTGTCTGTCTGTCTGTCTGTCTCTCTCTCTCTCTCTCTCTCTCTCTCTCTCTCTCTCTCTCTCTCTCTCTCTCTCTCTCTCTCTCTCTCTCTCTCTCTCAACTCCTTTAAGACTGCTCTCTCTCTCAGCTCTCCAAAGACTGCCTCAGGTTGTTCGTCTTGCTTACCATCTCGTGGAAACCGCTCTCACAGTCTTTCTTCCAAGTCGTACTGCCTTTCTTAGAGGTTCTCGTGGAAGAGACGGTTAGTTAGTGATAGGTATATTAAATGAGGTATAAAGATCTATTTTAACGTCGAAGTTCAAATGCGTTTTAAGATGGAGACTCAAAAACAAGAAGAACATTTGCATCGGGAAGAGCTGTATCTAAAGTCTGATTGAAGTTGACAGGTTGAAGTTGACAGGTTGAAGTTGACAGGTTGAAGTCAACTACGAGTGGGAATATGTAAGATTTTATCTGAATCTTACTATACCCACACACACACACACACACACACACACACACACACACACACACACACACACACACACACACACACACACACACACACACACACACACACACAGTGTGTATACTCACCTATTCACCTATTTGTGTTTGCGGGGGTTGAGTTCTGGCTCTTTGGTCTCGCCTCTCAACAGTCAATCAACTGGTGTACAGGTTCCTGAGCCTACTGGGCTCTATCATACCTACATTTGAAACTGTGTATGGAGTCAGCCTCTACCACATCACTGCCTAATGCATTCCACTTGTTAACTACTCTGACACTGAAAAAGTTCTTTCTAACGTCCCAGTGGCTCATTTGGGTACTCAGTTTCCACCTGTGTCCCCTTTTTCGCGTATCACCCGTGTTAAACAGTTTATCCTTATCTACCCTGTCAATTCCCCTGAGAATTTTGAAAGTAGTGATCATGTCTCTCCTTACTCTTTCTGACTTCCAGTTTCGTGAGATGAATTTCCCGCAGCCTTTCTTCGTAACTCATGCCTCTTAGTTCTGGGACTAGCCTAGTGACATACCTCTGAACTTTTTCAAGCTTCGTCTTGTGCTTGCTCCATGCTGGAGTTGCATACTCAAGGATTGGTCTTACATATGTGGTATACAGGGTTCTGAATGATTCGTTACACAGGTTCCTGAAGGCTGTTCTGATGTTAGCCAGCCTCTCGTATGCTGCAGATGTAATTCATTTTATGTGAGCTTCAGGAGACAGGTTTGGTGTGATATCAACTCCTAGATCTTTCTCTCTGTCTGTTTCATTAAGTACTTCATCTCCTATTCTGTATCCTGTGTCTGGCCTCCTGTTTCCACCGCCTAGTTTCATTACTTTGCATTTACTCGGCCTGAACTTTAGCAGCCATTTGTTGGACCATTCATTCAGTCTGTCGTCTTATGTGTGTGTGTGTGTGTGTGTGTGTGCGCTCGCGCGCGCGCGTGTGTATGTGTGTATGAGTGTGAGTGTGTGTGTGTGTGTGTGTGTGTGTGTGTGTGTGTGTGTGTGTGAGAGAGAGAGAGAGAGAGAGAGAGAGAGAGAGAGAGAGAGAGAGAGAGAGAGAGAGAGAGAGAGAGAGAGAGAGAGAGAGAGAGAGAGAGAGAGAGGGAGAGAGAGAGAGAGAGAGAGAGAGAGAGAGAGAGAGAGAGAGAGAGAGAGAGAGAGAGAGAGAGAGAGAGAGAGAGAGAGAGAGAGAGAGAGAGAGAGAGGGAGAGAGAGAGAGAGAGAGAGAGAGAGAGAGAGAGAGAGAGAGAGAGAGAGAGAGAGAGAGAGAGAGAGAGAGAGAGAGAGAGAGAGAGAGAGAGAGAGAGAGAGAGAGAGAGAGAGAGAGAGAGAGAGAGAGAGAGAGAGAGAGAGAGAGAGAGAGAGAGAGAGAGAGAGAGAGAGAGAGAGAGAGAGAGAGAGAGAGAGAAAACAGCTCTTGTAAGCACAAATAGTAAATACACACCAATCACCTACCAGTATCCATGAACTCTGTGATAATCTTAGGCCGTATCGAACCAAATTCTAATACGCTGACAAAAGGGGGAAGACGATTAAGCAGAGTGTCCTGATGTTTGAAATCAGTAAGTGAGGAAGAATAGAAATGGATGAAATTAGGCAGAGGAATTAGAACAAGGGAGGAGGAAGGGAACGCAAGAGAAGGATGTGACTGAGAAGTCAAGGAATGGCACTCAGAAGGTAAGGTGGGGATAGTTAAGACTAAGAATGGGCGGGGAAGAAATGAATTGATTAGATACTTGACGGGGGAAAGATAGGGAGAAGGGGACACGGGAAGACATCTCCCGTCACGCAGGGTGCAGTCGCACCTCCACAGATCTCCAGTATCATCTATTGATACTGGTAATGGCTCAAAAGAGCCACCACTTACGGGCTATTCATGCCCGTGCCACCTTTTGGGTGGTTTAATCTTTATCAATCAATCAATTGGAGAAGGGGAGAGTAGGGTGAAATGGAGGGAGAGGAGGAGGGAGATGGAAAAGAGGGAAGGAAATCCAAGGGTTGAGAGATGAGAGGAAGTTGTGACTTGGGAGGGAAGGGGGTGTGGACGCTCCACCATTATATGGAGGGAGTGGAGGGATTCCCTTGCCCCGTGGAGGGAGGGGGGGCACTCACTCCCTCACCACATTCCCACGGGTGCACAACTGGACGACACATGCACCTCCAGCAGGAGTTTCTCACGCCGTCACACCTACCTGAGTCTCCGCTTCTTGGTCGCCAGGGCTGTAAACGCCGACCACTTTACAACGCTGCACCCGTTCGCTACCCCCCACCGGAACCCACCACCCACCGCCCACCGCCCACCACCTGTCCGGCCGAGCTGTTATCGCTACGCCCACCCACTTGGGCTCCAGCCACAGCCATCAATACCTCGTTTTTTGTGTGTGTATTTTTGGTTTAACTCTTAAGTATTTTATACCTTTTTAGTATCAGTGTGTTTAGTGCTGTCTGCGAGGCCCTGCTGCCCGCTGCCGTCCCTACCTTTGCTCTCCTGCTCTACCACTCTCAGGGGGCCTCACACTGCCATTCCACAACCACTACCACCACCACTACCACCACCACTACCACCACTACCACCACTACCACCACCACCACACAACAACCAGTAAGCACAAACAGTAATGAAAGAGTAGCCGGAGGGGACGACCACACTGGAAAAAAAATAAATAGGGGCAGAAGGTGCTTATAGCCTGTCGCTGGTGTTAAGCCTGTTATACCCCCCCCCCCCTGACTGCGTCTAAGTGACAGTTAGTCTTTTGTCTCGGTCACAACCACTCTGCCCGTTTCAACAGTCTACGGCTGCCCTTCTTAACCTGACTGTAGTCAGGACAGTTTTTCAGGATTAATTTTTCTGGTCCGAACATTTTTGCTGTGAAGTTTCACACTGAGTGAAGCAATAATATTGCAGCTTGCTACTCCGACGGGTTGATTGCTACTGCCACCACAACCCTTCACTACAACCTGCCACCACAACCCTTCACTACAACCTGCCACCACAACCCTTCACTACAACCTGCTATCACAACCCTTCACTACAACCTGCCACCACAACCTTTCACTACAACCTGCCTCCACAACCTTTCATTCACTACAACCTGCCAACTGCGTCACTCTCACACAACACTTCGCTTAGAGGAAATAACCCCATGCCTCGCTGCAGGAGAGAAATGACCACTACGTCAGAGATGACACTATGCCAAAATCGACACTATGCCTGAGAAGACAATTATGACAACTTCGCTATGACGCCTGTGACAGATGTGACGCCTACATAAACCATAGATTTTTATGCTGTTGATTTCAGGCCTTTGTAAATATAATATTTCTTTCCAATCAACCTGAATATTTGAAGCAATATAGTCTTAACAATAGAGATACCTAGGTCTATCTTGAGGTTATCTTGAGATGATTTCGGGGCTTTTTAGTGTCCCCGAGGCCCGGTCCTCGACCAGGCCTCCACCCCCAGGAAGCAGCCCGTGACAGCTGACTAACACCCAGGTACCTATTTTACTGCTAGGTGACAGGGGCATAGGGTGAAAGAAACTCTGCCCATTGTTTCTCGCCGGCGCCCGGGATCGAACCCGGGACCACAGGATCACAAGTCCAGTGTGCTGTCCGCTCGGCTGACCGGCTCCGGCGTGCCAGTATTATGTTTACAAAACCTACAGTCCGTCCTGTTGGCGACTGGACTGAACCGTCGGTGTCAAAATAGTGTCGTGGGATCTTAGATGTTTTTGATGGAGGAGCTGGCAATTGTTTC
Organism: Procambarus clarkii; assembly: GCF_040958095.1. NCBI lineage: Eukaryota > Metazoa > Arthropoda > Malacostraca > Decapoda > Cambaridae > Procambarus > Procambarus clarkii. The sequence goes on from NC_091167.1 coordinate 32,726,649, forward strand.
AGGTGTGACTGATATTAGCGGAGCAAGACTTCCCTTACCTCACACAGCCCCGCTCCTGTGCCAGGTAAGTCCACTACGGGCTCACCATAGCCCGTGCTACTTGCCCCGCTCCTGTGCCAGGTAAGTTACGGGCTCACCATAGCCCGTGCTGCTTGGAACTTGTTCCGAGTAGCTGAATCTATAACAACAACAACCCTTACCTTCAGAGGTCACGACCTCTCCGTAGGGTGCAGTCGCACCTCCACAGATCTCCAGTATCAGCTAATGATACTGGTAATGGCTCCAAAGGGCCACCACTTACGGGCTATTCATGCCCGTGCCACCTTTTGGGTGGCTTAATCTTCATCAATCAATCAATCCCTTACCTTTCTTGGTGCGGGGGTGTGTATGATACTCGAATGGTGCGAGTAACTGCAAGAAATATGGGCCAATAGGCCCATATTTCTTGCAGTTACTTCCATTCTTCCCTTTAACTTACAAAATATTATATCCATTGTTTCGTGTTCTGTCTTGTGTTGAAAGTTTGTTTTCACCTCATCCAAAACTGTTGTAACATATCACTTCACCCAAATGCAGGTATAAAATCGATGTTTAAACTCTGTTCAGTTATAGTTGTGTGTGTGTAAACTAAAGTCTTTGAAAATGTAATAAGTTTTACGAAACGCGCTCAAGTGTCGCGTCAGACTAGAAATAAAAATGAATTTTGGAAAATCGATTTTTCAGTTACCATCAATAGTGAAAAAAATATAAGAAACATTGAGAAAATTCGTGTTAGAATTATTAATCTTACTTTTTCGGTCATATTTAATAATATATGTCTACAGGAAAGACTGCTACCAAATATATATATATATATATATATATATATATATATATATATATATATATATATATATATATATATATATATATATATATATATATATATATATACTCAGCTACTGGGTGTATATATACAGTATAGAGTTCATAGTGTCCAGGGCAGTATAGTATGGTGGCCTTGTCAACCTCTGGTGGGTTATCGCTCCATGAACCCAACACCCACCAACATTTACTGTTTAATTACAAATGCTTAATGAAACAACATTAATGAAAGAGGAAAACAAAATATTATTATTAGTAGATGACTCATTCATTACTAAGTAAAATTATTTACAATGATTTATTAACTATTTGAAAATAATTAAATATAAAAGAAAAATACGGTTGAATACGTTTATTTACTTTGCAAAATTATTTAAACAAATCGGATTAGGAATCTGGAATACGATCAATAGAAAATTTAGCAAGCTAAAAAATGAATAATAAATTAGTCAAACAATTAAGATAAAATTTAAAAAAAGTAATAATAACAAGTTAAAATAATACATTTTAGATCAGATAATAGGATAAACCGGTTGGTAAAAAACGGAGAATTCCTTCCATAAATTGAATACCGAATTTAACGGATCAGCCAGAAATTGAATTGAAATTGAAATAAGTTTATTGAGGTAAAATACACACAAAGGAATAAGGCAGCTCAAGCTATTCTTACTCCGATCAGTACAACGTGTTCATTATATATATATATATATATATATATATATATATATATATATATATATATATATATATGTATATATATATATATATATATATATATATATATATATATATATATATATATATATATATATATATATTTTATCAGACGTACACACAAGTAATTTTATGACTAGGTATATAGACAATTTGCAAGAGACAATCAGACAACTCAACACAAGGTTACAATCTTGATGGGTGAGCCAGAGACTCAAGACCCGCGCTGGAATACCCACAACAAACACTCGATCCTGCACCTGGGGGAGGACTCCTCAAGAGCCACAATGGTAATACTGGTGTAGCATAAATAAGAGAACACACAAGTGTACTTCATCCCAAGCGTTAAGAGGAGAATCAGATAACCTGGTTAGAATGTGTTAAAATAGGAACCAGAAGTGAATGTGTGTGTGTGTGTGTGTGTGTGTGTATGTGTGAGTGTGTGTGTGTGTGTGTGTGTGTGTGTGTGTGTGTGTGTGTGTGTGTGTGTGTGTGTGTGTGTGTGTGTGTGTGTGTGTGTGTGTGTGTGTGTGTGTGTGTGAGCACAGGATCCCCCACAAACATCGCGTCCTTTGCCATAACATTAACTAGATGGTATATAAATCGTCCTATGAATTGGATAATTATGTAAACCAGATGGGGGTTCAAGTGGTATTACTGGAGGTGTTTAACAGGGGCGGGAGCAGCGGGGCACCTAGAGGCACGCCGACACATACCGCTACACAGTCTTATCACCAATGGTCGTGTTTACGCCCTCTGTCCGCTCCTCTCACTGTGCTCCACAGATAAGTACAAAGGTCGCTTGCAAAACCAGGCTACGCTTTACAGCATCGTCTACTGCCCCTACCTGGTAAAACATGTATATACAACACACACACACACACACACACACACACACACACACACACACACACACACACACACACACACACACACACACACACACACACACACACACACACAAACTGGAAACTGAGTACCCACATGAGCCACAGAGACGTTAGAAGGAACTTTTTCAGTGTCAGAGTAGTTAACGGATGGAATGCATTAGGTAGTGATGTAGTGGAGGCTAACTCCATACACAGTTTCAAATGTAGATATGATAAGAGCCCAGTAGGCTCAGGAATCTGTACACCAGTTGATTGACAGTTGAGAGGCGGGACCAAAGAGCCAAAGCTCAACCCCCGCAAGCACAAATAGGTGAGTACAAATAGGTGAGTACACACACACACACCTCACGTTGCTGGAAGACAGAAGATTTAGAGGAGGAACATGATCACCGCATACAAGACTCTCAAAGGAATTGATAGTGTAGATAAAGAGTTAACTCAGGGGACACTCGTATAAAGGGACGCAGGTGAAAATTGAGTACCTAAATGAGCCACAGAGACATTGCCACTAAACAAGTTCTGTCTAATGTAGTTAACAAATAGAATGCATTAGGAAATTATATGGTAGAGGCAGACTCCATGCACAGTTTCAAATGCAGATATGATAGAGCCTAATAGGCTCAGGAATCGTTAATTGACAGTTGACAGGCGGGAGCAAAGAGCCAAAGCTCAACACCTCGCAAGTACAGCTAGGTGAGTACACACACACACACACACCCTCAGAGTAGTAGACAAATGGAATGCATTAGGCAGTGATGTGGTGGAAGCTGACTCTATACACAGCTTTAGGTGTAGATATGATAGAGCCCAGTAGGTTCTGGAACCTGTACATTAGATGATTGACCGTTGAGAGGCGGGACCAAAGAGCCAGAGCTCAACCCCCGCAAGCACAACTAGGTAAGCACACACACACACACACACACACACACACACACACACACACACACACACACACACTCACACACACACACACACACACACACACACACACACACACACACACACACACACACACACACACACACACACACACACACACACTAAGACTGGCAGGAGGGTCACACAAGGTCCTGCATCAGCCGACCTTTATCTTAAGAGAAGAGTGTAAGACCCGGGCCGGCCCGCCCCCACTTGACT
>NC_091167.1:32735253-32757753 GCF_040958095.1 Procambarus clarkii
CAAGACAGTGACATAGTAATTGTTATCATTAGCGCCCTGACGGACCTCCTCGCCTGTGTGGGAGGGACCGAGAGAAAGAAGGTGAGAGGGAGAGAGGGAGAGAGGGTGGAAAGTGGGATGGAGTTTGAAGAAACGTGGACACGAGACAAATAATAAAGGAGATCGCAAGTGTTTAAGGCGGTAAGAGATAATAAAAGGAGAGATGATGATGCGTGGAAGAGAAGAATGTTGGGAGGATCTTAGAAAAGAAGAGTGCAGAAAAGGAAAGAATAGGAGGGGAAGAGGACGGAAGTTGGAGTTACATGGAGCGGCAACAAGAAAGGGGGGTATAGCAAGAAAGTAATCAGATGGTTAGAGACAGAGAATAGAGAAGACGAAGAGCAACAGGAAGGGAGGGAAGATGCTGTAATGAGGGAGAGTGGGAGAATGGGAGGTAGCAAACGAGAAAGAAATTAAAGCAAAGAATGCTGGGATGGAAAGAAGGAGAAAGAAATGGTAGAATGGGCGGCATGAGATAAGGTAGGATAGTTAAAGGACACAGGCACGGAGAAAAGGAGAGGGAAGGTTTCTGTACGATACTGGAGGATAGAGAAATGTAAAAGAATAAAGCGTAGAGGAAGGGCAGACAGGAGAGAGGGGAAAGAGATGAGACGGAGCTGAGAAAGATGAAAGAAGGATGATGGAGGAAAAGGGAAATTAAAGATGGGTATAGTGGAGGCGGGGAGAGATGGGGAAAAAAAGAAGAGAATGGTTATGGAAAAGGAGGGAACGAGCGAAGGAGAGGAGGCGAGGATGATGAAAGAGGAAGTGTGGCATGAGGGAGGATTAGTTAGAGGTGTGAAAGGAGGGGGAAGAGATGTAGGTGAACTACATGCATGATGGTCTGGAATATTACCTGGGCCTTAAGAGAAGATGAACGGTTTTCTGATTGAGATTAAGGCAATTGAAGAAGTCAGGGGTAGTTAGTGGGATTAATGACACGATAGGCGCAGTTGAGAGATTTTGATCTTAAAAAGCAAAGTTTGGCGACTCGAATTACGACAGAGAAGTGCGTGGGCTATTAGTGCAGCAGCAGGCAATAGTGACAGTGGTAGCACACTCGCCCCGCTAACGATTTTATCAGGGTTCGAGCCCTGGCTGGGTAGGATCGATTGGGCCTCCAATTCTTAACTGTTCACCTCTGGTGGGTTGTGCTACACGGAGAACTAGTGGGTAAGACTTAACGTGAGTTATGGAAAGGGAAAGCTCTCAGCCTGCTAACAGGAGTCAGAAGGTAACACTCATGTATCTACCATGTGGGGAAAAAGAGGAATGGTCAGTTGAAGGAGCATGAGAGACCTGAGCGTGGCTGGGGAGAGGGAGGGAGACAACACGTGACGCTCTGCTGGGAAATCAGAAAGAAGTCCGCGAATATTACAGAATATCTACTGTAAGAGAAGTGTTGACCAGATAATAATTAGGGAGTAGGGGTGGAGGAAGAGTACTACTGTCAGCGTCCACCAACCGGTGTCACCAGTCAAACTTTGACCGGGAAGACCTCAGTCCTCCTAACCAGTAACACCAGTCAATCTTTGACCGGGAGAGTCCGAGCAATTCCATAAGCCGGGAATTGGGGTCCGAACCTGTGACGTCAACCACGAAACAACATTTGGAAAAACTCAACATTAGTAATACAATGTACGAGAGCACAGCTAGAGAGGTGTGTGTGTGTGACGGGAGCAGACGTTGACGGACACAAGGGCTCGTAGAAGGCAGAAATAAAGACATCATCCAAGCAGGATGAAACAACTTGGTAAACCCTCAACCAAGCTGAATAGCAACATTGCCCGTAGAGTATCTCAACAGACTGTAAGTGAGACGAGCTGGCGTCCTTTGTCTTCCCGTAAATGCGCAAGTTTTATACGCTTTTGCTGGGCCTTCCTGGACAAAGTAGGAACCTTCCTGGGCAAAGTAGGAACCTTCCTGGACAAAGTAGAAACCTTTCTGGACAAAGTAGGAACCTTCCTGGACAAAGTAGGAACCTTCCTGGACAAAGTAGGAACCTTCCTGGACAAAGTAGGAACCTTCCTGGACAAAGTAGGAACCTTCCTGGACAAAGTAGAAACCTTTCTGGACAGATACAAATCATTATTTACACATGGAGGCGCAGCAGGAGCCTCTCAGGTTAAATAGGATCTATACAGGGCATAGTGTAGGACGTGGAAAGGTAGGGGGACCACTTACCACCACCAGGTGAAGGCATGGTAGGTGGAACCCCAGCAGGTGAAGGCATGGTAGGTGGAACCCCAGCAGGTGAAGGCATGGTAGGTGGAACCCCAGCAGGTGAAGGCATGGTAGGTGGAACCCCAGCAGGTGAAGGCATGGTAGGCGGGCCCCCAGCAGGAAGGTGCGCCCCTGGCGAGGGCAGGTGACAACTTACGTGTCTCCTGCGTGAGTTGCACAAAACCCCAGTGTGTAATTACGCGGAGGGCCGCTCAGGACTCCCGCGAAGGGCCGCCCAAGACTCCCGCGGAGGGCCGCCCAAGACTCCCGCGGAGGGCCGCCCAAGACTCCCGCGGAGGGCCGCCCAAGACTCCCGCGGAGGGCCGCCCAAGACTCCCGCGAAGGGCCGCCCAAGACTCCCGCGGAGGGCCGCCCAAGACTCCCGCGGAAGGCCGCCCAAGACTCCCGCGGAGGGCCGCCCAAGACTCCCGAGGAGGGCCGCCCAAGACTCCCGCGAAGGGCCGCCCAAGACTCCCGCGGAGGGCCGCCCAAGACTCCCGCGGAGGGCCGCCCAAGACTCCCGCGAAGGGCCGCCCAAGACTCCCGCGGAGGGCCGCCCAAGACTCCCGCGGAGGGCCGCCCAAGACTCCCGCGAAGGGCCGCCCAAGACTCCCGCGGAGGGCCGCCCAAGACTCCAGCAGAGGGCCGCCCAAGACTCCCGAGGAGGGCCGCCCAAGACTCCAGCAGAGGGCCGCCCAAGACTCCCGAGGAGGGCCGCCCAAGACTCCCGCGGAGGGCCGCCCAAGACTCCCGCGAAGGGCCGCCCAAGACTCCCGCGAAGGGCCGCCCAAGACTCCCGCGGAGGGCCGCCCAAGACTCCCGCGGAGGGCCGCCCAAGACTCCCGCGAAGGGCCGCCCAAGACTCCCGCGAAGGGCCGCCCAAGACTCCAGCAGAGGGCCGCCCAAGACTCCCGAGGAGGGCCGCCCAAGACTCCAGCAGAGGGCCGCCCAAGACTCCCGTGGAGGGCCGCCCAAGACTCCAGCAGAGGGCCGCTCTCAGGCCGTTACAAACTGTTATCGTCGTTATAAGACTCATTACTACCGTGGCTGCTGAAGGATACTGCAGAAGTCCTTTTTTACCTTATAATTAACATTTTCAATCAAACATAACAGACTGGAGCTCTCCCAGTATTCTAGAAGAAGGCAAATGTAGTCTCAACAGTTACCAATTAATCAATCAGCCCTAATTTTAGCCATTCAGCAATCAGCTCTACCAGCTTATAACCAATTCGACCAGTCAATATTCAGTTAAAATATTCTTTCACCAATGATTAGTAAATGATTAGTGTCAACTGTAAAATCCTTCTTATTTAGTTAAAGTTCTAGGTGGGTTCGACCAGACGAGGAAATCATTACTTACCTGCACCTATCCAAGTGTCGTCAAACGGGAAAGTGTCACCATAGACTCTTAAGAATGTCGTGAGACATCTACCTGGGAGTGGCTCATGGTAGGAGCTCTCTTGTTGACTCTATGACCTGAGCTGGGACAAAACTATGACGTCACGCACCTAGTTGTGCATACCAAATATATAACACAACAGTTTACCTCTTATTTGGGTTGGGTTGGGTTGGGTTGGGTTGGGTTGGGTTGGGTTGGGTTGCATTTACTTGAAGAGTCACGATGACGAAGGGTGGTAAAAATTTGCTCAGGACGCTATCCATGGTTTGGTTTTAGCGTTGGGCCTTGAGGTCTATCAACTACTAAATTATAATTTAGGCCCTGAACATAGTCCTGGACAAAAATAAACTCTCAGTATATATACACCGATAAATGGTGTGTGTGTGTGTGTGTGTGTGTGTGTGTGTGTGTGTGTGTGTGTGTGTGTGTGTGTGTGTGTGTGTGTGTGTGTGTGTGTGTGTGTGTGTGTAAATCACGAAAATTAACACGTGATGAAAACTGTGACAGAGTCAGACGACGAAGGAAGAATTGAAACAGGAATTTTCTTAGTACTTTCGTATTGAAAAATACATCTTCAATAGGATTCCTATATATATATATATATATATATATATATATATATATATATATATATATATATATATATATATATATATATATATATATATATATATATATATATATATATAGTATCCATGTCCTCTTCTGACAGTCACAGTATGGAGACTCCAGGCCTGGCACAGGTCCCATGGAGCTCTCAATCTAATCTCTAAGGCTAATTTTTACATTATGGTCGCTTCTTGTTACTCAGATCAGGAGACGATTGCTATGCTAATTAACTTAAGGGGAAGAGTATGATGTAGGTCTCGCCTTATCAAGCCTCTGGCCGTGAATACTAAGCGAGAGGAGAGCCACGCACTCTCTTGCATCCACAATGTGTGGGGAGAGGTGAGGTTGTTTCTGGTTTAGCTACTTAGAACGAAGTGTCCATGTAGCACGGGCTATGGTGAGCCCGTTTGAGTGGTGAGGGGGACTTCGTCTCTCTTGTATGCACAATGTGTGAGGAGTGGTGAGGTTGTTTCTGGTTTAGCTACTTAGAACGAAGTGTCCATGTAGCACGGGCTATGGTGAGCCCGTTTGAGTGGTGAAGGGGGACTTCGTCTCTCTCGTATCTACAATGTGTGAGGAGTGGTGAGGGGGGACTTCGTCTCATCATATCAACCATTCACGGAGTTAACTAATATCTAAACCAATCAACCCATTTTGGTTTCAAGCTCAACCAAATAAACATCAATGAATTGAAGTAAATACAAATTAGAAGCCGTCATTCAACATAGGCAGTCAATTATTTTACCAGCTTCAAATACACGCTAATTTAATCAATCATCATCTTATTCAATCAATTATAAATTCCTGTAATAACCAATAATTACATGAGAAAGTGAAGTAGTTAAACAGAAACGTAACAAGTATTTAACACCAAAACAAATCTGTTTCTTGTGTTTGAATAATATGTTTCAACTTGGAATTTTATATAAATTTTCGCGACGGTAACTAGCGAGAAACTGTTCATTAAAATTCACGAGAACGTTATAATGGATAAAAATAGTGAATAACTTTAATGTCGGTGTAATTTTTCGAAACGTTATATAAATGTTCTTAAAATACTCAAGTCCACGATTGAAGTAAATCCACATTATAAAAAAAAAAAATCTCAACAGATTAGTCAAAATTTTGCACCAAAGGATCAAATTACCTCGTCAGAACCATGCGTAATAATTACCCACTTTAAACTGTTTTTTGACAGGCAATCTGTCTGCCAAATTTTAAGTTTGAATTACTCATTGATCAAGCTTAATCATTTTTAATACGCGCTATGTAACGTTGCAGGAAAGGTATCATCACTGAATAAAGTGATGATAATATGAAACATATATATATGTACAGTATATATCTATAAGAATGTCTGTTTGTCCAAGGTTAGAGATCAGACACTTGCGGATAACCTCACCCAACTTTGCATGGTGAAAGGTATGTGGTACGGGACGAACACAGACTCGTGTGGTAAGTGACCACAAGGCTCGGTCCTATTGGTTCAATTAAGAGGGGGGTGGGGGGGTAAGTGACCTCAAAATCGGTGAAAGGTAACTAGTCAAGTCCCTAGAGTTTTCTTCATTCGAAAGTGATAAACATGATATCCTCATAATGCACCCAGAGTCTGCCAGTGCAGACTACTTATCACGTGCCTCTGTATGACTAACCATCCTGTGTGATGGAGATCTTTTAGCATCACGTAGCTAGCTTCTTGACACACTGTACTCCCCTTCATATAGTCTAGGGCAGCTGCACAAATGCAAATATACCTAATGTGTTAATAAAAAAAACATGGGTCATGATTTCAAACGCTACATTATTGAAAGGCCAGTCATTAGATCCTTCAAGCCTGCTGGTATGAGGTACCTCGAGCTTTGCAAATCCCTTTATTAACTCTCGTGTTCTTGAGAATATCCTCATAATGCACAATAAATTTCTTTGTTAATCCTCCTGCCTTTAGGTCCCTCTACATCAGGTCAGCTGCCGACTTTTGCCACATCTAGAAACCTTAAACCTGCGGTTTTCAAGCATGATAAACACAGTGCCCTCAGGAAGGGGGGCAACCCTCCCCCCCCCCCTGAGATCTTTCATCACATCAAATCACTCTAAGGGGTCACAGGATGTACCCTGTCAACAAACGACCCCCGCCCTAACTGCCCCATTACCTCCCGCCACTGCCGAGATCTGATTGGCTCATTTTGTGCCATTTGCGTCCGTAGTGGGAGTTATGCGTCCGGCTGACTGCTCGTCCGGACCACCCGACGCCAGCTAATTACCAGTTATTTAGGCAAAGTGAAATAATCTGACTCTTTTTGATAATTCAAGTATTGGTGCTGGCATGTTTGTATAAACTGATGTTACATCTGAGTGATTGTATATATATATATATATATATATATATATATATATATATATATATATATATATATATATATATATATATATATATATATATATATATATATATATATATATATATATATATATATATTAGTATGTGTGTGTGTGAAATCATATGTATTTCACAATACAATTGTTAGCACATTCACGCAAAATATGTATTCACATGTGTACATGTCTGTATATGTAGACGTAAAGAGCCCCTGTAAATGATCACCTATAAATATTGCATTTCGGATGACTATACAGAATATACAGGAAGAAGAGTGATCCATCTGCATGTACCGTAGTTTCTTATCACTGAAGGAAGTCGTAACCTGTGTACGTTATTGTACATGAGACAGGCTGCTGACTCTAATTACAAGCTGTATTTCACCCCCTTTTTTGTGATGTTCATCTGTAGTCCGTCCGGCTGAGTTATTGGCATTCAGAGGACAAAGAAATTGTGTGCATATACTCCCTCCCTTCACCACCACCACCACCACTCCTAAAATCACCGACACCACCTGCATCACCAACACTACGAGCCCCACCATCACCAACAATACAAGCTTCACCATCACCAACACTACAAGCACCACCATCAATATCTGCACCACCAACACCACCGTGGGCAGCCTCTCGTAGCTAAGGTGTGTGGCTCCTGAGGGTGAGGAACAGCACACGAGGGCTGGCAAGAGGGCGCCGGGGCCCAGACGCGATCATCAGAATGACGCGAACTGCACAAAAACCTCAGCGGCGTTGAGCCGTCTACACCTGCCTCCTCTGGTCACGGCTCCGGCCAGGGACCTGCCCATCACGCGACTCCCCTGGGTGTCAACACCTGACAACACCTACCGATGCCAACACCTGACAACACCTAGCGGTGCCAACTACTGTCTGCTCCATCATCGGAACAAAGCCACTGGGAGGGGGAGGTCGGGGTGGTTGAGCTAAACAAAAATCCTAACGTAGGATGTCTTATATACCTTTCCCCGCGCCTGTCATCACCTTCGTGATCACGGCATCTCCTGTGCCGGGTAAGTATCATCACCTTCGTTCTTTTCTCTCCTCATCTTCTTCCCCTCACCCCCTCGTACCTCACCCATCCCACCACCGCCCCCACCTCCCCCACTCAACCCACCACCCCTTACTCGTTGTTCTTCACAGCGGGCCGCCGTAAACCCACACACCGGCTGTGATTAATAATATTTTTAATGGAGCCTCGCACATGATGGCGGCGACAAGAGCGCGGAAGACAGTAAGAGGCTGCGGCGTCACAGCGGCCCGCACACCCGCACTCACACGCACTTAATCTGTCGACCGGGCGATATTTTGGTGATGGAGCCCTGCTGGTTATGACACACACACACACTCAGGGTGGTCGGGGGCGGCTTAAGGGGGTATGAACCCGGCCGGTAAGGCGTGGGTAGCAGACCAGGCGTGGGTAGGAAGCTGTCTTCGCAGCCGGGACTCTTAGACAAACTCCGTGCATTTCGAAATGGCTTTGCTAACGTGCGTGTTGTAGCCATTCGCGTTGCAAACTCGTGTACATTGCAAGGCTTATTTTGGGCGTTAAGTTATGTATTTTACACTGACGTGTATGTTACAAGTGTGTGTGTGTATGCTACAAGTGCGTGTATGTTACAAGTGTGTGCGTGAGGGAACAACTGCCTCTAGGGGTTGAGGTGGCAGGGGTGGCAGGGGTGAGGTGGACCTAGTGGTCCCGGCCACACTGGCGTAAGCGACGCTTGAGCCAGATGGGGTACATGTCCACAGTGTGTGTCAATATGGTTGTACACGCTGGGAGGCTGGACGCAGGGGGGGGGGGGTGTGTAGTTATGTGAGTGCTCACTCACCTATTCGCTCTTATCTGTTAATGCTTGCTGGAGTTGAGCTTCAGCTCTTCAGGCTCTCCTGTCAGTCTTTAATCAGTTGGAGTAAATGTTCCCTAATACACCTGTTTCTGAAACATGTATAATTATAAATCAGTATAAACACCACTTCACAATCGTAACTCTAGTCTTTTCTCTAATATCCTATTATTAAATGACTGAGATTTCTGTGTCTGGATTCAGATACAAGCCTATTACAGTCATGCCTTAGATATCTTAGTGTAAGTAAACATTTGAGTGCAAGAGGTATGACAAATAGATCGGTGTGCAGGGTAGAGACTCAGTTGTTTATACGGACTCCCCCACACAACATATGGCTTACAAACTCAATGTCAGGACAACTGCGACTCTTCAACCCGTTCTCGCACTTTCATATAGTCAATATTGACTTATTAAATACGTGCATATGTGACATACTAATTTATTGTGAATATTTTAGTTTACCTTGAAAAGCTTCATAGAAAACACCAATCTTACCTAACCTTCTTAGTATGTTAAGATAAGCATCTTATTGCTTCGTAATTACAATTATTACTTAACCTATATATAGGTTAAGGTATAGGTTAAGTAATAATTGTAATTACGAAGCAATAAGATGCTTATCTTATCATACTAAGAAGGTTAGGTAAGGTCGGTGTTTTCTATGAAGCTTTTCAAGGTAAACTAAAATATTCACAATAAATTAGTATGTCACATATGCACTTATTTAATAAGTCAATATTGACTGTAAGAAAGTGCGAGAACGGGTTGAACTCTTGCATCACCAGTGGGGTGGTGATGGGAACCATCAGAGTACGTGGTTTACGAGGTCGTACGAGGTCTCTGTGAGATGAATGTCACTCTTGTTTAAGGCATTGTACTTTGCATCAAGGCGAAGCTTGGGTTTTCTTTCATAAGTTTGTTGTGGCGGGAGGAATTATAATGTTTGGTAGTAATTCCCCACAGTGCAGGGACGTTAAGAGACTGGATCTACAGCTAATAGGACTGGGAAACGAGGAAGAACTGAGGGAACTGAATCTTGCTGAGCTACAACACCGACGGGATAAAAGAGATATGATCGCGACATTTACGATCCTTCAGGATATTAACAAAGCTAAAAACAAAAAAATAAAGGACGAAATATTTAACAAGGATAAAAGCAGAACGAGAGGTCGGGGACTGCAACTGTAGACTCAAATAAACAATTGATTTAGCTTAAGAACAATGAGAAGAGGAACGAACAATAGGAGGACGTAATCAAGTCTCACTCCATCTACAGGTTTAAAAGCTGAAATGGAAATCTAGTGAGTCGGGAGCCACTCAGATTTCCATTCCACTTCCACCTCCAGGAGCGGCCCACTAACCTAGCCCATTAGTTTGAAGTGTGGGTATCAGACGACCATCACTTCATAAGGAGTGGCCCAAGAGATTGATTGTTGCCGCCAAGAGGAGGTGCTCGGTCTTACATTATCAATTAGGTAAGTCCGTTTAGGTAAACGCACACAAAAAACACATACATATTTCGAAATAAACCTCTGTGGCTCTATCAGTTTTAAACCCCGGGCCTTGACAAAGGGCCCGCCTCCCTGCGTCATAGCCCTCAATAATGCCCATATCTACAACAATTGCAAAATGTGCACATTGTTTTGATTCAAACCAAATGGTGAAAATATACCGCTCAGCCGTCATGATTGTCCGTTGACATGAAAGGCATTTATTACTAGACAAAAAGTGATGTCCATATTGACAATAAAAGGAAAAAACAACAACAACAAGCGGTTATTTTATACTTTACAAATATAAAATGTTTTTTAACTTGAGCAGAACAAAAAAATATACATTTTTTTCTAACTGTGTGTGACGCCCTGTTAGATGGAGTCGATTATATAACCAGTGTTTGCGTCAAGTTCAAGTACAAGTATGTTTGTTGAGACAAAGAAAGAAATACATCTCAAAGGGATAGAGTAGCTTAGGCTATTTGTCCCCCCCCAATGTGTTTGCGTCGGAATGGGCACGGAGGGAATGAATTTAAACGTGAAAGTTCATCTCCTGGTCAGGCTAACCATAGCCCGTGCTACTTGCCCCGCTCCTGTGCCAGGTAAGTTACGGGGGTCGCCATAGCCCGTGCTGCTTGGAACTTCTTCCGAGTAGCTGAATCTATAACAACATCTCCTGGTCCCATTTTCTTTCTCCTCGCCTTGTTAACCCAACTTCCGCTAGGCGATCAAAGGTCAACACTTACTGCTCACTTTTGTAACTGATTGATTCAGATAGAGTACAATGTCCGGTGTGGGGCAGGTTGATGCTTCCCTCCCCCCCCATCCTCATTGTTATCACCTATTGCAAGTGTTGAAATTTGCCTAAAACGTATTCCAGGTGGATGCCATTGATTTGCTAGCCTAACTCTTGGAGGTCCCAGTTTTCCCAATCTATTTCTGCATTAATGAAGTCCTCCCATATCGAGATCATTGCTCAGCGGCAGTAATGTTGTTACAGTACCCCTGTTTTACCACCTGTTCTGTTCTGGTATACATATAAATATACATATAGATGTGTATACTACACACACATTATATATATATATATATATATATTTATATATATATATATATATATATATATATATATATATATATATATATATATGTTACAATTGCTAATTTGCTCATATATATTTTTTTATTCTACGTAAATACCTTCTGCCACCTAAATTGTGAAGAAACACTAAAACACTTAATCGAATCACTTTTTTTCCTAGGGGTTTCGTCAACAATGTGACACCCTCAGGAATATACACGGGCCACTAAGGACACAGGTATACTATATTATAAAACATAGTCTCTACTCGTAGCTCATACCCCTCAGCTCCGGTACTAGTCTTCCGCTATACCTCTGAACATTCTCTAATTTAGTCTTGTGCTTGACTAGATAATGACTCCATGCTGGAGATGCATATTTTATAATTGGTCTGATATTTGTGATGTACAAGGTTCTAAATGATTTCTTACATAGGTTTCTAAAGGTAGTTCTTATGTTGGCAAACCTAGCATATGCCGTTGATGATATTCTCGTGATGTGGGCTTCAGGAAACAGGTCCGGCCTGATCTTAACCCCCCCCCCCATCCCTGGTCTTTCTCCCTGATTCTTGAAGGATTTCATCTCCCAAATAGTATCTTGTATCTCGCCTCCTGCTCACTACACCTTCATGTAATCTTCATTACATTTGCTCGGGTTAAACTCTAATAGCCCTTTCGTGTGTGTGTGTGTGTGTGTGTGTGTGTGAGAGAGAAATATGTAATAGATAATAAAGATTAAAATAGATTGGAAGTCAGTACCTTACACAACCAACGGTTAGAAAGGCGGGGTCTAAGAACAGGTCGATCGCTCGATCCTGCAGGCATAAGTTGTAAACACACACACACACATCGTGGGGCCTCGTGGCTGAGTGGATAGCTCTCTATGGTCGTAGTACTAAGAGCCCCGGTTCGATCCCCGGCAAAGGCAGCAACAAATGGGCAGATTTTCTTACACCCTGATGTCTTGTTCACCTAACAGTAAACAGGTACCTGAGAGTTAGACACCTGCTTCCTGAGGATGTGTGTGTGCGTGTGTGTGAGAGAAATATATGTAGTAGACATAATAGAGGAAAAATAAATTGGTTAGAGAGGCGGGGTCCAAGAGCTAATAGCTTGATTCTGCAAACACAAATAGTAAACACACACACACACACACACACTCCTACCCACACATACAAACAAGTAAACCCACTGTTCCCATACACGCCCTACAATTTGAATGAAAATGCTTTTGTGTGTGTAATTGCTACATCATTAGCATGTGAATGGAATGAATGCGTGTGAGTGTAAGCACATGTGTATCAATACATCTTTACCGAAGGCCAACTATCATCCACTAATGACCCTCACCCAGTGTTGTGTTTACTCTTCCTCCGCATGATATGTATACCCTGGTATACAAGGAGGACATTTTGGGTGATAATGATGCAGGTATACGGAAAGATAAGATGAAAGTAGACGAGCAGAAGGCTCTCTCTCTCTCACCATTGTCCGGATTACCGGAGTGTCAGGTGATTAACTTTCTTTTTCATTCTTTCAGTGTGAACCGCGAGAGAGAGAGAGAGAGAGAGAGAGAGAGAGAGAGAGAGAGAGAGAGAGAGAGAGAGAGAGAGAGAGAGAGAGAGAGAGAGAGAGAGAGAGAGAGAGAGAAGAGAGAGAGAGAAACCGCGAGAGAGAGAGAGAGAGAGAGAGAGAGAGAGAGAGAGAGAGAGAGAGAGAGAGAGAGAGAGAGAGAGAGAGAGAGAGAGAGAGAGAGAGAGAGAGAGAGAGAGCGGGGTAGTCAGTGGATCAATACATAGAGTTGTTTACCACAAAGAAATAATGCGGTACACCCTGAAACATCAGCTGGCGTTATATACTCCAATTATTCAGCAGAGAACACATCACCATGAAGTAACTCACTAGCAAAGTCACCAAGTGTATCATCACATCATTATCAGCTAGTCATTACGTCATTATCATCATGTCACCATCAGCTTTCATAATCATCAGGTCGTCAGATCATAGAGTGGCAGTCCACCGCATATTGATTAATACAATTTTATACAACAATTCCAACAATTTATATAACAAAAGGGAAAAACATTCTGACCAATAAAGATAAAATATAATTTAATACAATAAATCGACATAATATAATTTATCATAAAAAGATAAATATAATCTGACAAGAATTATAAGAAAGGAGAAAAACACAAAATAGCAAAACACACTAAAAACAAACTGGAAAAAACATTATAACAATAAAGAACTAAACCCAAATATAATACAATAAAACAGAATACAAATAAAATAAAGCCCAATAAAAAAATAATTAAAAACCAAATAAAACAACGGAATTAAATAATGGAACAAAAAAAACATAACGAAATAAAACTAAAAAACAAACTAAAATTCAATTGAACAAAATTATTAACAACAGGAGAAAAAATTGAACGAACCGAAATGAACAAAATTCAACAACAAATATGACATAAAAACAATCAAATATGACATTAGAACAATCAAATATGAACGAACAAATGCGAACAAACAAAACAATTCAACAAAGCAGGGACCCAAAATGAAACTAAAAAAAAAATTGAACAAAACAACAGAACAAGTCCAATTAACAAAATATAACACAAGAGAACAAAACAAAGCAATATAACAAGAAAGCAACAGTCAAAACAAAATAAACAAAATTAAACAATAAATCGAAGTAAAATATTGGTTGTCACAATAGAACAGAACAACTATAGAATAATATATGAAAAAATTACCAAATAAAGTTTGATAAAAATTCGCCAGGGAATGAACTTTGAGGTAAAATCCAGTATATCAAATAAATACCCCCCCAAAAAAATCGTCCAAAAATTGAGCCACACAACAGTGCTTGGGAACTCCCTATAGAAAACAAATAGAATTCGCAAACTGATATATCAAAAATACGAAAAAAACAAAGCGGAGGAATGCTATACATAGTCAACATACAAATTATATATATATATATATATATATATATATATATATATATATATATATATATATATATATATATATACATATATATATATATATATATATATATATATATATATATATATATATATATATATATATATATATATATATATATATATATATATATATATACACACACATTTATTCACGAATGGTGAAACGATGTGTAAATAAATTCCTGGGCTCTAAAACCAGTGTTTATGGCGAGCAGTGATATGTATAAACAATTAGACGAGCCTCGACTCTATGTCTCTTCCCTTCATTCCCATCAACAGCTGT
The DNA here is from genome assembly GCF_040958095.1 of Procambarus clarkii. NCBI lineage: Eukaryota > Metazoa > Arthropoda > Malacostraca > Decapoda > Cambaridae > Procambarus > Procambarus clarkii. Next base: position 32,749,620 of record NC_091167.1, read on the forward strand.
GGGGGCTCCCACCCCTTCTCTCTCTCTCTCTCTCTCTCTCTCATACCTGACCACTAGAACAATAGTTGACAGGCCAAGATACATCTTCCTTATTTTTAGCATTGTACAATTTTTAATAAAATAAATAATCCTCCATCATCACTAGGAGCACCATCAAACATATATATTTTTTTATCTCTCTTCTCTCCGTTCTCTCTCTCTCTCTCTCTCTCTTACTTTCCAGAGTCAGTCTCGTTAGGACTTCACTCTCGAACCAACTTTTCCGTTTTAATTCCACAAATGCCCGTAATACTTATCATTTTCATTGGGAGGAGACATATTTCCTGAACATATGTCCCTTTTGCCGGTAGTGGCGGGCAACACGTCAGGACAGGCTCCGCCTCCTCCGCCGGAGATGGTTAAAAACACGTCTCTTACCTTGGAGACATCGACGATGTCCACCAATCAGCGCGGACGTCTTCCCGCCCACCTCGTTTCTGATTTGTCGGCGTGAGACAAGCCACGCCCACTCCCAGCGCGTGGTTGGCTGAAATCGCTGGAGTGGTTTTGTAAACAGTTGCGCTTGGCCGTGCGTAGTGGGAGCGTTGTGGGTGCGCGGACATTCGTGTGTTGGGCGAAAACTGTTGGTGTGTGATAATCCGAGAACAAATATGTAAGCGGACGGGAATTAGAAGGGAAAAAAGTTGGATAAATGCAGAGGTGATGCTAAGATTGGTTTGAGTGGAGGCAGGAGAAGGGTGGAAAGTGGAGGAGGTGTGTGGAGCTTGTGTATCTGATGGGTTTATACGAAGACACCGGGTCACCGCAGGAAATGTACTGGGTAAGTACTCCCTACCTGTTCTACCTTCCTCTGGTACATCCGGCTCCGTCGACTACTCTTTAGTTTGCTTACTATTCAATCCCCCAAGTCACAGTTGGAAGTGTGTGCACGGCGAGATTACTTGTTAAGTGTTTATAATCTTTCTAGCGACAGCAACAGCGTGAAAGTCAAGGTCGTGGCATTGCTTGTGGCACTCACCACACAGCCTATGGCACTCACCACACAGCCTATGGCACTCACTACACAGCCTGTGTCACTTACCACACAGCCTATGACACCACACAGGCTGTGGTACTCACCACACAGGTTGTGGTACTCACCACACAGCCTGTGGCACTCACCACATAGCCTGTGGCACTCACCACACAGCCTATGGCACGTACCACACAGGCTGTGGCACTCAACACAGCCTGTGGCACTCACCACACAGCCTGTGGCACTCACCACAGTCTGTGGCACTCACCACACAGCCTGTGGCACACCACACAGTCTGTGGCACTCACCACACAACCTGTGGCACTCACCACACAGCCTGTGGCAGTCACCACACAGCCTATGGCACGCACCATACAGCCTGTGACATTCACCACAAAGCCTGTGGCACTCATCACACAACTTGTAATCATATGGAAGTGAATGTTACATCTCAAAATGCAAAACTGAAAACTGATAATATATATATCAACATTTTTGTTCTGTGATAATGTGAGCATTTTTGTGGCGGTAATGTCGTGGCCAGGTGTCGAGGGTTAGTGCAACGTGACGATGATTGTGACCGGATTTTTAAGGACGGTTTTCCTCCGTGGATATCCTCCTGATATTGGTGGGGGCCACCACCAATGGCCGCTGGCACCCATTATCGTCATCCGCCCCCCCCCAATACACTCCATTATCATAATCTTTGCCAACCTTTTAGTTCCTGCAAATAAAAACATATATATATCAGAGCAGAATGTTATAACGGTGTGTCACAATCGCATGCGTGAACCAATCAGGACGTTTAGTGAAGTTTTTATCTGAGGTCGAGTGCCGGGGTTAGGCTAGCTACTGCGGCTTCTTCCTTCGCCGCTCTGTGCGTGTCTGTGAGCTATTCCAGTCATACTTCCAATTTCCTCTGAAGGTGTTACGCTGTGTAATGACGGAGATTCACTGTGTTGATAAAAGCCGCGGAAAGGCGTAAATTTGGTGTTGAGACATGAGGTCCAGCTGCCAGCCAATGGACGGTAGAAGGAAGGCTCGCTAATGCCAAGGTAAATGGATATTATTGACTCGGTCATACCCGTCGTCCTACTGCTGGTGTTACTGCTCACAGGGCGTTGAAATGTATTTTAAATTTTGCTCTATTTAATCAGTGTAGAATAGCCCAGATCGTCATCTCCTGTTACTGTGCATTGAAGTATAATTAATTTGGTAAACAATTTGAACAATTGACAAGCGATGCGGGATGAGTAAAGAGGACAGTACAATAGTTCAGATGAATTACCACCTGTCACTCATCATTTATGACGGTGTGGACAGGCGAGACGGCCTCGGTCCACTGGCCAATAATGACCCACTGATGAGAGCCGCGGTGAGGCTGAGGGGAAGTGTGATGAGTAGCACTTGAAGGGGCGCGCGGAGGAGCAGGAGCCAGGCGCGGCAGGTCGGCTCTCGGGGGTATCATCGTCAGGGGATAATGAGCGGATTAACCTCAGTTTACGGAGCTTAGCGGCGGGTGGTGGTGATGACCCCTGGCCGCCGCCGTCGCCGCCGCTGCTACGGTCATTGTCGGTGTTAGTGGCAGTACTGGGAGTGATAATGCTGGGCTCTAGCCTAGTGTGAGTATGTGTGGCAAGGTGACGATGGGCTCTAGCCTAGTGTGTGTGTTTGTAACTGGCTGTAGGTGCTGGAGGCACGAACCAGGAAGAACGAGCGCAAATTCTTGTCAGCTCTAATGTGTGGGTGATAGAATAAGTACTCAACCTCCCTCAAGACATGTTCGGCCGCTATGTAGTCCTCGGATAGCTCTGTTGGGCAAATAACACAATAAACACCCCATTGCAATGACCTTTGTATATTTATTTATTTTGAGTTCTGACACTTAAACCTGAGTTTGTAAAAGCATCTTAATCACCTTCAGTGATCACCTTCACCTGTTTAATATCACACTAGTTTCTATAGAAGTTATCTTACTCTGTCAAAGTAGGAAAGACATAGATGTATATATATATATATATATATATATATATATATATATATATATATATATATATATATATATATATATATATATATATATATTTTCAGTTGCATATTGTCCTGGGGACCATTCAGGCTTGTTCACATATATATATATATATATATATATATATATATATATATATATATATATATATATATATATATATATATGTGTACGTGTATGTGTATATGCGTGTGTATTTGTATACAGGGTATGAGGAAGCTGGTCAGAATTGCATTTCTCTTTAATAAACGCACATTAATGACGTTATGTAAAAAGACACCTCGAACACTGTTTATGTACGACAGACGTAAATCTGTGTATTTATGTTTGTAGGTTAGCTCAGCATTTTAAAAGCACTACAATCACCTCCCGTGGTTGATTGTTCAATAAATCACTGATTTATATTTTTAACAGATCTCTAACCCTGTTCATGGAGGATAGACGAATATATATATATATATATATATATATATATATATATATATATATATATATATATATATATATATATATATATATATATATATATATATGTCGTACCTAGTAGCCAGAACGCACTTTTCAGCCTACTATGCAAGACCCGATTTGTCTAATAAGCCAAGTTTTCCTGAATTAATACATTTTCTCTAATTTTTTTCTTATGAAATGATAAAGCTACTCATTTCATTATGTATGAGGTCAATTTTTTTTTAATGGAGTTAAAATTAACGTAGATATATGACCGAACCTAACCTAACCTATCTTTATAGGTTAGGTTAGGTTAGGTAGCCGAAAAAGTTAGGTTAGGTTAGGTTAGGTTGGTTAGGTAGTCGAAAAACAATTAATTCATGAAAACTTGGCTTATTAGGCAAATCGGGCCTTGCATAGTAGGCTGAGAAGTGCGTTCTGGCTACTAGGTACGACATATATATATATATATATATATATATATATATATATATATATATATATATATATATATATATATATATATATATATGCTGGTTAGCATTGTAAATGTGTGGCCACGTTTCTTGTAGAAAATAATAATAATAAAAAAACTTTTTAACCCAAAACAACGGGAATCTTGATTCGTAAAATTATATTCATGATGTATCAGATATTTATATATTTCTATCCCATGCTAAGACATGTACTTGCCTATTTTACCATAAGCATCTTCATGTATCTATAAAATAAAGATAAGTACTGTATTGCAAGGAGGGTCCAATTATAGATTCAGTTGTATAAGCCCAGATAATATTATATTTATATATTTTTCAACCCAGCCTCCTGAAATGATAGTACTTATAGTAACTATTTGGTCGAAAGTGCTAATATGTAATGATGGACCACCAGTATGCTACTTTTTGTTCTATTAATTTTATATAGTCCGGAAAAAATAGCGCTAAAAACTAAAACCTCAATATTTCTAGGCCTAGTATAGCACACATATAAATTTATATTATATTAGACCCAAGAAGACCTACGATTACTAGGAGAGGTTAGGTTAGGTCTTATATTCATGTTGTGGGTAACACAAAAATTCAGATTTGTCCAGATTTTGTACTACAAAAGTCAATCTTCCGGTGGTCCATTATTACATATTGTAACTATTTGGTGGAAAAGACCAATAAGTACTTTTTATTTCAGGCAGATGGGTTGCTGTTTTCGCATCCACGCTCGGATGAAGAGGGCCTATATCACTATAAAATGATTATATTAAAAGTATTAGGCTATGGTACGTAGTAACTACGATTATATTAAAAGTATTAGGTTATGGTACGTAGTAACTACGATTATATTAAAAGTATTAGGCTATGGTACGTAGTAACTACGATTATATTAAAAGTATTAGGCTATGGTACGTAGTAACTACGATTATATTAAAAGTATTAGGTTATGGTACGTAGTAACTACGATTATATTAAAAGTATTAGGCTATGGTACGTAGTAACTACGATTATATTAAAAGTATTAGGCTATGGTACGTAGTAACTACGATTATATTAAAAGTATTAGGCTATGGTACGTAGTAACTACGCTTATATTAAAAGTATTAGGCTATGATACATAGTAACTACGATTATATTAAAAGTATTAGGCTATGGTACGTAGTAACTACGATTATATTAAAAGTATTAGGCTATGGTACGTACTAACTACGATTATATTAAAAGTATTAGGCTATGGTACGGTGTCTGGGTTGTGGCGGTGGCTTGGTTGTGACGGTGTCTGGGTTGTGACGGTGGCGGTGGCTTGGTTGTGACGGTGGCGATGTCTAGGTTGTGACGGTGGCTTGGTTGTGACGGTGGCGGTGTCTAGGTTGTGACGGCGGCGGTGGCTTGGTTGTGACGGTGGCGGTGTCTGGGTTGTGACGGTGGCGGTGGCTTGGTTGTGACGGTGGCGGTGTCTCGGTTGTGACGGTGTCTGGGTTGTGACGGTGTCTGGGTTGTGACGGTGGCGGTGACTTGGTTGTTACGGTGGCGGTGTCTGGGTTGTGACGGTGGCGATGACTTGGTTGTTACGGTGGCGGTGGCTTGGTTGTGACGGTGTCTGGGTTGTGACGGTGGCGGTGACTTAGTTGTTGCGGTGGCGGTGTCTGGGTTGTGACGGTGGCGGTGACTTGGTTGTGACGGTGGCGGTGTCTGGGTTGTGACGGTGGCGGTGACTTGGTTGTGACAGTGGCGGTGTCTGGGTTGTGACGGTGGCGGTGACTTGGTTGTTACGGTGGCGGTGGCTTGGTTGTGACGGTGGTGGTGGCTTGGTTGTGACGGTGGTGGTGGCTGTGTTATGGGTTGTGACGGTGGCTTGGTTGTGGCGGTGGCTTGGTTGTAACGGTGGCTTGGTTGTGACGGTGGCTTGGTTGTGGCGGTGTCTAGGTTGTGGCGGTGTCTAGATTGTGAGGGTGGCGGTGGCTTGGTTGTGAGGGTGTCTGGGTTGTGACGGTGGCGGTGGCTTGGTTGTGACAGTGGCGGTGGCTTGATTGTGGCGGTGTCTGGGTTGTGGCGGTGGCTTGCTTGTGACTTTGGCTTGGTTGTGGCGGTGGCTTGGTTGTGGCGGTGGCTTGGTTGTGACGGTGGCTTGGTTGTGACGGTGGCTTGATTGTGGTGGTGTCTGGGTTGTGGCGGTGGCTTGGTTGTGACGGTGGCTTGGTTGTGGCAATGGCTTGGTTGTGACGGTGGCTTGATTGTGGCGGTGGCTTGGTTGTGACGGTGGCTTGGTTGTGACGGTGGCTTGGTTGTGACGGTGGCTTGATTGTGGTGGTGTCTGGGTTGTGGCGGTGGCTTGGTTGTGACGGTGGCTTGGTTGTGGCGATGGCTTGGTTGTGACGGTGGCTTGGTTGTGACGGTGGCTTGGTTGTGGCGGTGGCTTGGTTGTGGCGGTGGCTTGGTTGTGGCGGTGGCTTGGTTGAGGCGGTGGCTTGGTTGTGGCGGTGGCTTGGTTGTGGCGGTGGCTTGGTTGTGTCGGTGGCTTGATTGTGACGGTGGCGGTGCCCGTGTTGTGTCGGTGGCTTGATTGTGACGGTGGCGGTGCCCGTGTTGTGGCGGTGCCAGGGTTGTGACGGTGGCGGTGCCCGTGTTGTGGCGGTGCCAGGGTTGTGACGGTGGCGGTGCCCGTGTTGTGGCGGTACCAGGGTTGTGACGGTGGCGGTGCCCGTGTTGTGGCGGTGCCAGGGTTGTGACGGTGGCGGTGCCCGTGTTGTGGCGGTACCAGGGTTGTGACGGTGGTGGTGCCAGGGTTGTGGCGGTGCCAGGGTTGTGACGGTGGCTATGCCTGAGTTATTGTGGTGGCTGGGTTGAGACGGTACCTTGGTTGCGACGGCGCCTGAGATGTGACGGGTGGTTGTTCCTGGGGGTTGTGACGGTGTTTGTACACAACTGTAGCTATGGAAGGAGGGTTGTGGGCGCCCTGGTGGCTAGCGGGTCAGCGAAGACCAGATAAATTAGAAGCCATGAAGGTTATACAAGAACTATGGACGTGGGGGTGACATGGCGCTGGTTCAGCAACTAGATGGCAGCGGCGAGACTACCTTGAGGTTCTTCCGGGGCTTAGCGTCCCCGCGGCCCGGTCGTCGACCAGGCCTCCTGATCATGACTAAGATCAAAGTATGGCAAGACTTTCCCAGTATGGCAATACTGGGAATAACTCCCCCCTAACCGAGCTATGTCAATAGGCCATTCTCCCTCTTCGTTCATTTAATTGTTCATTTAATGCTGGGAACTGTGTTCGGGAAGGCCGAAGTAGCAGTGACAAGACTGAGCAAGTGACAAGACTGAAATCATTTGATAAAGGTACAGTTATTGTTAAGATGGCGGCGGGAGGAAACGTGATTTACTTATTATTATTGTTAATATGTTTAGTAACGTTAAGGTGCACCAGAGCGTTGCTGCGGCAACGGCTACAGTAGTCTGGAGGTAATACATCTGTAACCGTTGCTGCGGCTACAGTAGTCTGGAGATAATACATCTGTAACCGTTGCCGCAGCAGCGCTCTGTGTCTGGAAGTAATACATCTGTAACCGTTGCTGCGGCTACAGTAGTCTGGAGATAATACATCTGTAACCGTTGCCACAACATCGCCCTGTTTCTGGAGATAATACATCTGTAACCTTTGCTGCGGCTACAGTAGTCTGGAGATAATACATCACATCCTGCTAAAAACGACAGAACCTACAGTATAGTTACCTTGGACTGAACGTACAAAATATAGATTGTTGTACGCCGAAAAAAAAGTCTTTTTGTATATTGGAATTTTAAGGCCACAACAAAAAGTGAAACAGCAGGTCTTAAGCCTAAACTGTCCTTGGCTTACTTCAATAGTCCTAGGCCTAACATACGCATCTAAGGTCTTATTTATTACATGTATGGAGTATATTATTCCTAGGAAACTTTAGGTATGGTAATTTCCTTCTCTCTCTCTTAAGCCCTCTACTACAGCATTAATAGTACAAACGTGGCCATTTTCTTGGGCGACGTAACGCATACGTCGCTTTTCGCGCGTATGCGTTACCTAAGGCCAAAAATTGTCGTACTAGAAAATGAAAGCGGCTGACGAAAGTGACGTACTGTCCCGTTTTCTGTTTTTTTGAGTCCACTGGTAGGTTAGGA
>NC_091167.1:32762753-32822753 GCF_040958095.1 Procambarus clarkii
TATATATATATATATATATATATATATATGTAACCGGTGTACCGTGGACATATTGGCTAATAGATAATACATTACGTAGGTTTTATTCTGGTTCGTTTATTTCTTCCTGGAATTTAGAATATTTTAGGGTAGGGCAATGTGCTCTCAAAAAAGTGCGTTGAGTTCGTAAAGGGTTAGTAGTTTTGTGAATATAGTCTAAAGGTGGTATTTCCTATTTGGGTAAGCCCTATAGTGTCTTGATAATAGTTTCACTCTGTTGGTTTTTGAAGTTTTGTATATAATTGTTTGCGCTTTATTTTATTATTCTCGTGCATAAACTATGCAACTAAGCCTTAGTCATCCGAAAAAGTAAACTAAAAAAAAATAATGGCTGACCTCCACACAAGCAGAATTAGCGGCACTACAACTAGCTACCAGTACATTAAAAAACATTGGAGGAGGAATAATATTTTTGATTCAAAGTCTGCTCTTCAAGCAATCGAAAACTTCTCCTGGAAGATCGACGGCAAGAACCTTATACTACCAATTGTAAATGACCTAATCGCTGCACAGAGTAAAGGGTCTCGAATCTCCTTTGTATGGATACCATCACAGATAAATGTAACCCATCATAATGAGACAGACATTGCAGCCAAATTAGCGTGCAACAAAAATGAAGTTGAATTAGATCTAGGTATCCCCATCTCTGTTGTCAAAACTATATTGGTCCAAACTCTCAGGTGCGATAGGAAAGAAATTACTAACTCCTAACGACCTGAAAGCACCAGTATAAAAAACTTATGATTTGTTCAGAGCTGAAACCTATATCTATGGGCAGCACAAACGTCCACCAGACTGTGCGACACAGTGGTTGCCAGGATCAGGTTGGGTTACCGTTACCTGTGGCAGGTGGCTACAGGTGGCGGATCCCCCAATCCTGAACACTCCTGTCGCAAGCTCTGTGAGCAGGAACTGCGGCATGATCTCCCACACTACATCACCGAATGCTCAGGTATTAGACCTTTCAGACCCGTTGGTATGAGGTACCTGGAGCTTTGCAATTACGATATTCACTTTCGTGTTCTTGAAGATATCCTCATATTGCACCCAAAATTTTCCAGTGCAGGTTACTGAACATATGGCCCTGTATGATTAACCATCTTGTGTGATGGGGATTTTTTAGCACCACGTAGCTAGCTTTTTGACACACTGTACTGCCCTTCATATAGTCTAGGGCAGCTGCACAAATGCAGATGTACCTAATGTATTAATAAAAAAAATCGTCACCCGTTACCGTCATGGAAAGAAACAACGGAGACCCCCAGTGATGTCTGTCGCAATAACGGCCTGACTACCGTATGAAGTTTGGCGCAGCACAATGAACATCAAGAAACCATGGCAATACTTGAGCACACGGTGAAGCATTTCATCGGCTAAGCACCTAGAGACCGCAGAGACTTGCCCAACTCCTACATCGCACGTCACTATCTGGGGTTCCTACAGACCTGTAGGAACCCCACGCTAATTTGGCTGCAATGTCTGTCTCATTATGATGGGTTATATTTATCTGTTTATTACAAGCTGTACTTTAGGGCAAGCTTCTAGTCGAGCGCCTTACGGGCTCACTATAGACCGTGAGGCCATTTCGTTGTGAGTAGCTATATCTAAAACAACAACAACAGTCGAGCGCCTATAGATAAATCTCGTTATTTGATAAGCACGTACAAACTACTGCGGTAGCTGAGCATTTAGGTACAATGGCAATGGCTGAGCACCTGGAGACCATAATTGGGTAGGACCTAGTTGCTGGGAAGCATAAAAATTTCGTCACTCGGAGCCCGCACGGGCTGCCGTAAAAGCTTCCCTTCTGATTGGACGAAAGTGCACAATGTCTCAGGACCGCAACCAAATTGAAATCAAGAGGCGCCAGGGTGAGCCTGCCAACACCATGTATATAATAGAATTCGGACTAGTAACCATTGAAGAATAGGGAAGACCAATGCGACATTTAGCCGTTGAGGCCATACCAGAATAGGCTATGGGGGGATAAGTATTCCCGCCCCTAGAGTTTCCTCGTCACCCCGGGATGTGCTCATCAAATAGCAAGAGGGGAAAGAAGCACGCAAATGATAGGAGGAAGAAGAGTCACCCAAGGCATGGCACTGTGGGCACATCTCTGCTTCGCTTGGCTTGCCAGGAGAACCAGACCTTTTTTATGGTGTCCGTCTCGGGTACAACGACACCCCCGTCACCCGGCCCTCCCTCCCTCCCTCCTTGCCTGCTCTCCGCCCCAAGTTTTATCACTTACAAAACCCCGAAAATCTTATCCTACTAACACGAACAACGATAATTTGTTTCTACCTCTGCATATACAACAAAACGAATATAGTAGAATTTAGAATTACGGACACTAAGTCATTTGGTATGTTTATCTTACGCCAAATTCCACGATATCAAGTTTTTTCCGACACGATTCTGTTTTATCCGGTGAAAAGTTATTTAAGGATATCCTGCAGTTTAAGATTTCACATCAGTGCATTCATAATTACTTGAATAATGCCTGGTGAGCTTATGCTGTGGAAAAGTTGCTATATATTGGTGGATAAAGGCTATAGTGCTTAGAAAATTGTCTGTAAGGAGCGATGTGCGCATACAAATTACTTCTGTGGTAAATTTATTGGTCAAAATGATGTAGATAAGCTGCAGCCTATATAGTATCATAGGCCCATTAAGTACATGACAATAAATATTTTAGTGTTCGTTATAATAGTTATCGTTATTATTTGACAAACAAGAGCTGAGTGATATTTAAATTAATGTCAATAATTTGTACGATAATAATTAAATTATATAAGTTATAGTATAAAAATAATATTAGTGTAAAAGCTAAATGTTAATCTGTTTATTTTAAATTTTTATTATTATTATTATTATTATTATTATTATTATTATTATTATTATTATTGCTGCTGAATGTTAGCCAAATCGTTTTATTTGTTATTATTTTATTGGCAAGGATAAATATTACAATTTATTATCTAAATTTATCCCTGCTCTAATTGGTAATAAATTGTATCTAATTAATTGCAACCTATTATTTGTTACTTGAATTCGAACTTGATATTTATGAAATAGTAATAAGAATGTTAATATAAAGAACAACACAAATATTAGTACTGTAAATTGTAATACTGTAGTGCGTCATAATTGTAATACTGTAGTGCGTCATAATTGTAATACTGTAGTGCGTCATAATTGTAATACTGTAGTGCGTCATAATTGTAATACTGTAGTGCGTCATAATTGTAATACTGTAGTGCGTCATAATTGGAATAATATAACTAATACAACCAATTTACAAGCGAGGCTGAAGTGACCCATAAGCCTGACACATTTCCTTCATGTTTTCACATTGACATGAAATCTGCCCGTGATGTTACCGCGATGACACCTTCCGTTTGCTATATATTAGAAAGGACAAACATCACTAGAAAACGGACTATACATTCATAATTAAAGACATTTATATTTATGTGTCCATACCTCATCTGATGAGGAGCTTTTGAGGTGCATGTTGCTTTTCCAAGTGAAAGCTTGGTGAGCAAAACGTCTCCTGTGCTTGTTCTATGCTTATGTAGCCTAACTATTTTGTCTCCCTGACCTCAGGAAGGAGGTAATTGTGTACTGTCACAATAACGTGGCTGAAAAATGTTGACCAGACCACACACTAGAAAGTGAAGAGACGATGACGTTTCAGTCCGTCCTGGAATATTATCAAGTTACAATCGACTTGATAATGATCCAGGACGGACCGAAACGTCGTCGTCTCTTCACTTTCTAATATGTTGTTTGATCAACGTAATTATGTACTCCCTATCCATAGTTAGGTTCATTACATTTAGTTACGTTAATGCGGTGTATTATTCACAAACACGTGAAATATGAAATACGAAAACTATTTGATTATTCCATAGAATTTCATTTACATAAAATGAAATAATTCAGACCGTTTCAAAGAAAACGAGCTAAGCATAACTATTTTAAACCAACGATTTATAATATAACAAAGTTATAACCTGAGAATATTCTCTGTTTAGGACAAAGGGTCACTTACCTGTTTACAAGTAGACTGTTATGGGAACCGTAATATGCTTTCAGACCATCGCAAATATTTAGATACGAATCTAGGTGGTTTGTTACCTCGTGCGAATCACTTTACCCTGAGTTAAGTTCCTTTATTATGCACCCCATACCCATCTTGTGGGCGGTAGTGGAAAGGCTTACCCTGAGAACGGGCTGTTTTTGTTCTAAGGGTTGTGTGCCTGGAAACTAGGAAAGTGGTTTTATTCTACAATTCATTCGCTGAAAACAAAATGTCCACTGTAGCCACTGACATCTTCTACAGGATGTTGTTATTATTTTGTATGAAAATATTAGCTAATAGACTTCCAACAAAACAATTTTAATTATTCAATAAAGCAAAATAGGGTTTAGGTGCAGGTACATTGCTATATATTTTAGGCCTACAAATGAAGGAATTGTTTTAAATATATGATGAATGATCAACTATAATTGAATATATGCAGTAGTTATATATATTGTAGATTACATGCAATAAACCAGCGAACTTAAAGAACCTATATATGGGGCATCGTTGGTAACACGGACCAAAATGCTAGCCTATTTCTGCCGTGAACAGGAAGAAACAGGTCTAAATATAAATGGAATCAAACCTGGTAACCCACTTGGACCCATCATTAGCCAGATACCTAGGTTAACGTCCAGGGGCCAGATTCACGAAAGCACTTACGTAAACACTTACGAACCTGTACATCTTTTCTCAATCTTTGGCGGCTTTGTTTACAATTATTAAACAGTTAATGAGTTCCGAAGCACCAGGAGGCTGTTTATAACAATAACAACAGTTGAATGGGAAGTTTTCATGCTTGTAAACTGTTTAATAAATGTAACCAAAGCCGTTAAAGATTGAGGAAAGATGTACACGTTCGTAAGTGCTTGCGTAACTGCTTCGTGAATCGGGCCCCAGACAGACAACGCGACTCAAGTCTCCGCTACTTCCATACATGCTACGCGCTCTCAGCCTTAAGGACAGGGACATCGGCTAAACTAGGTTTCTGGTGGCGCAGTGGAAACACACTCGCCATTTGGCGAATGTTGGGCTGGACGGTAGAGCGACGGTCTCGCTGCATGCAGATCGGCATTCAATCGCCGACCGTCCAAGTGGTTGGGCACCATTCCTTACCCCTCGTCCCATCCCAAATCCTTATCCTGATCCCTTCCAAGGGCTATATAGTTGTAATGGCTTGGCGCTTTCCCCCTGATAGTTACCTCCCTCGCCTCGAGCATCTCGAGGGAAATTCCCTAGATTCGTATCCTGGCGGGTGAGGATTGACTAGGTGCCTATCCTTAAAGATACGCCTCTGTTCACCCAGCAGTGATGGGGTACCTGGTTGTTTAAACGATTGTCGGATCGTATTCCGGGGAAACTAGCGGGCAAGACTTACCATGAGCTATGGGATGGGAAAGCCCCCCCCCTCAGGCTCCTAACAGGAGTCAGCAGTCATCTGTCAACATCAACAAAATCTCGTAGATTTGAGGGCAAAGTGAAATTCACACCAGTTGATCCATCTATCATCATTATATGCAGGAAGAACCGCACGTCTATGCGTCATCCAATAAGGTTAGCAGACTTCTAGATGTCACCACTTCTAGTCTTAGGCTCGGCTACAAGCACCTCTGGAAGTTTGTAACATCTGCTGATGTAGATTTGACAAAATGTAAACTTTGTCAGCAGAACTATTCGCATACTTTGCGTCATTATATAAGGGAATGTGAAAAAAATAGCAGAATTCAGAGATAACACCGTCAATGGAGTACAAAAAAATGTGTAAATATTTCATTCATGATGATATACTGCCAGGAATCTTAGCCAAGTATCCAAAATTTGCTTACTGTTGGTAATCCATGCATGATTGTAAAACTGCCGCCCAGTTGGGTGGGTGTGGAGCAAGACTAGTAACTGTGTGACTCACTATAGATGTAGAGTGCCTTGTATAGTGACTGTTGTAAGCCTCTTGTTGAATTACTTGTGATACAGAAGATTATCAATGTGTATATGTATTTGTGAAAATGATTGTATATATATATATATATATATATATATGTACATGTATATATATATATAAGTATGAGGTATGAGGTGCATAATAAAGAAAGAAATTGAAGAAATTGACACCTGTACCCACCTGTGTAAAAAAAAAAGAAATATTACCAGGGTTAGGAGGGACAGGTGAGTTCTGTCAATGCTTTATTTGTATGCTTCTCGGTGGGAAGGAATACAGTACAGAACACCCGCGACCTTTTCTTTACATTATAGCAAAAATATATATGTATGGGGGCCAAGTAACCAGCTATCGGGGGTGTGCGCGCGCGCTAGGCTAAGGTGGAGGCTAAGCTGATCTACGTACTACTGGGGTCCTCGGCCAACTCGGACGAGCAAACAAAGAGTGCCTTGTTCTGAAGGATGCCGAGTCGACACAAGTAGGCATAGCTAGGCGCCCAACACTTTTGTTAAGTTGTCGCAGTGGAACGGACAGGAACGGATCAGTGTAAGGATGGTGATTTGTAAACGTTTAAGTTAAATCGTGGATCAGAAAATGGGAGGGTTTTGAGGCGATAGAGAGTAATGCACGAGGACTCGACGGAGAGAGATGGGAGGGAATGGGATGGGAAATGGGAGAGGAGTGGTGTGGGGGAGTGAGCGAGAAGATGGGAAGGGGAGAGGTGTGGTAGATGTGGACGTCTTGCTGATGCTGGAGGTTGTGGGAGGTGATCTTGCACATGTCACTCATTACCGTGTTTTTTTCATGTCTGTGTAGTCAGTCTGTGCTCACCTAGTTGGCGCTTTGGTCCCGCCTCTCAACTGTCAATCAACTGTGTGTGTATGTGGTGTGTGTGTGTGTGTGTGTGTGTGTGTGTGTGTGTGTGTGTGTGTGTGTGTGTGTGTGTGTGTGTGTGTGTGTGTGTGTGTGTGTGTGTGTGTGTGTGTGTGCGCGCGCGTGTGCATTCGTTCCCTGGTCGTGTGGTACCATTGTACTACAGGGGGAGAGAGGGGGGTGGGGGAGGTACACAATGGTTCCCCCCCACTCTCCACAGCCCCACACTCCATCACACCTGCCTCTGGTCCCCCCCCCTCCCTCTGTCTTGCGACACACACACACACACACACACACACACACACACACACACACACACACACACACACACACACACACACACACACACACACACACACACACACACACAATGAGTTTAGAAAGGCGGGGTCCAAGAGCCCGTTTCGGCAGGCACAAATAGTAAATACACGCACACACGCAGTACCGCTCGTCTTAGTCTGTATATAACTCTCTCGTCATCATCATCATCCTCCTTCACGCCTGGAAAAAAAATCGATACTGCCCACGTGGATAGCTGCTGCCCCTGGGCGTCCCCTGGGGGATGCCTCCAGGGCTGCTGCCCCTGGGAGTCCCCTGGGGGGATACCACCAGGGTTGCTGCCCTTGAGCGTCCCCGGGGGATGACACCAGGGCTGCTGCCCCTGGGAGTCCCCTGGGGGATACCACCAGGGCTGCGTCCCCTGAGCGTCCCCTGGGGGATACCACCAGGGCTGCGGCCCCTGAGCGTCCCGTAGGGGATACCACCAGGGCTGCTGCCCCTGGGCGTCCCCTGGGGGATACCACCAGGGCTGCTGCCCCTGGGCGTCCCCTGGGGGATACCACCAGGGCTGCTGCCCCTGGGGGATACCACCAGGGCTGCGGCCCCTGAGCATCCCCTGGGGGGATACCACCAGGGCTGCGTCCCCTGAGCGTCCCCTGGGGGATACCACCAGGGCTGCGGCCCCTGAGCGTCCCCTGGGGGATACCACCAGGGCTGCGGCCCCTGTGCGTCCCCTGGGGGATACCACCAGGGCTGCGGCCCCTGAGCGTCCCCTGGGGGATACCACCAGGGCTGCTGTCCCTGGGCGTCCCCTGGGGGATACCACCTGGGCTGCGGCCCCTGAGCGTCCCCTGGGGGATACCACCAGGGCTGCGGCCCCTGAGCGTCCCCTGGGGGATACCACCAGGGCTGCTGCCCCTGGGCGTCCCCTGGGGGATACCACCTGGGCTGCGGCCCCTGAGCGTCCCCTGGGGGATACCACCAGGGCTGCGGCCCCTGAGCGTCCCCTGGGGGATACCACCAGGGCTGCGGTCCCTGAACGTCCCCTGGGGATACCACCAGGGCTGCTGCCCCTGGGCGTCCCCTGGGGGATGCCACCAGGGCTGCTGCCCCTGGGCGTCCAGGTCCACTGGCCCGGGAGATTTCAATTTCTCTGAGGATTTTCCGCATACAAATGATCAGTGTTTCGTGATCGTCAATTGCTTTATATATATATATATATATATATATATATATATATATATATATATATATATATATATATATATATATATATATATATATATATATATATGGGGGGATGGGGGGCGGTGTCCAAAGTGTTAATGGGATGGTGGCAGTGGTGTCTGTGGTGGGTGCTAATGGAGTGGCGGTGGTAGGCTTAGTGGTGGTGGTGGTGTTGTCCGTGGTGGTGGCGGCCGTGGTGGTGGCGTCCGTGGTGGTGGCGTCCGTGGTGGTGGCGTCCGTGGTGGTGGCGTCCGTGGTGGTGGCGGCCGTGGTGGTGGCGGCCGTGGTGGTGGCGGCCGTGGTGGTGTCGGCCGTGGTGGTGGCGTCCGTGGTGGTGGCGTCCGTGGTGGTGGCGTCCGTGGTGGTGGCGGCCGTGGTGGTGGCGGCCGTGGTGGTGGCGTCCGTGGTGGCGGCGGCCGTGGTGGCGGCGTCCGTGGTGGTGACGTCCGTGGTGGTGGCGGCCGTGGTGGTGGCGTCCGTGGTGGTGGCGGCCGTGGTGGTGGCGTCCGTGGTGGCGGCGTCCGTGGTGGCGGCGTCCGTGGTGGTGGCGGCCGTGGTGGTGGCGGCCGTGGTGGTGGCGGCCGTGGTGGTGGCGGCCGTGGTGGCGGCGGCCGTGGTGGCGGCGGCCGTGGTGGCGGCGTCCGTGGTGGTGGCGGCTGTGGTGGTGGCGGCCGTGGTGGTGGCGTCCGTGGTGGTGGCGTCCGTGGTGGTGGCGTCCGTGGTGGTGGCGTCCGTGGTGGTGGCGTCCGTGGTGGTGGCGTCCGTGGTAGCGGCGTCCGTGGTAGCGGCGTCCGTGTTGGTGGCGTCCGTGGTGGTGGCGTCCGTGGTGGTGGCGGCCGTGGTGTTGGCGTCCGAGGTGGCGGCGGCCGTGGTAGCGGCGTCCGTGGTGGTGGCGTCCGTGGTGGCGGCGGCCGTGGTAGCGGCGGCCGTGGTAGCGGCGTCCGTGGTGGTGGCGTCCGTGGTGGCGGCGGCCGTGGTAGCGGCGTCCGTGGTGGCGGCCGTGGTGGCGGCGTCCGTGGTGGTGGCGTCCGTGGTGGCGGCCGTGGTGGCGGCCGTGGTGGCGGCGTCCGTGGTGGTGGCGTCCGTGGTGGTGGCGGCCGTGGTCGTGGCGGCGGCGTTGTTGCCGGACTATAAGGTATACCGACGCAGCAAGCGGACGAAGTAAACAAAAGGTAGATACGTATACCTTTTGTGTTCCTCGTCTCCCCTCTCTTAGTACCCCTTCCCCACCTTCCCCTCCCTTCCCTTATCTCCCCCTCCTCCCCCCTTAACACCCCACCCCCTACATATCCTTCCCCCCAGTTTCCCCTCTCCCCATTTCATCTATTGTCTCGGAGCTACCAGCACGAGTAGGGTCGGAATCCACTAAAAGGAGAGGGGTGGTGTTTAACGCCACGAACGGCGAGTCTAATCCCTTATTGTGACCGTTTTATGCGGTATTGATGACACCGGCGGCGATGCCTCCCGGAGTCTATGATCTCCAGCAGCTGACAGCGGAACCCCCGAGGCCAGACCATGGGCCGGATTCACAAAGAAGTTACGCAAACACTTACGAACCTGTACATCTTTTCTCAATCTTTGGCAGCTTTGTTTACAATTATTAAATAGTTAATGCTCTCCGAAGCACCAGGAGGCTGTTTATAACAATAACAACAGTTGATTGGCAAGTTTTCATGCTTGTAAACGGTTTAATAAATGTAAACAAAGCCGTCAAAGATTGAGGAAAGATGTGCACGTTTGTAAGTACTTGCGTAACTGCTTCGTGAATCTGGCCCCAGAGCCATACTTCTTTTTTAACGTTGTTTACCGTAATCCTGTTGATATAAAAGCTTCTTGTAGTTTATTTTGGCAGCGTTTGAGTTCAATTTCTTCCTCGTACAGTAATCTCTTTCAATACATCCCCCTTTTTTAGTGATTTGTTCAATCCGTTTTTAGAATTTAGATGCTTCATAAATTTTGTTTCTAAATAAAACCCAATATTTAGCTTATATGTGACTTGTGATGGTCTTGGGGGTAGGCCTCGTCTTGATCAGTGGCCGCGCTCTGTGTCAGTTTTGTGTATCGTCGGAATGGTTGATTATTTTTGTCGACAAATGGATCTATATGAAAATAGCCTCAATTTATAAATAGCAACAATTTACTATCACCATTGTCAATAATGCGGTCACCATCCTCCTGTGATGATGACAGGAGGATGATGACGCCCCCATCACAACAGCACAACATGTACACCCATCCCCCCCCCCCTTCACTAAGTGCCCATCCAGTCCCCCCTCTCCCCCAAGCCCTCCCCTCTCCCCCAAGCCCTCCCCTCTCCCCCAAGCCCTCCCCTCTCCCCCAAGCCCTCCCCTCTCCCTCACCCCCCCACTAAGCCCTCCCTCACCCCCCACCCCTTGAATCATGCCCCCCACCACAGCATCCTCTGAAACTGAGGAAACTCAGGTGGAAACTGAGTATACTCATATGAGCCACAGGGACGTTAGAAATAACTTTTTCAGTGTCTTGGGTTGAGTTTGCAGGCACCACTTGGGATAGAGAGGGCTGAGTTTACAGGCACCACTTGGGATAGAGAGGGCTGAGTTTACAGGCACCACTTGGGATAGAGAGGGCTGAGTTTACAGGCACCACTTGGGATAGAGAGGGCTGAGTTTACAGGTACCACTTGGGATAGAGAGGGCTGAGTTTACAGGCACCACTTGGGATAGAGAGGGCTGAGTTTACAGGCACCACTTGGGATAGAGAGGGCTGAGTTTACAGGCACCACTTGGGATAGAGGGCTGAGTTTACAGGTACCACTTGGGATAGAGAGGGCTGAGTTTACAGGGTTACCAGTGAGGTCGGAGAGGGGACGGTTTACTGCCTATCCATATTAACCTGACTGATCCACAAGACCTCTGGCAGCGCTGGCAGGGTGACGAGGGAGGCGGCCGTAGACCCCAAGTGATTATACCTTTATGAGATGGTCTACAGGGCTTGGCCCAGGTGTGTAGGGGGGAAGTAGGTGTGTGGAGGTGGCAGGTATGGGAGTGGATCAGGTGTGTGGAGGGGCAGGTGGGTGGAGGGGGGCAGATGTGGGAGTGGGCCAGGTGTGTGGAGGTGGAAGGTGTGGGTGTGGACCAGGTGTGTATGAAGAAGCAGGTATAGGAGTATGAGTCGACCAGAGACGTGAGGGAGAGAGAGAATAAATTACTCAGGACGCCGAGTTTTTATTCTCAGGAATAAAAATTATTTTACAAGTTTCCGTTCTTAAAGATAGAAACTGAAACTTTTTTTTTGGCAAGGAGTGACCTGGGAGGAGCAGAGAGTCGTATATAGGCCTATGTGGAGGAGGGTATGATGGAAGGGTGCCACAAGCGCATAGATTTTTGAGACAAGGACAGATAGAGCAAGATGCCTTAGACCTATATATTGTGATATAGGCCTATAGATGGGTACCATAGGCCTATAGCTGAAGGCGACTAATCTAGTCGTGTGTGTAACTGGTCTTAGAAGCGTTAATAATTTTGTTTAGCTTATAGTTCGTGGTGAGAGGACTATTGACCTTGGCTAAGCGAGGCGAGTGGCAGGTCAAACATATTGAGGCCCATTCTTCTGAAGGTATATATATTATTTTCACACACACACACGCACGCTAGACTTTAAAACCCTGACAAATGCAAGGTTATGCGGATAGGAGCAAGGAGACCTCATATAGAGTATATTCCGGATGACGTCGGAAGGCAATGACGAAGACTCGTCGAGAGGAGGGGGGACCTGCTGCATGGGTGACAGCTTCTCCCCCGTATCAACCTACCCTGGCTTTGGGCCCCTGGAGAGGCCACTTCAGACGGACAGCCAGAGCTCAACTCCATAGTCTCACGAGACTGATGGATGCCAACTACTCTACTCTATTGAGTATGCTGCCCCAGCATGGAACCCTTACTTAAAGAGTCACAAAACATAACTAGAAAAGTCCAAAACTATGCAACAAGGCTCGTTTGTGTGCTAAGGGGGGACTGAGCTATGAAGAAAGACTGAGGAAACTGGACCTCACTACACTGCAGGAAAGAAGGAATAGGGCGGACATGATAACGACGTACACGATACTAAGGAGAGGGAGAAATGACTAAATAGATATAGAAGCAATGTTTAAATTAAGAAACAGCAGATTCTCAACCCTGCAAGCTTAACTAGGTGAGTACACTACTGATGGTCGAAAGACCCTTTAAGAGCAATTAAGACCACACAACCCTACTTGAAGACACAGGAATAGAAAAGGTCGAAATATAGGGCATAAGACTCGCCCCTAAGGCTGTGAGCTCCGAGGAAAGCCTACTGGACCTCGCTACAGTGAAGGGGAACAAATAACAGGTAAAACTCAAGAAACTTAAGATAACTAAAGATAACTCAAGAAAAACAGGGGAGACAGGATAACCACATGTAGGCCTAGGCTGCGATTCTAAGAGTAATTGACCAAGTTGATAAAAAAAATAATTGTTGTGAAAAATAGCGGCACAAGAGGGCTTAGGCTAAGAAAATGGGTGTTTAGCCTTAGTTTCTACTTAGCCATAGTAGAAACTAAGAGACACAGCACAATTAAATCACAAGAACAACCCTGGGGAGTCCAGGGACCCGGATTCGATCCCACTGAACGGCTTCAGTATTTCCTTAAAGACAGACACACCACAGGACTTCCTCAGGTGTAAGAGTTGTACATAAATGGAAGGAAGGTGTTAGAATTCAGGGCATTAGGATTGGGACCGGATTTTAAAACTGAAATTGATGTCTTCCATATATTGTTTACCTCAGAAATATCCGCTAAATACTCAGTTGGAAGAACTTGAAGAGTAATTATGATTAACAACACGAGAGAGAGAAGAGTTGCTGCATTAAACTGCGTACCTGATCTGGCGAGCCATGCCCCTGCAAGCACCTCTAAGTATCTTTACCCCCTTGTGCAAAACACATTTGTGATCTTGTGACTTGTGATCCTGTGATCCTGGGTTCGATCCCAGGCCCCGGCGAGAAACAATGGGCAGAGTTTCTTTCACCCTATGCCCCTGTTACCTAGCAGTAAAATAGGTACCTGGGTGTTAGTCAGCTGTCACGGGCTGCTTCCTGGGGGTGGAGGCCTGGTCGAGGACCGGGCCGCGGGGACACTAAAAAGCCCCGAAATCATCTCAAGATAACCTCAAGATAACCTTCCCCCTCCACCCACCCCTCCTCTCGTCCAGACCACGACGTATCCCTGTATCTCCCCTTACCCTCTTCTCCTTCCCCTCTCCCTCATCCAGGCTACGGTCCCGTACCTCTGCGTCCCCTCCCCTCCTCTCTTCCCTGCCACCAGTCCCCTCTTCCCCACCACCAGTCCCCTCTAGCCCACCACCAGTCTCCCCCTCTACAGGCAGCCGTCACCGCGGACATCTCATCTCACCACAAAAATCAATTGGACACGCTCTGTTCCGCTCTATTGGCTCACTTATCCCGTGAAAATTCGATCAACCCGGGATGAATAGGTGTGGTGGCTGCCGGCTCGTCCCCGAGAGGCTGACGGGCTGGCTGGTTGACTGGTTGACGAGCTGACTGGTTGACCGGCTGGCTAGCTGGTTCGTGGCTATAGTGGCTTTGTTGACAGGCCTGGCTATTTCCAGGTTTTGTATTACTGTCTCTCGCTCTCATTTAAAATATCAGTAATAATTACAGTACTAACCTCACCTAATATGTTGACTTAGGCTAGTTTTGTGACACATGACTAGGCCTAACTAACACTTTAATTGGCCTAACACGCGACAACCCTAACACATTATTAAGCTAATCCAACACATTATTAAGCTAACATTTCTAACTTAAATACACCGAGCCCAGCATATTACGCTACGAATTAAATCTAGGCAAGCTTAATATATTACTAATGTATTTTGATACATTCTTATATAACCAACTTATTAACACATCGAGCCTGGCCCTAGGTCAGGCTCGGGGAGCAAACCTCTCGAAATCCTCTCCAGGTATGCTCCAGGTTGGTTGGTAACTTATCCTATCCTGCGTTAGGATAAGTTACCTATCCAACCCGGGATTCCAACCCGTTTTACAGAACAGTATACCTCATTTTGACGTATAATTTCCCTAATGCCAAAAACTGATGGACTGAAAATGGGGATGACTCGCGAAATTGACGTGATGTCCCGTTTTCTGTTCGTGGGTCCTCGGTTTGGTTAGGTTACATACGAGAAATTGAGTACAACAGTTTATTGACGATGGGAAACGCTCGGGAGAACGGGCTGATTATTCACCCAACATAGCCTACTAACCTTAACATGTACCGGTATTTCTACTAACATCAGAAAACCAATTGGAACAATGAGGTGACTTGAGCCAGTCACCTCATTGTTCTTCATACATGTATAAAGATATACAAATCATGTCACCGGCAATGTAAACAAAAAATCCTGTCACCACCAGCAGTGTGTACAGGAACGCCATCACCACACATCCTCCCTTCCCCCCAGCTCCCCCCCTCCTTGCTTCCCCCTTCTCCTCCCAGCTCCCCCTCCCCATCCGCTGACAACATAAGTCGTTCTATCATTGAGTCGTCTCTCAGGCTGACAAAAGGCAATGATAGTAATAAGTCACACCCATTGATAAAGACACGCTGCCCTCCGCTCTTCCATTCAGGGTCCCTTCATGGGGTTACGTCATGATTAAGGAAAGGCCGGATGAGATGGGGCAAGGGTTATGGGGAGGGGTAAGGGGGGGGGGGGAAAGGGTAAGTAAGGGAAGCACTCTGCAAGATCCGGATAACTACTCAACTTTCTTTCACAAATTTCATTCAATCGCTTTGCCATTCATCCGCTGCTGTTGTAATCACCACCAGAGTTTTGAAGAGCGACTTCCAAGTTTAGCGTCGGCGAAAGTTTACACACATTAAGCATACAGGGATAAAAGAGAAAAAAAAGTAAGCCGATTAAAAAACTTGGCAAGCCTGTCGGATTACATTTGCAGACAAAGAGCGAGAGAGATTCGGAAGAGTTTTTTTTTATTTTTTAGGCTACTGTAGCAGAGTGGATGTAAATGTCTGTGATGAACTGGTTATACACATATCGCTGGTAGAGTATCTATAGTGGTGTCCCTCATATGCAGTTGCTGTTGTTAAAGATTCGCTACTTGGAACAAAATGTTCCAAGTAGCACGGGCTATGGTGAGCCCGTAGTTTAACATACGCAGTATTCCCCGCCCATCCTCCTGTTTAGATAGTACTCATAGTAACGATGTGGTCCAGCGTACGTTTATTGACGGAATGGACTATCTAGAAAGTAGAATTTGGTACTATTGAATTTGGACAAACATTTTTTTTTTATGATGCGAATAAACCCTAACCTAACCATCCTGGGCCTATCTTCAGGTTATCTTGAGATGATTTCGGGGCTTTAGTGTCCCCGCGGCCCGGTCCTCGACCAGGCCTCCTTTTTTGTTACACTTTCCTAGGAAGCTGCAGCCCGTAGCAGCTGTCTAACTCCCAGGTACCTATTTACTGCTAGGTGAACAGGAGCATCAGGGTGGAACAAACTCTGCCAATTTGTTTCCGCCTCCACCGGGGATCGAACCCGGAACCTCAGGACTACGAACCCCCGAGCGCTGTCCACTCAGCTGTCAAGCCTAATGTACATAGAGTACATATGTGTGCTATACTAGGCCTAGGAATATTTAAGTTTAGGGTTTAGCTTTATTTTTTTCTGGATTCCATACGGTGAAAATAGCACTCAAACCTGTTGACCAGACCACACACTAGAAATTGAAGGGACGACGACGTTTCGGTCCGTCCTGGACCATTCTCAAGTCGATTGTGTACTTTTCAATTCTCAATTCTCAAGTCGATGTATGACAATCGACTTGAGAATGGTCCAGGACGGACCGAAACGTCGTCGTCCCTTCAATTTCTAGTGTGTGGTCTGGTCAACATACTTCAGCCACGTTATTGTGACTCATCGCCTGCACTAAAACCTACTATGTAATCGTCCATTGCGTCAATATATGCACGATGGTCTACATAGTTACAAAAAGTACTATATCAACAGGAGGACGGGATGTAGAGGTTACGTACAAAACAACAAGAATCACATTTGTGTGTGTGTGAAGGGGGTTATCTTGAGATGATTTCGGGGCTTTAGTGTTCCCCGCGGCCCGGTCCTCGACCAGGCCTCCACTCCCAGGAAGCAGCCCGTGACAGCTGACTAACACCCAGGTACCTATTTTACTGCTAGGTAACAAGGGCATAGGGTGAAAGAAACTCTGCCCATTGTGTCTCGCCGGCGCCCGGGATCGAACCCGGGACCACAGGATCACAAGTCCAGTAAAAACATTGATCATGTTCCCCCTCTCCCCCCCCCATCTCCGGGGGGGAGGGGAGAGGGGGAACATGATCAATGTTTTTACCGAGATCGAAAACACGGGTTGTAAAAATGTAAATGTTTCAGAAGTGCTGTGGAGTGCAGTTTTAACTGTAGCCCAATCAACATACGCAAAGCTGTTTTTAATTACGAATGTTTTAAAGCTGTGCAATATATATATTTTTTCAACGTATACAGCCTCTTGTAGTGCATTTGCGACAGATCTTACGACCCGTAGCAATTAACATTGGCTAATCCTGCAGGGTTATTTACGGCTGAGCCTCTGGGGGGGGGGGGATGGGTGGGAAGCAGCCTGTTCTCTGGAGTTTTCACAACGGACAGAATATGATGTACTAAATTACCTACCCTAGCCAGGCGACCCAAGCATAGAAAACGTGATTGTTTGTGAGCCGCTGATTTATATTCTATAATATTTTGAGGATTTTGACGATTGATTGATTGATAAAGATTAAGCCACCCAAGAGGTGGCACGGGCATGAATAGCCCGTAATGCACTGAAGAGTCGAGAGAGAGAGAGAGAAGATTAAGCCACCCAAAAGGTGGCTTGGGCATGAATAGCCCATAAGTGGTGGCCCTTTTGAGCCATTTCCAGTATCAATAGGTGATACTGGAGATCTGTGGAGGTGCGACTGCACCCTGCGTGACGGGAGATGTCTCCCGTGTCTGACTGAGGATTTTGACGTTACAATGCGATGTATGTTTGGAGAGGACAGCTTGTGGAGAGAGTGATACCCGCACTGGTACTGTCACTGGACAGGGTTAACTGTGCCCTTACTTGCGCCTCGACGACACAGCGGCAGTGACAAGCATTATTGATGCCTCGGTTGATAGCTGGGGCTGTGTGGGAGTGGCTGGGAGGTTTATCTAAGGGTGTGTGTGGTGTGTGTGTGGGGTGTGTGTGGTGTGTGTGTGGGGTGTGTGTGTGTGGTGCGTGGGGTGTGTGTGGTGCGTGCGGGGTGTGTGTGGGGTGTGTGTGGTGCGTGCGGGGTGTGTGTGGGGTGTGTGTGGTGCGTGCGGGTGTGTGTGGGGTGTGTGTGGTGCGTGCGGGGTGTGTGTGGGGTGTGTGTGTGTGTGGTGCGTGGGGTGTGTGTGGTGCGTGCGGGGTGTGTGTGGTGCGTGCGGGGTGTGTGTGGGGTGTGTGTGGTGCGTGCGGGGTGTGTGTGGGGTGTGTGTGTGTGTGTGGTGCGTGGGGTGTGTGTGGTGCGTGCGGGGTGTGTGTGGGGTGTGTGTGTGTGTGGTGCGTGGGGTGTGTGTGGGGTGCGTGCGGGGTGTGTGTGGGGTGTGTGTGTGTGTGGTGCGGGGGGTGTGTGTGGGGTGCGTGCGGGGTGTGTGTGGGGTGTGTGTGTGGTGCGTGGGGTGTGTGTGTGGGGTGCGTGCGGGGTGTGTGTGTGTGGTGCGTGGGGTGTGTGTGGTGCGTGCGGGGTGTGTGGGGTGCGTGCGGGGTGTGTGTGTGTGGTGCGTGGGGTGTGTGTGGTGCGTGCGGGGTGTGTGTGGTGCGTGCGGGGTGTGTGTGGTGCGTGGGGTGTGTGTGGTGCGTGGGGTGTGTGTGGTGCGTGGGGTGTGTGTAGTGCGTGGGGTGTGTGTGGTGCGTGGGGTGTGTGTGGTGCGTGCGGGGTGTGTGTGGTGCGTGTGGGGTGTGTGTGGTGCGTGTGGGTGTGTGTGGTGCGTGGGGTGTGTGTGGTGCGTGTGGTGTGTGTGTGTGGTGCGTGTGGGGTGTGTGTGGTGCGTGTGGGGTGTGTGTAGTGCGTGTGGGGTGTGTGTGGTGCGTGTGGGTGTGTGTGTGGGGTGCGTGAGGGTAGCGAGTGACTTCCCTCTCTTCCCAGCGCGTCCCTCTCCTCACCAGTTGCCCCCCTTGCTCCTTACCACTCCCATTAATAAAGGAAATACTCACACCCTGTCCGGCAGCACCGCTCGTGTGCCAGGTAAGTCCACTACGGGCTCACCATAGCCCGTGCTACTTGGAACTTGTTCCGAGTAGCTGAATCTATAACAAACAACCCTGTCCGGATGGCCAAGTATTTATGCACTGAAAGAAGAAGTTGTAGAAGCCACCTGCATCTATAGCTTTATGGCCAAAGTTTGACTAAGCATTCGAACGTCAACACACTTAAGTTATAGCGCAGCAGGTGCAAGTAAGGCGAGGCACACAGAACTAGTTCTCACTTCCTTGTAATCACTGAGTGGTAAGTACAATTTTCCTTCCTCGTTTCCTTCTTTCTAGTTCTTTCAGAAGGCAAAATTGTATATTAATTCTGTTTGTAAATATGTTAAAATAGGAGTAAATTGTAGCCTCTCAATCCTTTCCATCCTCTCGTCCCTTCACCCAACCAACTTTATCTTCAACAATCAAAACAGAGGATTGTGAGCCTAACTAGGAACCACCCACACTTAGTACTGACCTGTATAGTATTAGCAGTACCGGTCATTATATAAAATAAAATATCTACTCCTGCACACTGAAGCATTGGTCCCAGGCTAGCCCCAAGCCTAGCCCCAAACCTTGGACACAGACAGACAGATAGACATTCTCTTTTACTTGTATATTGTTGTGGTCGGCTATATATTATCACAATTATACATAGTTTTATCTTTCCATTTAACTAATTAGAATATTTACTAGGCTAAATTAGCCTAGCATGGTGTCTGACGGCACAAGATAATAAATAAGTATTAAATAAATTTTACATAAGTATTGGACTAAACAATTTAGAAGTATTGCTATAAGTATTGGAGAACATGAAAGAACGATGAGGACTGTTAGGATTTTCGGTCTCAAATGATTCGTTAAGTCGGGGGATATTTATATATATATATATATATATATATATATATATATATATATATATATATATATATATATATATATATATATATATATGTCGTACCTAATAGCCAGAACGCACTTCTCAGCCTACTATTCAAGGCCCGATTTGCCTAATAAGCCAAGTTTTCATGAATTAATGTTTTTTCGTCTACCTAACCTACCTAACCTAACCTAACCTAGCTTTTTTTGGCTACCTAACCTAACCTTACCTATAAATATAGGTTAGGTTAGGTTAGGTAGGGTTGGTTAGGTTCGGTCATATATCTACGTTAATTTTAACTCCAATAAATAAAAATTTACCTCATACATAGAGAAAAGGGTTGCTTTATCATTTCATAAGAAAAAAATTATAGTAAATATATTAATTCAGGAAAACTTGGCTTATTAGGCAAATCGGGCCTTGAATAGTAGGCTGAGAAGTGAGTTCTGGCTACTAGGTACGACATATATATATATATATATATATATATATATATATATATATATATATATATATATATATGTCGTACCTAGTAGCCAGAACTCACTTCTCAGCCTACTATTCAAGGCCCGATTTGCCTAATAAGCCAAGTTTTCATGAATTAATATATTTACTAAAAATTTTTTCTTATGAAATGATAAAGCAACCCTTTTCTTTATGTATGAGGTCAATTTTTTTTTATTGGAGTGAAAAATAACGTAGATATATGACCGAACCTAACCAACCCTACCTAACCTAACCTAACCTATATTTATAGGTAAGGTTAGGTTAGGTAGCCAAAAAAAGCTAGGTTAGGTTAGGTTAGGTAGGTTAGGTAGACGAAAAAACATTAATTCATGAAAACTTGGCTTATTAGGCAAATCGGGCGTTGAATAGTAGGCTGAGAAGTGCGTTCTGGCTATTAGGTACGACATATATATATATATATATATATATATATATATATATATATATATATATATATATATATATATGTGTGTATATCACGAAAATAAACACGTGATTAAGAATGTGACAATGTCAGACCACGGAGGAAAAATGAAACAGGAATTTCCTTAAGTACTTTCGTATATTAAATACATCTTCAGAAGGTCATTTTACAGATCGAGTGATGGGTATAAATAGGCAGGAAGGAGTGATGGGTATAAATATATATATATATATATATATATATATATATATATATATATATATATATATATATATATATATATATATATATAGCGGTAAATGTTATTATTCTTTGTTTACGTTTCTCTCTGTGAGAGGTTCAAGTTCATAGAGAGAGATTTGAGGAGTTTCTTGAGAATTTGTGAGCAAAGAGTACATTGTGAGGAGGACAGATCAGAGCACTTGAGTGAGGAGTGCAGAGTGAACACAGAGTGGGGGAGGGCAGAGTGGACACAAGGGGACCCCTGTCAGCGACACATCACACTCAATGCCTTTCCTTACTTAATTGCTCCCACTTGAAGTTTTTATGTATATTTTTTTCTTAGTGCCACGAGAAGTGACACTGTGCGGACGGGACCACAGATTGCATCAGCAGTCCATTACCCCGGCCTGCCACCACCACCACCACCACCACACCGCTCCCGGTGATGCTCCTGCCACCACCACCACCACCACCACCACCACCACCACACCGCTCCCGGTGACGCTCCTGCCACCACCACCACCACCACACCGCTCCCGGTGACGCTCCTGCCACCACCACCACCACCACCACCACCACCACACCGCTCCCGGTGACGCTCCTGCCACCACCACCACCACCACCACCACCACCACCACCACCACCACCACCACACCGCTCCCGGTGATGCTCCTGCCACCACCACCACCACCACCACCACCACCACCACCACCACCACCACACCGCTCCCGGTGACGCTCCTGCCACCACCACCACCACCACCACCACCACCACCACCACCACCACCACCACCACCACACCGCTCCCGGTGATGCTCCTGCCACCACCACTACCACCACCACCATTACTACATGCTACCAAGATGCTTTGCTTCTGTGACTGCTGCTGCTGGCACTACCACCATCACCTACATCCCCGTACCAACACACCTGGTTAGTACCAGGTGTGTTAGTACCGTGGTATTGGGGCCACAATACCACCACCACCAGTGCCAGTACTCAAAAGTGCCTCCATCAGCACTGCCTCCCGTGCCATAAGTTAATTAAGTGTTGCCAGCACAGCCGCGGACCTTAAAGTGATCATAGGACACAGGCACATTTCTTCATGACCAAGTGTGACCAAGTCAAAGATCTCGGAATAAGAATGTCAGACGACCTCTCTTAGCGTTTAGTTGGCACACAAAAACATATATAGGATGAGCCATGATAATAATGTAGCGAGAACGGTGAAGAACAGAACAGAACAGAACAGAACCTCTTGAACACAGGCGAGAGTTGTGCAGAGCGCCACAACTTCTCAGAGTATGGAGCCGTTCAGAGCGCCCAGAGCTCTTTCGTCTAGATTATTATTAACATCTTTATTGGCAAAATTAATTACAATTTTGCCTTATCTGAGGATTTCGATTAAGTCGTCTGGATTATTATGGTGTAGTGTGATCCGTGTGCCTGGCAGGCGACACTGACTCAACGTTCAGGGTTCGTATCCTGGCAGGGGAGGTTTGACCGGGTGCCAATCCTTAACTGTAGCCTCTGTTCACCCAGCAGTGAATAGGTTAAACGATTTGGCGGGTCGTATTCCGGGGGAAAAAAAGTGGGATTAAGGACCTGCTCGAAACGTTATGCGTTCTAGTGGCATTACAAGAATGTATAAACTCTTGTATATGTAAATATAACAAAAAATAAATAAATACCGGGATGTTATGTTTCAAATCTACTCAATCAAATATCAACAACTCCTACTGGAGTAAGACGGTTGGAAGCCCACACAGAGACCGCTGCGTGACCCTGAAGGACCTTTGACTTTTCAAACTCATGCACGCAAATGTATATACAAATTGTTGGAGCACAGGATGGGAAACTTCAGGAAGGTAGATTCCAGCAGGTGCTGCCTGCCTGATCAACAGGCTTGTGGAGACTATGGGGAGGGCCTCCGGCTTGCTAATACAAATAGCCTCTCAGGCAATCACTAGTGAAGCTGCCTACACCAGCGTCGGGAGTTCCCTGTACTTTACAGTAGGACTGTCACTCCTGCCACCACCACCGCTAACAGCACTGCGACGCCTGAACTCTTGTTGTAACTGCCCCTCTCTCTTGCCACCAGTGAGTCCAGATGGCACTAAAATCCCTTATAGTGCCATCTGGACAGCCGCGCTCGCTCTCCTCGACTGTTGCCTCTCACCTCTCACCTCTCACCTATACTCTTGCAGGCCATACACGCCGTCAGCACCCAGCTGGCATCACCACGCTACTCGCATGGTCGTCACGCCTCTCTCTCTCTCGTGGCTCGCACCTCTCAATATTGGTCTAGTAGCGTAAGTCTACTGTTGGTCTAGTATTTAAGTCGACACGTTCGGTGAGGGGGCGGTATATAATAATAATAATATTTTTTATTTTTGTAAAGTACCTGCACTTGAAACAAGATACAGTGAAGTATTCGTAGGTACGCAAATGCTAATTAAATAAAACCCACTAATACACTGAGCGTTTCCGGCATGCCAGCAATATTGCCTCTGTTAAGTGCCTTCTTATTATTTAGTCCATCAAGCGTGGCTAATGATGCTTCCGTTAAATTTGGACAAGTTGACTGAAGAAGAGTTTTGCGCCCAGAGTCCCGCGCCCGCCCCTGCCCAGGCTAAGCCAGTCCAGGCCAGGCCAGGCCAGACCAGGTCAGGCCACCTCACGTCTCTGGGAGTGGTGGTACCCACCGCGTAAATCACAAGACTGCATGGCCACTAGTGCCTCTAATCACCATAACAGACCACACCATTCAACATTTAATCAATTATATATTCTCAAGAATGTACGTCCCCCCCCCTCCACCCCCCACCCCCCTCCATCAAGCCACTCGACACGCCCCCAAACCACAATAGCTTCACTGACCATAATTTGGGAACAATTACGACCTAGTCTTGAGACCAACAGCTAAAATAACAACGAGGCGAGGAAGAAACATTAGTTAATTACAACTCTTATCATTACCTATAATTGCATACATGTATATTTATTTTCGTTCGTTGAACTTGAGCGCCGCTTATGATAATGGCGTAATTAATATACAAAATGCAAATGCCACACCTGGTTAATGGTATTTATTATAATGCACGTCAACGTTCTGGTTTAAACGCTGCGTCCGTGGTTAATGGCGGTGGCGGTGGGTAGTTAATGGAGCTGCTAATGATACATGACCAGGGGGGCGGGGGGGGGGGTGCCAGGCAGGAAGATGACACAGTCCTACAGCATGCAGGACTGTGGGACACTTAAGTGATTGTGTGTCACACACACACTGAGCTGTGGGACACTTAAGTGATTGTGTGTCACACACACACTGAGCTGTGGGACACTTAAGTGATTGTGTGTCACACACACACTGAGCTGTGGGACACTTAAGTGATTGTGTGTCACACACACACTGAGCTGTGGGACACTTAAGTGATTGTGTGTCACACACACACTGAGCTGTGGGACACTTAAGTGATTGTGTGTCACACACACACTGAGCTGTGGGACACTTAAGTGATTGTGTGTCACACACACACTGAGCTGTGGGACACTTAAGTGATTGTGTGTCACACACACACTGAGCTGTGGGACACTTAAGTGATTGTGTGTCACACACACACTGAGCTGTGGGACACTTAAGTGATTGTGTGTCACACACACACTGAGCTGTGGGACACTTAAGTGATTGTGTGTCACACACACACTGAGCTGTGGGACACTTAAGTGATTGTGTGTCACACACACACTGAGCTGTGGGACACTTAAGTGATTGTGTGTCACACACACACTGAGCTGTGGGACACTTAAGTGATTGTGTGTCACACACACACTGAGCTGTGGGACACTTAAGTGATTGTGTGTCACACACACACACTGAGCTGTGGGACACTTAAGTGATTGTGTGTCACACACACACTGAGCTGTGGGACACTTAAGTGATTGTGCAGTGGGAAAGAAAGAAAAGAACCGTCGTCCATGTTTACCAGTGCCAGCAGTGCCAGCAGTGCCAGCAGTGCCAGCAGTGCCAGCAGTGCCACTCCCGCGTGTGATGTCACCGACGATTAGCACAGCGCTGATGATGATGTGGTGTGTGTGTCGAGGCTCAGGGGTGAAAGGTGAACCCTGTTATGTGCGCTGAGTTGAACCTAAGTAGGAAGTGAAAAAGGTGAACCACGTATGTGTAGCCTCCCGTGTTGAACCGTGAAAGGTGAACCATCACTGTTGAATTTTGGCAGGTGGTGGAAGGTAAACTAATGGAATAAGGAGCGTGACGATGTAGAATGGATTCTACTTTGCTCTGATGAAGGCGAATTAAGCCGAAAACGCGTTTAGCATTCTCTATTTTTCACATGTGGTTTTTCAATATATATATATATATATATATATATATATATATATATATATATATATATATATATATATATATATATATATATATATATATATTCGTATATTTTGGTAGCAGTCGTTCTTGTAAACATATGTTGTTAAATATGACCGAAAAAGTAAGATTAATAATTCTAACACGAATTTTCTCAATATTTCTTATGTTTCTTTTTACTGTCGATAGTAATTGGTGATGGTGATGGTAATTTACGACAGTAAAAAGAAATATTGAGAAAATTCGTGTTAGAATTATTAATCTTACTTTTTCGGTCATATTTAACAACATATATATATATATATATATATATATATATATATATATATATATATATATATATATATATATATATATATATATATATATATATATGAGATAGGATATTAATAAGGTATATAATATGGAAATAAATGTGTATCATTGATCTTACTCAAATCGCTTTTAACTAATCAATCAAACATGGATCTAAATTATACAAACCACAGCTAATGTTGAAATTACATGACTTTGTAATGTGTATTAAAGCAGGTTAAAAAAATTATTCAATTCAACATTGGAACATTTAATAGTTCAGTCCACCTCACGAAAGGATTAAATGCATTATAATATAAATATATAAACATCAGCATAACATAATTACGAATAAATAACAATAAATAAACATATAAATAAGTAACGAGATGCGGTGTGCTTGAGTTGTGATCCAAAAATGGTCAATTATTTCCAGTCATTTTATCTGTGGGTTGGAGGGGGGGGGGTAAGGTGGTGGTGATGGTGATGGTGATGGTGGTGGTGGTGATGGTGGTGGTGGTCCCGCACCCCAAAAAAGGTGGGAGTTTGGAGGGGGAGGTCAATCTTTCTTGGAGGGGAGGGGGGCGGATAGCCACTAGACGAGTCCCCCCTACATACACACACCCAAGGAAGGTGATAGGGGGTAGAGAGGGGGGTATGTCAGCCGCTAAGGGGGGGGGGGAGAGAGCCCCCCCTTCACCCCCAAGAATTCCCTATCTGCGTGTGTTTCTCTCGACCGGTCCTCGGGCTGTGATTAACCGCGATTAATATGCGGCGGAGAGGACCAGAACGCGGAGTAATCTTCACCGGGCGGCCCTGTCCCATGTCGCAACAATTACCTTCCCCCGCCGTCTCCTCTGCCACAAGCGACCGGCAGCCATAGAGGCGGGTTTCTGGTCGGCGCCTCTCGGGACCTGCTGCCCTCCGCCTCTGGGGACGTTTGGCCGCATCTTGCCCCCCGTGGGATCAATCGGTTCGGGAGATAGGTTGAGCTGCCCATGAGGCGTCGCGAGATAGTGGTGATAGTGGTAGTAGGTGGTGGTAGTAGTGGCCCCCGTCAGTCAGCAGGGCGGTGCTGTGAGGGCGTCCCGCTGCTGCTGCTGCTGCTGCCGCTGCTGCTGCTGCTGATGCTGGTTCCATTAATAAACTAATGAACCATTTACGATTTATAGATAAAAATATTGCTTCTCCTCCTCCTCCTCCTCTAATACACAAGGAATTACACAAGTGTGGTATATCAATTATCAAACCAATTGCAGCAATACGAGGTTCGAACCAGAGACCTGGGTACTTCCAGCCGCACATATATATATATATATATATATATAAAAACCCCAGAAATTGTTTTACAAAGAGCTGTTTTTAGACCATATTTCCAGATCATTAAGCCCTTCATAATTATATCAGCCGTTATCTCTCAGACGATATGACAGTAACAGGAGGTGAGAAGGAAGGCCACAGAAGAGATATGATGGGGGTCCTGCGGCCTTCCACAGTACATTTTTAGACAAGAGGTGAAACAAAATTATAACAGTTGAACATCGAGGGGATTTCGTTGCCAGAGAACGAATGGAAGTTGATCATACGGTACATTTTTTTTTTGAACACTAAATGTTTGTTTGTTTCACTTCAGCGGTGTAATCGACGCGCGTGTGTGTGGCATTAGCCTCGTGGTGCGCGCGTGCAGCACCGCATCATCTGCATATTCGAACGCATACCTTGTGAGGATTTCGGGGCTCAATGTCCCCCGCGGCCCGGTCCTCAACCAGGCCTCCTCCTGGTGCACAGGAGCACAAGTGTTGCCAACATGAGCGCCACGTACATATGCACAAGTGTTGCCATCATGAGAGCCCCGCATACATGTACACAGGTGTTACTAAAATAAAAAGCCGCAAATACTAAACCGAAAAGCAAACCGAGACCCAAAATTGCTCCTTGTTTACCCCCACCCAACCACCCAATCACTTGGACTGATCGTTAGAACGCAGGTCTCGCTTCCTGCAGGGTCGGCGTTCGATTCCCCAATGGCCTGCATGTGTACAATGGATATATACTCTTCCTTCATTCGGCACTTCAACGCCCAGTTCCCTAGACCTCGAATCCCTTCCAAGTGTTGTATATAGTCATACTGGCTCAGCGCTCTCTACTGATAAATCCCCCTCTTCCTCTGAACAAATCCACAAGGGCCGTGACGAGGATTCGAACCTGCGTCCGAGAGGTTCCCCCCTTCCTCTCTCTCTTAACCTTCCTTCACCGACATTACTTAAGGCGATATCTCACTATACACATTCTTCTGTTTAGGGGTCTCCTGCTTATCTCAAATTCCTGTGACATAAATAGGAGTACTTTGGGGGGGGGGTAATATTGAGCACAAGGTGTAGCTCTCCATTGGACACTTACGTTAAGTCATTTTAGAAACATCAATAAATGTACGCATGGAAGTATTAAAATCACACGAGAGAAATTATTCGACATAAAATACTGTGTAGTATTCCTTGCCCACAAGATGTAGTGTTGTGTGGAACATTATCCTAGAAAAATAAAGTAAAAAGCTGATTTTTTTTTTTCAGTTCAGTCTCAACAAGGTCACTGAATGTATAACCCTACAGTGTTGTAGTCATGTGTGTGTTAAGACCTACTACTGAATGTATAACCCTACAGTGTTGTAGTCATGTGTGTGTTAAGACCTACTACTGAATGTATAACCCTACAGTGTTGTAGTCATGTGTGTGTTAAGACCTACTACTGAATGTATAACCCTACAGTGTTGTAGTCATGTGTGTGTTAAGACCTACTACTGAATGTATAACCCTACAGTGTTGTAGTCATGTGTGTGTTAAGACCTACTACTGAATGTATAACCCTACAGTGTTGTAGTCATGTGTGTGTTAAGACCTACTACTGAATGTAGTGCAGTGTTGTAGTCATGTGTGTTAAGACCTACTGTCATGTAAGTTATCTGAGTTAGACAAAGTCTTGGCAGTTTGTTATAACGAGAACTATAAAGTATGTATTCACGAAGAAGGTCGGCCAGAGAAACACGGCATCAGACACTGCCACCTTGCGCGGCACACCTTCCAAGTAATAAGATGACACTGAACACTGTTGACTGTTTATTTGTATTTAGCTCTCGTACTCCATCTGATTCGAGTTGGCTAGTTAGCCAGCCAGCCAGCCAGGCAGCCAGCCAGCCAGCCAGGCAGCTAGCCTGCCAACTAGCCAGCCAGCCAGCCAGCCTGCCAGCCAGCCAGCCAGCCAGCCAAACCGTCAGCCAGCCAGCCAAACCGTCAGCCAGCCAGCTGGCTCAGTCCAACCTGGGTATGCCTCTTTTCCTCTACTAATCTTGTGGAGGACTGAGCATACTCGGTCCGCTTGAGTGCGGCAGTGACAGCGCCGAAGTACAAGCTAAGATCCACCGCGGTACACAACACGACTCCTCGCTACGAGCCCGGCCACAAGTGGGGCTCTGAATCTCTTTTATGGTGACTTCTAATGGGATTTGATACGTAGTAATATCATCCTGTCTGCCTCCCTCCTAATTAAGGACTGTCTGGCGGCAGTGGCAACTGCCTCGCCTACCGTGAAAACCTAAAGGAAGCTAAAATGGGCAAATGATCTGATAGGCAGGTTGTTCCCCCCATCAGGAAGAGTTCTAGGGATGCGCACGATGCTTGGAGTCGGGATGTGCAAGATGCTCCGCAGATGTTCAAGAGGATTGTGGTGTCCTAGATACTGGAGATGCATAACATGTTGGGGAATGTGCAATAGCTGATTATGTGTAAGACGCTGGAGAGCTAAAAGATACCGGGGGTGGGGGGGGGGGGGGAGTGCAAGATGCAGGTGATACCGGGAGGTGTGTGCAAGGTGCAGGTGATACCGGGGGCGTGCAAGGTGCTGCTTAGAGACGTACAAGGTACTTGAGCGAATAATAGGGATAATGATTTTTGTTGTTCGGCGTTCAGTTGTGGTGGTGGTGGTGGTGGTGGTGGTGATGGTGGTGGTGGTGGTGGTGGTGGTGGTGATGGTGGTGGTGGTGGTGGTGGTGGTGACATTTGGGGGGCAAACATGGTGGCGAAGTGGTGAGGTGCTTGGTGTTGAGAGGACGATGAAGGAGTTACTGAAACTGTGGTGGAGATAGAAGTATTCCTAGAGAGATTGGTTCCCCAAGACCACTCCTGAAGACATTTTTCTGGGCGGCCGTGCTGGAGATACTGACGGATACATTGTTGGAGATACTGACGGATACATTGTTGGAGATACTGACAGATACATTGTTGGAGATACTGACGGATACATTGTTGGAGATACTGGCAGGTACATTGTTGGAGAGAAGAACTGGGAACGTAGTGACAGAACCGAGCATTAATTTATTCCTGAAATAGAAACCCATCTTTATCAACTCACTACCTCACTCCCTATTTACTAAACGTTCCCCTTGCTGCCCATTTCTCAGTCTCCTCACCCATTCCTCTATCCGTTTCCCCCCTCTTCCCCCCCCCTTCCTTCCTCTCCCTCGCCCCCTACTCCGGCCACGCTCCGCTATCTTGACTATTAGCAAGGTGGTGGTGGTGGTGATTATACAGAAAGTAACTGGTGGCGATTGTTTAATGTGATAACCGACAGTGGTAATGATGGCAGTTCAGGCCATCAGTAATTATAGCCCTCACTGGGTGTCGATGACAGGCGGGCGGGCGAGGGCGGGCCTCCAGGTAGCAGAGTGGCTGCGTGCACACGCCACACCCGCTGCACCTTCCTTATTATTAACATCTTTATTGACAAAATTGATTTACAATTTTACCTAATCGGAGGATTTGAATTAAGTCTAATTAAAGTGAGGATAATGCTGGTATTCACTGCTTCCTCCTCCTCCTCCCCCTGCTACGAAAAGCTGTTGTTGTTTTAGATTCAGCTGCTGGGAGCAAAAAATTCCAAGCAGCACAGGCTATGGCGAGCCCGTAGTACGAAAAGCTATATATATAGTGCTGCTGCTGCTGTTCTTGTTATGTTTTTGTTTCTGTTGCTGCTGCTGCTGCTGTTGGTGTTGTTGGTGTTGTTGTTGTTGTTACTGCTGCTGCTGTTCGTGTTAAATAAATCACGCCAACATAGGGTTGCAACACTGGCGTTCTTCATCCAGAGAGTTGTCTCTTCTGGGATTTTGAGACACGTCCGGGGCTTTATTTCTTGGTACAGCGACTTGGAACTACAGTGGTGGTGGCAGCAATGATGGTGGTGGTGGTGGTGGTGGCAGCAACGATGGTGATGGTGGTGGTGGCAGCAACAAGGATGGTGGTGGTGGTGGCAGCACCAGCAATGATGGTGGTGGTGGTGGTGGTGGCAGCAACGATGGTGATGGTGGTGGTGGCAGCAACAAGGATGGTGGTGGTGGTGGCAGCACCAGCAATGATGGTGGTGGTGGTGGTGGTGGCAGCAACGATGGTGATGTTGGTGGTGGCAGCAACAAGGATGGTGGTGGTGGTGGCAGCACCAGCAATGATGGTGGTGGTGGTGGTGGTGGCAGCAACGATGGTGATGGTGGTGGTGGCAGCAACAAGGATAGTGGTGGTGGTGGCAGCACCAGCAATGATGGTGGTGGTGGTGGGAGGAAGGATGGTGGTGGTAGGAGGAAGGACAGTGGTGGAGGGACGAGGTCTGGGCGCCCTGCAGCTGGTGGCAGCGATGAAAGACACAAGTATTGCGGCTCGGCTGCACTAAATTGGTGTTCGTTATTAATAGTCTGCTGCAGTCGTATGCCGACTCTCCTGTTGTCATTATTGCATGTTACTTTTTCTGTTCCGTTCAGTTAAGTGGAGGTTCCGTGACCTCTCCCTGTAGACAGTCAGCATGGAAAGGAAACAATTGGTCGTGGCGCAAAAGACAGTCTTAGTAAGAGCACTTTTCGATGTTTCCCTGTTCCGAAAGCGAGGTTTCCGTGTCTCAGGCGATCCTTCAGGCCTCCGTGGCCTCGACATGACTCGAAGCTTCCGTGTGACCAACACCCCTCAAGGCCTTTGCGGCCATAGGCACCGGTGCCTTCGGAGCCTCCCAAGGCTCCAGATGCCCTTTGGGGCTTCTATGGACCCGAACGCAATTCAAGTGTTCCGTGACCAGAGGCAACCTCCGAGGCTGGAGAGGCTGCTGGACACAATTCCCGTTGGTGGGGACCGGAAGCCCGTGTGTATATATATATGTGTGTACACCCTTTAGGCTTGCATAGAGGTTCGTTGAAAGTCGAACTCCTGACCCTTCCCAGGATGTAATCCCTTAACAGTTGACAAACTTCCCGGTAACTATTTACTGCTTGGTGAACAGAGGTATTAGGTGACAGGAAACATAGCCAACCATTTCTGACCCGCTCCGGAAGCGAACCCGGGATTCCTGATTGAGAGTCGAATTCGAAGCCCCCGGTGGCTTTCTGCGCTTTCATGTCTCCCAAAACGCCCTTATGACACTTTCACGGCCTCCGGACGTCCTTTGAAGATGTCAATTGGAGCCATCTGGTGCCATAGTTCCTCAGCGACCTAGCCCAAGCTCTAGAGTGCCTCCAAAACAAAGTTATAAGCCCGACTTGAGGTCATCATTGAAGTGAACGTGCATCACATCAAGTGCAACGTCGCACTCCCTGGCCCGCCGCTCTCCCTCCATCCTAATGTCACAAAATGACTACTCGTTATTCCTGGCCCCCACGGCTGCCCATGGTCAGGCCGGCGTGGGGCGCATCCTCAAGCAGCCTGAGCAGGAGGGGGGTCAGGCAGCCAGGCTGGGAGGAGGTGGGGGTGGGAGATGAGCTGGGCACGGGTCGAGGTCCTTTAGAAAAGTTCAGAACGTGATCTTAAACGGAACCGACGCTCAGACGAGACCAGAGCAGCTTTCGACTTCTACGCCTATTCTGGACTGGACTGGAATGTGTTGTGATAGTAAACACGAATGAAGAAATGGGTGCAGAATCCGTCACTGTTTTAAAAATGTGGGATCCCGGAGCCCAGCACATTTCGGTAGGGTCGCTCGGTTGATGGCGATACATCAGGTACTCATATCGCAGGGTATTAAAATGACCCCACTGTTGCATTTGATATCTTGAAAGATAGACTTTGCTTGAGCGGGGAGTGGGTGAGTGACTGCCGGACAACGCAGGCGGGGTTCGTCTTGCATCTTAAAGCTCAGCCTCCGCCTCGTTAAAATGGATGCCACTGATGCAATAATTACATCTGCACTCTGTTGGGACGGAGGCAAGGCTTGTCTCTCCGTGTTGTGGTGAGCTTTATAACAACCGCGTCTCTCTCTCTCTCTCTCTCTCTCTCTCTCTCTCTCTCTCTCTCTCTCTCTCTCTCTCTCTCTCTCTCTCTCTGTCTGTCTCTGTCTCTGTCTCTCTCTCTCTCTCTCTCTCTCTCTCTCTCTCTCTCTCTCTCTCTCTCTCTCTCTCTCTCTCTCTCTCTCTCTCTCTCTCTCTCTCTCTGTCTCTCTGTCTCTCTGTCTGTCTCTCTGTCTCTGGCTCTCTGTCTCTGTCTCTCTGTCTCTGGCTCTCTGTCTCTGTCTCTCTGTCTCTGTCTCTCTGTCTCTGTCTCTCTGTCTCTCTGTCTCTGTCTCTCTGTCTCTCTGTCTGTCTCTCTGTCTCTGGCTCTCTGTCTCTGGCTCTCTGTCTCTGTCTCTCTGTCTCTGTCTCTCTGTCTCTCTGTCTCTCTGTCTCTCTGTCTCTCTGTCTGTCTCTCTGTCTCTGGCTCTCTGTCTCTCTGTCTCTCTGTCTCTGGCTCTCTGTCTCTCTGTCTCTCTGTCTGTCTCTCTCTCTCTCTCTCTCTCTCTCTGTCTCTCTCTCTCTCTCTCTCCCTCTCCCTCTCTCTCTCTCTCTCTCTCTCGCCTCCTTTAGAGAGAGTAGATCTTGAGTGCGTTGAGACGGTCCCAGTAGTTTAGGTGCTGTACTCTGTCTATACATGCTGTACATGTTCTCTGTATTCCTTATATCTCAGATATATCTCGTGGGCTTGAAAGTGGAGGGTAGCAGTGAGCCGTACTCAAGACGGGAAAGTACAAGTGACATGAAGAGTAGGAGCGGCGAGGTGGAATCCCTCGCTTTGAAGGTTCTCATAATGTACTCTATACTTTTCCTGGCTGATGCTACATTTGCTTGGTTATGGTATTCAATGGGTATGGGTGAATGGGTCTTCTTGCTCCATCTTCAATTCTCTTTACCTTAAATTGATCTGGGTTGAAGTTCAATTTATCTTTAACTTTCTTGTCCTAAAACTTCAGTAGGTTCTTTAAGCAGGACTGCTTCTCTGAAACCATGGTGGTGCAGACGAGGAGTCACAATAACGTGGCAGAAATATGTTGACCAAACCACACACTAGAAAGTGAAGGGACGACGACGTTTCAGTCCGTCCTGGACCATCCTCAAGTCACAATCGACTCGAGATTGGTCCAGGATGGACCGAAACGTCGTCGTCCCTTCTCTTTCTCGAGTGTGTGGTTTGGTCACCATGATGGTGTTTGGAGACGAGGTCCTCGAGAGTCAAGTTGGTTCACTAGTCCTGTCCCGATGATCGTAATTTTTGCAGGAAATGCACGTGACACTGGTGTAGCTTATGGGCTACATGCCCGTCTCGTTTCTTGGAAGCAGGAACCCACAATGGCTCTTTTTCCATGCCATTGAGCTTTTCCCTTTATCTGCTAACGTGTTGCAGATAAATATCATCAACCTTTATGTGTCACAACGGAAAGGTTGATGATATTCTTGAGAGATATAAGAATTTAGCACCAAGACTGTAATTTTTTGTTGAATTATCTGCATGTATCTTGCAAATTGTCTATACAGTATACCTAGGTCATAAAAGTATTTGTGTGTACTTCTGATACCATACTACTTGTGTAAAGGAGGAAATGTAGATATTTATCTCTCAATGTTTGGTAATATGTTTATTGTTTGTGATGTGTGTATATGTATATATTAACACGATGTACTGAACGGGGTGAGAATAGCTTGAGCTACCTCATCCCTTTGTGTGTATTTTACCTCAATAAACTTATTTCAATTTCAACGTGTTGCCGTTCAATCCTAGTAGTCTGCTCAGCGCTTCAGCAGGTTATTTGAGGATTCAGGGAGAAATTTCATCAGCCATTTTGTCTATCTCATTCAGTTTCTTTAATTGCTTCTTCACTTCCTCTGTTGCCACATCAGTGTTCCTGATGTTGCCTAGTTGCACAACCTCATTTATACTCATGCTGGTTAACATTGTAAAAACACTTAAATCACCTTCTGTGGTTGAATGCTCTATAACCCACTATGTGCTGTAGCCGCTGAGCTAAGGGTAACTATAAAACTATATATATAACTATAACTATATAACTATATATATAAACTGGGTAACTATAAAACCCTGTCCCTGTAGGACAGATGAAAATGTATACTATATATATATATATATATATATATATATATATATATATATATATATATATATATATATATATATATATATGTCGTACCTAGTAGCCAGAACGCACTTTTTGGCCCACTATGCAAGGCCCGTTTTGCCTAATAAGCCAAGTTTTCATGAATTAATATATTTTCTCTAATTTTTTTCTTATGAAATGATAAAGCTAACCATTTCATTATGTATGAAGTTAATTTTTTTATATTGGAGTTAAAATTAACGTAGATATATGACCGAACCTAACCAACCCTACCTAACCTAACCTAACCTATCTGTATAGGTTAGATTATGTTAGGTAGCCGAAAAAGGTAGGTTAGGTTAGGTAGGTTAGGTAGTCGAAAAGCAATTAATTCATGAAAACTTGGCTTATTAGGCAAAACGGGCCTTGCATAGTAGGCTGAGAAGTGCGTTCTGGCTACTAGGTACGACATATATATATATATATATATATATATATATATATATATATATATATATATATGTATATATATATATATATATATATATATATATATATATATATATATATATATATATATATAAATATATATATATATATTGGTTAACATTGCGTAGGTGTATAGCCACATCTGTGGTAGGAAACAAACTAAAGGAAAAAAACACCAGTAGACCCGCAGTTAAATGTTTAAATCTTGCTGAAGTCTTTCGTCGAGAACATTGCACACATCCTTGTCATTTTATGTGTGTCTTCCGTCTCGTTTATTTAGCCTGTTGCCAAATACTTCTATTCCGTGACGCCCAGTGTAGCCTCTGGAGGAGAGGCTTCAATAGAGAGCACGGGTCTCGGCTGGGTGTTGTGGC
This sequence comes from Procambarus clarkii, assembly GCF_040958095.1. NCBI lineage: Eukaryota > Metazoa > Arthropoda > Malacostraca > Decapoda > Cambaridae > Procambarus > Procambarus clarkii. The sequence continues at coordinate 32,798,460 of NC_091167.1, forward strand.
TCCCGGAGGGTTCCTTGTTTGGTTCTCTTCTACCACAGACGTATGTATACATTTTCGTCTGTCGTCCATGGACATTATACATATAGTTCAATGATTCCCGGAGGGTAGCAGGGGAAGGCAGCAAGGCCCGGAGGGTGACTGGGGGCTGCTGGAGCCCCGGTGGGCAGGAGAGGCTGCCTGCCCACTCTCTGGGCAGCTCCGGAGGGAAGGCAGGGAGGCCCTTAGGAAGCAGCCCGGGCCTCCCGGGCTGCTTCCTAAGGGCCTAAGAGCCACGGCCCACGGGCCCTTCCCACGGCCCAGGGCCTAAGAGCCCTGGACCGTGGTTTACAATACCTGGTGCTCACACAGGGAGCTCTGAGTGTAGCGGCGACGGTCACTGACGTCATGTACTGGCGGTCATGAAGGTAACTGGCGTCCCTGCACGCGCGGGCGCGTTTACTATTTATGCCTGCAGGATCGAGATGTTAGCGCTTGGGGGTCTCTGACCTTGTGGTGGAGATTGACTACAGCTGAGGCTGTGGTGTGAAGGGGGATGTGGAAGGGGGGGGGGGGGTGGAGATGGCGGGGATGATAGACAGCTGGGCTGACAGGCTGAAGGTGGTGGTCAGGGTCAGGCCTGGTCAGCTTACACGCCCAGCACGTGCTTTGACCATACTGGTGCTGCTGCTGCTGCTGCTGTTCGGGTCTGTGGTCCGCCGCACATATTTCTCGTTCGAGTTGGCTTCACCCGTCCAGCGAGTGATTTGGGTCGACCCTCATGGTCGTTGGGGGGGGGGGCAACGAACTTAGTATTTGTGGGTTGTGTTAGGAGTGAGGACGAGAAGGGAGAGGACGTGAAGGACCTGTCTAGCCTGACCTGCAGCTGTGGTCGGCCGCCGTGGGAAGCGTCGAGGCCGAGGTCTCGGCCACAAGCGTGCCACCAGACACTTTTGACCTAACATGAGCGTGAGGATGACCCGCGCCAGTGACATACGATACTCTTGACCTCCCATCAACGGGCTCTTAGATACGTCGCCTGAGAGAGAGAGCGAGAGAGAGAGAGAGAGAGAGAGAGAGAGAGAGAGAGAGAGAGAGAGAGAGAGAGAGAGAGAGAGAGAGAGAGAGAGAGAGAGAGAGAGAGAGAGAGAGACAGAGAGAGAGAGAGAGAGAGAGAGAGAGAGAGAGAGAGAGAGAGAGAGAGAGAGAGAGAGAGAGAGAGAGAGAGAGAGAGAGAGAGAGAGAGAGAGACAGACAGACAGACAGACAGACAGACAGACAGACAGACAGACAGACAGACAGACAGAGAGAGAGAGAGAGAGAGAGAGAGAGAGAGAGAGAGACAGACAGACAGACAGACAGACAGACAGACAGACAGACAGACAGACAGACAGACAGACAGACAGACAGACAGACAGACAGATTGACAGACAGACAGACAGACAGACAGACAGACAGACAGAGAGAGAGAGAGAGAGAGAGAGAGAGAGAGAGAGAGAGAGAGAGAGAGAGAGAGAGAGAGAGAGACAGACAGACAGACAGACAGACAGACAGACAGACAGACAGACAGACAGACAGACAGACAGACAGACAGACAGACAGACATACAGACAGACAGACAGACAGACAGACAGATTGACAGACAGATAGACAGACAGACAGACAGACAGACAGACAGACAGACAGACAGACAGACAGACAGACAGACAGACAGACAGACAGAGAGAGAGAGAGAGAGAGAGAGAGAGAGAGAGAGAGAGAGAGAGAGAGAGAGAGAGAGACAGACAGACAGACAGACAGACAGACAGACAGACAGACAGACAGACAGACAGACAGACAGACAGACAGACAGACAGAATTAAAAAGAATAAGAATACAGGAAGGAAGGAACTATTAGTAGAAAGCGCCAAGCCATTACCACTATATAGCACTGGGTCAGTGCTATATTTATTTATTTATTTATTTATTTATTTCTATACAAGAAGGTACATTGGGGGTTAACAGAGAATATAGAAATTAAGTTGAATTTACATTCTTGTAAAGCCACTAGCACGCATAGCGTTTCTATATAGACAGGTTAGGAGGCGGGAGAGAGGGCTTTCTCGAAGGAGAAAGAGAGAGAGAGCTTGGAATATGCGACGTTGCCACGAGAGAGGCGGGAGAGATAAGAGACGTTGAGATGGTGATGGAGGAGACTACCCTTCATGTGACCAGGGGTCCGGCCCTCCGTCAGCGGCCCTCAACTGTCAAGAGGCTGGCCGGTCAGACTGCCAACATCGGTCTCGTTAACGCTCACCGACATCCCACTTCCTGACGCATCTCCGCCACTCACCTGCTGGGCTGTGGGTCACTGCTACCGTAAACGCGAAAGGCGTGGAGATCCGGTAGGAGGCCGGTGCTGAGGCTGGACGAGAGGGAGAGAGAGGGAGTTACGCAGGGAGAGGGGGGGGGGAGGGGAAAAGATTAGAATCAAGCTTAGGTAGAATCACAGCCTGACTGAACAACCAGGCTGGGATTCATACGTCAGGCTGCGAGCAGCCGCGTCCAACAGCCTGGTTGACCAGTCCAGTAACCAGGAGGCCTGGTCGACGACCGGGCCGCGGGGGAACGCTAAGCCCCGAAAATACCTCATGGTAATCTCAAGGTAACCTCAAGGTATGGTCTTACATACTTCAGGGAGAGGAAAAGACGTCTCCGGGGCAAGCGTGACAAATATATAACTCCGGAGACTCCCTGGTGCTGACCGAGGCAGTACCATGCACCTCTAGGCTCAGCACCCAAATATAAGATCATAAGACACCGAGGACGAAGAGTCGAAGCAAGGACGCGATCTCAAAACGTGACAGCAGTCAATCGTTGCCTTGACTGAGACGTTAGACGGGCAGGCGGGGATTCTCTGGCACCCGGAGCGAGCGAGCAGGCAGACAGGTCAAATAAACGAAGCTGAGGGTGTGTTATCAGCCGGCAGTTGTGCCGGTGCTTGGCGGGAGGTAATGTGAGGCGGATAAGAGCCACAATAAACAGGGGTAAGGAGGAGAGTAAGAGGAGGACTGGCGACAGACGTAGAGGGGGGCGGCTCACGTGAATGGTTTGAAGGTCGGTGTGTTGGAAATTGATGACCTGCTTGTCAGAGACGCGAGTGCACCTAAGTGGACATAACGAGGCTGTTTACCGCGGTTCAAGTGCCACCTCAAGCCTCGCCTGGAACGTGTGTGTGGCGGCTGCGTATAGCCCCTTCCTTGACCCGCTGCTTGACGCCCGTTTATTGACGGAGTGTTGGGTTAATACCGCCTCATATTTTGACGCTTCACCTGTTCATACATGGACCGGCTGTCGCTACTTTGTAACGCGGATATATTTTAAGCATACTTCACCCGGAATATGTTAAGTGCGAAGGCTGCTTGGATATGTTTAGCTCGGTGAAGCTTCTGTTTACCTTGATAGAGAGGCAGTGAGGGGGCCCGTGCTTGCCGTGGCCGAGACAGTGAGGGGGCCAGTGCTTGCCGTGGCCGAGACAGTGAGGGGGCCAGTGCTTGCCGTGGCCGAGACAGTGAGGGGGCCAGTGCCTGCCGTGGCCGAGACAGTGAGGGGGCCAGTGCCTGCCGTGGCCGAGACAGTGAGGGGGCCCGTGCCTGCCGTGGCCGAGACAGTGAGGGGGCCAGTGCCTGCCGTGGCCGAGACAGTGAGGGGCCCGTGACTGCCGTGGCCGAGACAGTGAGAGGGCCAGTGCCTGCCGTGGAGAAGAAGTGGGGGACCCTGGAGAGGACACTCGAGGCGCCGTCCTGAGACACAAGAGTGTGGTGTACACAGAACCCGAGGCGGAAAGTTTGTGAGACGATCCACATTCCTGGAGTGTGAGAACTGGCGCCCCGGTGGTTGTGTGTGTGTGTGTGTGTGTGTGTGTGTGTGTGTGTGTGTGTGTGTGTGTGTGTGTGTGTGTGTGTGTGTGTGTGTGTGTGTGTGTGTGTGTGTGTACGCGTATGTGCATGTGTACGCGTGTGCGCGTGCAAGAAGTGCCAAACCAGCCGGGTTTGTAGTGAATATATGTAGGCCTGCGGGCTGCTCCAAGAACCACTGAACCCAAGTTATCACAGGCTGGGTTCTGCATGGAGCGCAAAACTCCTAGATCGATCTATAAAATTGATCTAGGATTATAGATTGATCTATAACGCTAACCACTTACCAATATATATATATATATATATATATATATATATATATATATATATATATATATATATATATATATATATATATATATATATGCAAACAAGCCTGAATGGTCCCCAGGACTATATACAACTGAAAACTCACACCCTAGAAGTGACTCGAACCCATACTGCCAGGAGCAACGCAACTGGTATGTACAGGGACGCCTTAATCCGCTTGACCATCACGACCGGACATAAGGAAGTGATAGCCGAAGCTATTTGAACCACTTCCCCGCCGGCACTCGGATGGTAATCTTGGGCATAGCATTTTATCAAATCACCTCATTCTTTGGGGCACACGTGAGGAACACAAATGCAAAAAAGCCTGAATGGTCCCCAGGACTATATACAACTGAAAACTCACACCCCAGAAAACTTCTGGGGTGTGATCACGATACACTCTGTCGGCTATCATTCCGACAGAGAGTGTATCGTGATCCAGCCTGTACTCCTCTTGACATACCAGAAAATATTCTGAGGAAACTACTCCAAGCTTGTACTAAAGAGGCACCCTTCTTGAGCCCGGATGGGCACATGTATAAGCAAGTAGATGGGGTCGCCATGGGTTCTCCCCTAGGTGTCCTGTTTGCAAACTTCTACATGGGTACCATCGAGCAAAAAGTCTTAGTCGACATGAACTTGAAACCGGCCATATACTGCAGGTATGTTGACGACATTTTTACACAGGTACCTGATGTCAGACATCTGCAGGAGCTGAAGGAGGCATTTGAGCAGAGTTCCGTGCTGCGTTTCACTTACGAGATGGAAAAGGATGGGAAGCTGCCCTTTCTAGATGTAACAGTCATGGAAAAGAGCGGAGGTTTCCACACTGCAGTCTACACTAAGGAAACGAACATAGGAATGTGCCTAAATGCCAACAGCGACTGCCCAGACAGGTACAAGAGGAGTGTTGTTAACGCATATGTCGACCGTGCTCTCAGCCACAGCTCAGAATGGAAGCAAGTCGACGAAGAACTCTGTAGGGTAAGGCAGGTCCTAGTCAACAACGGCTTCTCCAATGGTTTCGTCGAAGACATCATAAGAAGGAAAGTGAAAAGCCATGCAACCTCTGAAGAGACAACTAACACAACACCTATACCCCCTATTAGACTATTTTACAGGAACTTCTTTTCCACAGCTCATAAAACGGAGGAAAGGGTCCTGAAAGATATTGTTAATAGAAACGTTATCCCTACAGACAAAAATCAGAGGATACAACTGACGATTTACTATAAAACCAGAAAAACGGCCAGCCTACTCATGAGAAACTCTCCAGACACAAAACAGAACGCTTTAAAAGAGACTAACGTCGTCTATGCCTTCAAATGCCCTCTTGGGGACTGTAAGCTCCAAAAAACCCAGTATATAGGCAAGACAACAACATCTCTTTCTAGGCGTTTAACGATGCATAAGCAACAGGGCTCCATTAAGGAACATATAATCTCTTCCCACAACCAAACCATCGCCAGAGAAATCCTAGTAAACAACACAGAAATCATCGATAGATACAGCGATAGCAGGCGGCTTGACGTTTGCGAGGCACTACACATCAAGAAGTCAACACCAGCAATCAACAGCCAATTATTGCACAACTATATACTACCCACCTCAAGACTCCGCTCCAATATAGAAGCATCAAGAAATATGGACCAATAGGCTTTCTACAAACACTTCTATTCAATACCCATTGTTTCGTGCTCTGTCTTGTGTTGATGAAATTAATACCCTATTAATGTCACCTCTTGTTCTGTCTTGTGTTGATGAAATTAATACCCTATTAATGCCACCTCTTGTTCTGTCTTGTGTTTATTAATGCCACATCACCCCTTCCACCTCACTCAAATGTAGATATAAAATCGGAGATGCGTAAGTTCTATTCAGTTGTGTATTTGTAAACTAAAGTCTTTGAAAATGTAATAAGTTTTACGAAACGCGCTCGTGTCGCGTCAGACTAGAAATAAAAATGAATTTTGGAGAATTGATTTTTGATTTACCTCCAACAGTGAAAAGAAATGTACGAAAGATTGAGAAAATTCGTGTTAGAATTATTAATCATACTTTTTCGGTCATATTTAATAATATATGTCTACAGGAAAGACTGCTACCAAAATATACTAATATATATATATATATATATATATATATATATATATATATATATATATATATATATATATATATATATATATATATATATATATGCGAACAAGCCTGAATGGTCCCCAGGACTATATGCGAATGAAAACTCATATATACTCATTTTTCTCAAACTCATTTTTCATATATATATATATATATATATATATATATATATATATATATATATATATATATATATATATATATATATATATATATATATATATATTATAGGTGATTAAAGTGGCTTTTACAATAGCAAATTATAATGCTAACCAACATTATATATCTGTGTTTGTCCCACATAAAGAAGGGGGAAGAGGGCGGCTATACAGTGCTCAGCCATTTACTGGTCTATGTTTTTAGTAGGTGCTAGTAGTATTACTGTATTGACCGTGCTAGTAGTATTGACCGTGTCTAGCAGTATTGGCCGTGTCTAGTAGTATTGACCGTGCTAGTAGTATTGACCGTGTCTAGCAGTATTGACCGTGTCTAGTAGTATTGACCGTGTCTAGTAGTATTGGCCGTGTCTAGTAGTATTGACCGTGTCTAGTAGTATTGACCGTGCTAGAAGTATTGACCGTGCTAGTAGTATTGACCGTGTCTAGTAGTATTGACCGTACTAGTAGTATTGACCGTGCTAGAAGTATTGACCGTGCTAGTAGTATTGGCCGTGTCTAGTAGTATTGACCGTGTCTAGTAGTATTGGCCGTGTCTAGTAGTATTGACCGTGCTAGTAGTATTGACTGTGCTAGAAGTATTGACCGTGCTAGTAGTATTGACCGTGTCTAGTAGTATTGACCGTACTAGTAGTATTGACCGTGCTAGAAGTATTGACCGTGCTAGTAGTATTGACCGTGTCTAGTAGTATTGACCGTACTAGCAGTATTGACCGTGTCTAGCAGTATTGACCGTACTAGTAGTATTGACCGTGTCTAGTAGTATTGACCGTGTCTAGTAGTATTGACCGTACTAGTAGTATTGACCGTGCTAGTAGTATTGACCGTGCTAGTAGTATTGACCTTGCTAGTAGTATTGACCGTGCTAGTAGTATTGACCGTGCTAGTAGTATTGACCGTGTCTAGTAGTATTGACCGTACTAGTAGTATTGACCGTGTCTAGCAGTATTGACCGTACTAGTAGTATTGACCGTGTCTAGTAGTATTGACCGTGCTAGTAGTATTGACCGTACTAGTAGTATTGACCGTGCTAGTAGTATTGACCGTGCTAGTAGTATTGACCGTGCTAGTAGTAGTATCAGCTGTTCTGTTGTCTCAGAAGCTGCACAGTATGGCAGTAAATCTCTGTTGAAGCCCAAGTTCAGATAGCTTGTATTTTAGACTGGCGTGACAGCATGCAGCTGTAGGCCGAGGCTGATGTTATAGGCTGTATGTAGGGTGTTGGGGAGGGGGGAGTGGGGGGGGGGAAGGGGGAGGGGGTTGGGAGTGTAGTCAGCTGACTCTAGATGCGGACTCTTGATAATTTGCGACACGCGACGTGGAGAGGGGGGGGGGGGGGTTAGGGGAGCCGATGGGGCTGGTGGTAGGGGGATTAGTGGGAGTGGGGGTAGAGGCTTGGGTTAGGTGGAGGTGGGGTTGGGGGGAGGGAGAAGGTGTGGAGGTGGGTGTAGGGTTAAAGGTGGATGGAGGTTGGGAGACAAGAGCTATTTACGGGCTATTCATGCCCGTGCCACAATTACGGGCTCACCATAGCCCGTGCTACATGGACACTTCGTTCTGAGTAGCTAAATCTAAAACAACAACAACAACAATAACAACAACCCGTGCCACCTCTGGGGTGGCTTAATCTATTCATCCATCAATCAATCGGGAAGGGAAGGGAACTATCAGGGGGTAAAGCACCAAGTCATTACGACTATATAGCACTGGGAAGGGGTCAGGATAAGGATTTGGGATGGGACGAGGGGAAGGAATGGTGCCCCAACTACTTGGACGGTCGGGGATTGAACGCCGACCTGCATGACGCGAGACCGTCGCTCTACCGTCCAGCCCAAGTGATTGGACCAATCAATCGGGAGACAAGAATGCTTATGTACTCACTAATTGTATTCACCTAGGTATTACCTGCAAGGGAGATCTGAGCTCCTATTCAACATTTAATGATTGGTATAGCCCTTTACGCAACAGAGTATTGTGATCCTTAATGTCTCTGAGGCTGATTTCACTTGCTTTACTCATGCCAAATAGTCTGTCATTGACTAGTCTCTTGAGAGTTTTGTATGTGGTGATCATGTCTCTTACATCTTTCTTGTCTTGTTCTGTTCTTTTTCAAGTATCTTGCTTAAACCTCTTGAGCCTTTCTTGGTAACTCAGTCCTGTCAGTCATGGGAGGGGGAAGGAGGGGTAACGAAGGAGGGAGGGGAGAGGGTGGGGGGGGGGAGATGTGCGATACTGGAGAGTAATACTGAACAACGTTATGTAAAGTAGGTGAAGACCTAACAAAACAAAGAAGGCGATAAACGAAGAATAAATAAACGATTGAGTGAACGAGTAATTATGCGTGTGAGCGAGTTAGAGAATTGGGGGGGGGAGAGAGAGAGAGAGAGAGAGAGAGAGAGAGAGAGAGAGAGAGAGAGAGAGAGAGAGAGAGAGAGAGAGAGAGAGAGAGAGAAAGAGAGAGTCAGAGAGAGAGAGTCAGAGAGAGAGAGAGAGAGAGAGAGAGAGAGAGAGAGAGAGAGAGAGAGAGAGAGAGAGAGAGAGAGAGAGAGAGAGAGAGAGAGAGAGAGAGAGAGAGAGAGAGAGAGAGAGAGAGAGAGAGAGAGAGTCAGAGACAGAGAGAGAGAGAGAGAGGGGGGGGGGGCAAGCAGAGAGCACTCCCAGGAAGGAGGATCACCACTACTGACATTCCTGGGAACATGTTGCGAGATAAACGGCCCAAAATGCAGCTTGCCCTCCACAATGGCAGCTCTGTGTAAGCCAAGTGAAGAAGCATGTTACTTAAAAGTGCACTGTAATCCTCGTCTCAAAACTCAGCTCTCTCTCTTTGAACACAAACCACGCGGCCTTGTGTACCGTCCCCTTCCACAAACCAGGAGACGCTCTCTAGTCTACCTACCAGACTACGAACCAGCACGCAGGACTACGAATCTGTCGTGCTGACTCCGGACTAAGGAACGGTATTTAGAGCAGTCCTCACACGTCCTGAATTACAATTCGTCGACCTGTCGCCCTGGTCACGAGTCACGCCGCGGCGACACAAATCTACTTTTTCCACAAACAATACACGATCATATTTCCTTCAGAAGTCAGCAGACCAACCTACGATATGTATCCCCTTTCCTTAAACCAAGCGTAAGCCCACGTACCCCCACACATACACACACCAAGCGGCGATGTGTGTCCCCTCCCACGTACCCACACATACCCACACACACACCAAGTAACGTTGTGTTTGGGGTATACATACATGATGCTGAACGTGACGAATTAATCTAGCGGGGATATTGGAATCTGTGGGTAGGAAAGCGCCCGGGAGGGTTTACAGAATGCCTGTAACACTGCTCCTTAACCGCAGCGGGGACGCGAGAGCCAATAAGCAGCCTTGATCAGTTATGTTTGCGGTGTTTGCAAGGGTATCTGCGGGCACTGTGGGACTTATTGCATCTTTGGACGTGGCCAGATTCTCTCCTGCTGACCCCTTGAAGACCGTCCTCCTGCTGACCCTTGAGGACCGTCCTCCTGCTGACCCTTGAGGACCGCCCTCCTGCTGACCCCTTGAAGACCGTCCTCCTGCTGACCCTTGAGGACCGCCCTCCTGCTGACCCCTTGAAGACCGTCCTCCTGCTGACCCTTGAGGACCGTCCTCCTGCTGACCCTTGAGGACCGCCCTCCTGCTGACCCCTTGAAGACCGTCCTCCTGCTGACCCTTGAGGACCGTCCTCCTGCTGACCCTTGAGGACCGTCCTCCTGCTGACCCCTGAGGGTAGCCCAGGCCGGCGCGACGGGTTTCGAACGCGGTCATAAATATTCGCAATTACCAGGAAGGCCTGACGTAGCCTGGTCCCAGGAGAGGTCTAGGACCCGCCCGCTGGGAAGTGCTGGCGCCCGGCGTCCTAGCCGAGGTGCCACGCACACTGGTGCCTCCACTCATGGTGTGGTGCCTCCACTCATGGTGTGGTGCCTCCACTCGTGGTGTGGTGCCTCCACTCATGGTGTGGTGCCTCCACTCGTGGTGTGGTGCCTCCACTCGTGGTGTGGTGCCACCACTCGTGGTGTGGTGCCTCCACTCATGGTGTGGTGCCTCCACTCATGATGTGGTGCCTCCACTGACGTTCCAAGACGCCTTCACAGATGTTCCAAGCCGCCTTCACAGACGTTCCAAGACGCAGTCACAAACGTTCCCAGACGTCTTCACAGACGTCTGGGAACTCGACCTCATGTCCTCTATATGTTAACGAAAAGGAATGCCTACGTTTTCTTAATTAAATGTGGCTTTCCGTTAAGATGTAAAGTGTCTTCAACTGTCAATATCGGCGACACATGAGAGTGACAATGGTTCGATCCCCCGCCGGACTCATATCCAGTGGAAACGTCATCGCTGCTCTTGTGTGGGTTGGCTCAAGTGTGGCTCTGTGTCACCCAGCGGAGGAAGAGGAGGTAGAACGAGGGAAGAATGAAATGATATAAAGAGTGATGACCTGTCCAGCAACGAGGCTGGCCTGGTCGACGACCGGGCCGCGGGGACGCTAAGCCCCGTAAACCACCTCAAGGTAACCTCAAGGTATGGCCAAAAGAGAGAGAGAGAGAGAGAGAGAGAGAGAGAGAGAGAGAGAGAGAGAGAGAGATAGAGAGATAGAGAGATAGAGAGATAGAGAGATAGAGAGATAGAGAGAGAGAGAGAGAGAGAGAGAGAGAGAGAGAGAGAGAGAGAGAGAGAGAGAGAGAGAGAGAGAGAGAGAGAGAGAGAGAGAGAGAGACAGACAGACAGAGAGAGAGGAAGGTTGGTGCCACACTGTGCTATAACGTATATAATAATCCAGCCCGTTCTCTCAATTTACCACTCCGTAAAAAACACGACTGTCTTGCCACCCCAGAAACGCAGGAGCCCCACACAACCCACCTAACCTACCGAGGCTGATGTATTGAAAACGTCAGTATCACGGAACTTTATTATTTACTAACACGTCGCATTTGTAACGGATTGGTCGAGTCCGTAACAAAAATGAGACGTTCTAGATGAGAGAGCGGATTGGCTAATGAGTATATTAGGACAATATGGCACCACACACATAATATAATAAGATTAAATGAAACTGCAGGAGGCCTATAGGCCTATACATGGCTGCTGCTATTTAAATCCATAAGAACACAAGAAAAAATTATTTCCAGAAGCATTAATGATATAATCTAATATTATTCCTCAGCTTTATCTTGGAAGAAGATAAAAAAACACACCAGAGGTTTGCTAGGAGACTTGTGCCTGAGATATAGGTCCTACAAGCTATAAAGGAAACCCAACCAGAGGAAATATGATCACAACGTACAAAATACCGAGGGAGATAGACGAGACGGACAGGGGTACAGTCTATACAACGTGAGGAGAAAGAGAAGGAGGGCAGCGCATGTAAGTTGGAAGCTCAAGCAATTCAGAGACACTTGAGGAAGCACTCACATGTAGTGGGACACACTTGAAGTGGAGGTGTGAAAGTCTCCTCCACTTACACCTTCAGAAAGCTGAGGTGATATTACAGTACCCTAGGAGCTAAGAGGCGGCGCCCGAGAGCTTGGTCTCAGTCACTGCGACACTGATAAGTCAGTACGAAGTCAAATATGTACGTAGCCAGACGGGTACGGAAACACGGACTCTGACACCATCACGGACCCAGACACTATCACGGACCTAGACACCATCACGGACCCTGACACCATCACGGACCCTGACACTATCACGGACCCAGCCACCATCACGGACCCAGCCACCATCACGGACCCAGCCACCATCACGGACCCTGACACCATCACGGACCCTGACACCATCACGAACCCTGACACTATCACGGACCCTGACACCATCACGGACCTAGACACCATCACGGACCCTGACACTATCACGGACCCTGACACCATCACGGACCCAGCCACCATCACGGACCCAGCCACCATCACGGACCCAGCCACCATCACGGACCCTGACACCATCACGGACCCTGACACCATCACGGACCCTGACACCATCACGGACCCAGCCACCACCACGGACCCAGCCACCATCACGGACCCAGCCACCATCACGGACCCTGACACCATCACGGACCCTGACACCATCACGGACCCTGACACCATCACGGACCCAGCCACCATCACGGACCCAGCCACCATCACGGACCCAGCCACCATCACGGACCCTGACACCATCACGGACCCTGACACCATCACGGACCCTGACACCATCACGGACCCAGCCACCATCACGGACCCAGCCACCATCACGGACCACCTCAACACTGGTAGCACCAGCAGGAGACACGAATCATTCGTGTATCAAAGTAAACATATGGAAGTATGATAGAAAATGTATAAGCTGAGCGTGAAATTAAGTGTGCAAGTGAGAGAGTGAATGAGTGTGAATGTATGAGAGTGAAAATAAGAATGTGAAAGTATGTGAATGAGTACAAGTATGAGAAAATATGAGAAAGTATGAATGTGAGAAGACGTCGGTGATGAGAGAAAGAGCAAACGAGAGTGTGAGTACGTGAGAATGAGTGTGAATGAGTGAGACGCTATGAGTGAGTGAGAGAGAAAGAGAGAGAGAAAGAGAGAGAGAGAGAGAGAGAGAGAGAGAGAGAGAGAGAGAGAGAGAGAGAGAGAGAGAGAGAGAGAGAGAGAGGGGGGGGGGACCGAGTGCTCCAAGAAATTTAACAAAATCTGATTTTAATTTTAATATGTAGCTTATATAGTCTAGCAAAGTTGGTAGTTAACCAAAAATGTAAATGTACCCCCTGGAGGGGGGGTGTAGGGGTAGGGGGGATAGGTAAGATTTGAGTGGGGGAAGGTTGGACGGGGTTTGGGGGGGGCTAGGGGGGGGTGACCTCGGGAGCAACAATGAGGTCCCTGAGTGCGAGTGGTACTGTGGTTGTCGTTGATGGTGGTTGGTGGTTAATTGTTGTTAGTGATGATGGTGGTTGGTGAAAGTGATGGAGGTTGGGTATGGTGGTGGTGGTGGTGGTGGTTAGCGCTGGAAGGGTATAGTGATTGTTGATTGATATAGTGGTGGTTATTGGTTGTAGTTTCCTCATGTGGAGAGAAAAAAAGAGGTGGAGGGAGGAACTGGAAGAGGAGGGTGAAGAAGGAGACATATGATCCCAACATACAAGATACTGAGGAGAAAGTACAAGGTGGGACCACGGTCCCACGGTCCCACGGTCCCACGGACCCAGCCACCATCACGGACCAAGACACCATCACGGACCCAGACACTATCACGGACCCAGCCACCATCACGGACCCAGCCACGTGGGTCCGTGGGTCCGTGGGACAAGGATAGCCTATTAAAACCCCAGAGCAAGTAGGACAAGAGGACACAAATGGAAACAGAACACGCAAAAAAGAGTGGAAAGCACGTAAGGAAATACTCGTCCCCTGTGCAGGTGACCAACAAGTGGAATGTTATGAAAGAGGAAGTTATGGAAGCCACCTCCACCCACAACCTTAAAGCCTTACTCCAGTACCTGGGGGTTACTCCAGTACCTGGGGGTTACTCCAGTACCTGGGGGGTTACTCCAGTACCTGGGGGTTACTCCAGTACCTGGGGGTTACTCCAGTACCTGGGGGTTACTCCAGTACCTGGGGGTTACTCCAGTACCTGGGGGTTATTCCAGTACCTGGGGGTTACTCCAGTACCTGGGGGTTACTCCAGTACCTGGGGGTTACTCCAGTACCTGGGGGTTACTCCAGTACCTGGCGGGTTACTCCAGTACCTGGGGGTTACTCCAGTACCTGGGGGTTACTCCAGTACCTGGGGGTTACTCCAGTACCTGGGGGGTTACTCCAGTACCTGGGGGTTACTCCAGTACCTGGGGGTTACTCCAGTACCTGGGGGTTACTCCAGTACCTGGGGGGTTACTCCAGTACCTGGGGGGTTACTCCAGTACCTGGGGGGTTACTCCAGTACCTGGGGGTTACTCCAGTACCTGGGGGTTACTCCAGTACCTGGGGGGTTACTCCAGTACCTGGGGGTTACTCCAGTACCTGGGGGTTACTCCAGTACCTAGGGGTTACTCCAGTACCTGGGGGTTACTCCAGTACCCGGGGGTTACTCCAGTACCTGGGGGGTTACTCCAGTACCTGGGGGGTTACTCCAGTACCTGGGGGGTTACTCCAGTACCTGGGGGGTTACTCCAGTACCTGGGGGGTTACTCCAGTACCCGGGGGTTACTCCAGTACCTGGGGGTTTACCTGGGGGTTACTCCAGTACATGTGGGTTACTCCAGTACCTGGGGGTTACTCCAGTACCTGGGGGTTACTCCAGTACCTGGGGGTCACTCCAGTACCTGGGGGGTTACTCCAGTACCTGGGGGTTACTCCAGTACCTGGGGGTTACTCCAGTACCTGGGGGGTTACTCCAGTACCTGGGGGTTACTCCAGTACCCGGGGGTTACTCCAGTACCTGGGGGTTACTCCAGTACCTGGGGGGTTACTCCAGTACCTGGGGGTTACTCCAGTACCCGGGGGTTACTCCAGTACCCGGGGGTTACTCCAGTACCTGGGGGTTACTCCAGTACCTGGGGGTTACTCCAGTACCTGGGGGTTACTCCAGTACCTGGGGGTTACTCCAGTACCTGGGGGTTACTCCAGTACCTGGGGGTTACTCCAGTACCTGGGGGTTACTCCAGTACCTGGGGGTTACTCCAGTACCTGGGGGTTACTCCAGTACCTGGGGGTTACTCCAGTACCTGGGGGTTACTCCAGTACCTGGGGGTTACTCCAGTACCTGGGGGTTACTCCAGTACCTGGGGGTTACTCCAGTACCTGGGGTTACTCCAGTACCTGGGGGCTACTCCAGTACCTGGGGGTTACTCCAGTACCTGGGGGTTACTCCAGTACCTGGGGGTTACTCCAGTACCTGGGGGTTACTCCAGTACCTGGGGGTTACTCCAGTACCTGGGGGTTACTCCAGTACCTGGGGGTTACTCCAGTACCTGGGGGATTACTCCAGTACCTGGGGGATTACTCCAGTACCTGGGGGTTACTCCAGTACCTGGGGGGTTACTCCAGTACCTGGGGGTTACTCCAGTACCTGGGGGTTACTCCAGTACCTGGGGGTTACTCCAGTACCTGGGGGTTACTCCAGTACCTGGGGGTTACTCCAGTACCTGGGGGTTACTCCAGTACCTGGGGGTTACTCCAGTACCTGGGGGTTACTCCAGTACCTGGGGGTTACTCCAGTACCTGGGGGTTACTCCAGTACCTGGGGGTTACTCCAGTACCTGGGGGTTACTCCAGTACCTGGGGGTTACTCCAGTACCTGGGGGTTACTCCAGTACCTGGGGGTTACTCCAGTACCTGGGGGTTACTCCAGTACCTGGGGGTTACTCCAGTACCTGGGGGTTACTCCAGTACCTGGGGGTTACTCCAGTACCTGGGGGGTACATCCAGTACCTGGGGGGTACTCCAGTACCTGGGGGTTACTCCAGTACCTGGGGGGTACTCCAGTACCTGGGATTACTGGAGTACAACCTCCCCCGTAGTCATTGATGGGGTAGGCGTGGGAGGGGGAGGAGTTGTAGTGAGGGGAGGGGGAGGCGAGGGAGAAAGGGGGGCGAGGAGGAGGAGTAGCATTGAGGGGGAGGGGGGTGGGGGAGAGGGGGAGGCGGGAGAGATGGCGGGGCTTGCACACTGGGTTATCTTAAAGAGCGGCTCGGCCGGGGATAAGGCCCTACTTCATGCTGCTTAAGGACTGGTTGATCGTTCCGCTGCCACTGGTGTTGCCCACACTGGCCGGCCAGGCGTGGCCAGGCACGGCTGGGAGCGACCTGGTGTGTGTGTGTGTGTGTGAGAGAGAGAGAGAGAGAGAGAGAGAGAGAGAGAGAGAGAGAGAGAGAGAGAGAGAGAGAGAGAGAGAGAGAGAGAGAGAGAGAGAGAGAGAGAGAGAGAGAGAGAGAGAGACAGAGACAGAGACAGAGAGACAGAGACAGAGACAGAGAGAGAGGAGAAAATAGGACTGCGAGACTCTATGATTGTGTTGGCCGCTATCAGCCACTGACCCAAGATGCTGACACCAAGACTGTTGTAGTCTGTAACATCACGTCTAAGATTGGGCCGAAATAACCAATAAAAAAAAGTAAGCTAAGAATTCCACCTTTAATAATTACCTTGTCATAAGAAGTGGGAGTGAAACACCCACTTGGCTATACCATATGACGAGGGAGGAGCTGCGAGCCAGCTTAGCAAGTCGCAAGAGGGACGAATATTAACCAAACCAGACATCATTTAAAATAAATTGTATTGCTGAATTGAATACACTGAATTGGTGAATACAAAATAGATTATATTATTGAGCTCACATGTAATGCTGGCTAACCTTCGGTTGGCACTTACACATGTGATGTGCAATGAGATGCAAGAAGTGAATAGGCTTTAGTAGTATTCGAATAAATGGCTGTATAGGCTTCATCCCGTCTAAGTGTAAAGTAATGAGAATAGGAAAATTAGCAAGAAGACTCACTGAACAATACCGACTGAAAAGGAGGGAGGGAATTATCAGGGAAAGCGCCTAGCTATTACGACTATATAGCACATGGAAGGGGGTCAAGATAAGGATTTGGGATGGGACGGGTGGCAAGGAATGGTGCCCAACCACTTGGACCATCGGGGGGATTGAACGCCGACCTGCATGAAGCAAGACCGTCGCTCTACCGTCCACCCCAAGTGGTTGGACGGACTGAAAGGGGAACCGATTATCAGAAAGAATCATTAAACTAAACACAGACACGATGACCATAGCGAAAAACAGCGGGACGAGGCAACATAGATTAAAATTAAGATACAAATCAAGCACAGAGATATCAGGAAGGTAAGGCTATTATCAGGATAAAGCGCCAGGCCAGCACGACCAGATAGCACTCGCAAGGACTCTGAAGCTTAAGAGCTGGGAGGGGGGACGGAGGAGAGGAACGGTACGCTTTGGAAGGTCGGGGATCGAACGCCTTCGATTGCTGTACCGCCCAGCCCGAGTGACTGAGCAAGATATCAAGAAGATATTTATCATAAGAGTCCTGTCACATGGCACCGATAGTGTTATGTGCTTGCTAAAAAATGTTTAAATGCAAGATTACGCATAAATATATATCAACAAATACTCAGGGAAGAGTACTTACCTAATGACTCAAATATTAATAAACTAATACTTTTGTCGGAAGTCTTAAAGTGAGACCCCTGATTCAACGGTTATTGAAAGGTGGGACCAGGAGCTTAGCTCGGGGCTGAAGTACATCTAGGTGAGAACTTGGAGGCTGACATACACCCCACAAAAAAAAAGACACACACATACCCACATACCCAATACCCGCCCACCTCACATACCCGCCCACCCATCATCACCCAACACCTATCCCGGACTCCCCCCACCCCCCATAAAAAACCCTCCCCCCACATACCCAAGGGAACATCTTGAGCAAGTAGCCCGCAAGCTGCAGACGTTGTAACGTGTGACAAGGGCGGCCAATAACTCAGGCAAGTTACTCACCCTCTCGCCCTGTTTGTACACCACGTGACGAATGCGCCAACTTGGTCGTGTGACGTGCGTCCCAACCCGTAAGTCGCGCCTTATAAATTATCTCCGCGTGCGCGAGCCATGCAGCCATAAAATGACACTCTCGCCAAGTCATGGACGAATTGTTCGCTAGTTGAGGACTGGAGAACAAAATAATGAAATATGGTAGAATCCGACGATAATAGGTCTCATTTGAACTGCGATTTCGACGAAGGAATCCGGCGAGAAAGCAATCGGACGAAGGGAGGTTGGCGCGAAACTCAAACTAGCGCGCCATCCCCGGGTAATTTGGGAAAACAGTTGACATCTGATATGCGTCCCTCAAGTAGATGCTCAGATTTCGTCCCCGACGAGCGCCGAATGGTTCGCTCGTTCCCGTAAACTCTCACTCCGACTTCACCTCCTCTTCTGCGTTTCGCGCGACAAGGCGAAGAAAACTGGGAGAGACGAGTGTTGTGCGGGGCGGGAAGGGGCGTGAGAGGGCGGGCGGTTGCGCGCGTGAGGAGGACGGGCGGGAAGGGACGGGGGGGAGCGGGGCGACGGGACCCGACACAGTGTATTTGGTGATGCTACATGCCACTTACGCCAGGATCAATGTAAACACACTTCACTCTCAATGGCTCCTCCACACAAGCCAACACGCACTCCAGGACACGTGACCACCGGAAGACACTGTGAAAGAGGGCCATTCTTTTCCTGGGGGGGAAGTGGTGGAGGAGTCACGAGGTTCTTGTAGGATAAGAAGAGATTTGGGCGGGGGAGGCTGGGGCTCTGGACAGGTCTGCGAGAGGAGAGGAGAAAGATGTTTTGTAATCTACGGCGAGAGAGGTGTTCTGTGTCGCTGTTGAGAGGCCTGTGACGAGTGTCAGAGGAAGAAACATTAGAAAACTTGAAAGGAAATGCAAAACAGATAAGGTATGCATGCGACTACTGAGCGGTGTGTTGAAACTTGAGGAGGAGAGTAGGAAAGAGAGAGTTGCAAGCCTTCAATGAAACCAGAAAGTGATAAAGCTTTAATGGACCAAGAAAGTGACAGAACTTCAATGAAACCAGAAAGCGACAGAAAGTGAAGATCAGAGAGCTTCAATGAAACCAAAAAGTGATAAAAGTTTTAATGCAACCAGTAAGTAAAAAAGCTTCAATGAAACCAGAAAGTTAAAGCAATATAATTTTTTAACTTTGCTAGATATTACTTGCATTGCGCCTTTGGATTGTATTAAATAGACATACAAGAGACTAAATAAGAAAGAAGTGTTCTCTGATCCTTCTCTTCCTCAGCTATGTTGCCCTCCTTTTCCTCGTTATCTCTCTCTCCCCCGCCCCCCCACCATCTCACCCTCTCCCTCACCCCCACAATTCTACCCTTCCTCTCTTCACCATCCGGTCCTCTCACTCTCCCCACCTTCCCTCTGTTCCTCACCATCCCTCTCTATTCTACACTCCTTCCACCACATCACTATTCTCACGTTGTAATGGCTGTCTACATCATGCGCTCTGATCATCCTGTCAATAATAGTGGGAATGACGGTTCTCCGTATTGTTTGTTGTTTAAGATTCAGCTACTTGGAACAAAAAGTTCCAAGTAGCACGGGCTATGGTGAGCCCGTAATGAACTTACCTGGCACAGGAGCGGGGATGTAACTCCGGTTCTCCGTAGGTTCACCATTCATTTACAAGCTTTAGTAACAGTCTAAGTCGTTCCGAAGGTCATGTAGCGCTCCATCCGTGTTGGGTAAGGGGAGATGGACTTGACTTGCCCCCGTGGTGAGGTCTCCTGACGCAAAAGCTAGATCTGGCTACATTCACAGTGTGCCCCCCGGGGGAAGGAACTGGGGGGTGGTGGGGGTGAGGGGTGGACACAGGCTAGAGGTTATCTCCTCCTGCGTTTCCGGCAGGCAGTTCAGGGGGCCTGGGAATGAAGGAAGGGCTAGTGTTGGGGAGAGGCAAGGAGTGGATTGGAAAGGAGGAGCAAAACATTGCCTCTTAAGATTTAGAATGCCCGAAGGTGAGCAAATTCACAAGGGCCGTGACGAGGGTTCGAGCCTACGTCCGAGAAGATCCCAGACGCTGCCTGAATCGACTGAGCTACGACATGGTTAAAATAATTGCAACCGGGAGGATCTTCACATATCTGCAGGAGACTGCAGGATCCGTTGGTAAATCAGGTTGATTTCCCGGTTGTAATTCTTTTTAACCATGTCGTAGCTCAGTCGATTAAGGCAGCGTCTGGGATCTTCTCGGACGTAGGCTCGAACCCTCGTCACGGCCCTCGTGGAATTTGTTCATTTGATGCATCACACGCTATTGTGATTTCTGTGTGCCCAAAGGTGAGTTTCCATGGTCAATTGCATCATCTGGGGTCTCATTTGGAACCTCTAGAGCAAGAGGAATGTCAGTGTTGATCACATTTTGCAGTGATTTTTGTCCAACTAAACCTCACCTCTTTGTATCTTCAATCCCCTCTCCTGCTGAAGAGCGCTGATGGGTGCTTCTGTAGAGGGAGTCGCTGCGACCTGAACCCTCCAGGTACTGGAGTATCCCCCCCAGGTACTGGAGTAACCCCAGGTACTGGAGCCCCCCCCCCCCAGGTACTGGAGTAACCCCGGGTACTCATGCTGTTGAAGAGCGCGCCCACGGGAGCCTGTAGACTCCAGAGAAGGGATCGCTGCGACATGCAGACAACTCTCGTAAATCGTTCTCATATTTTTATGGGGTAATTTTTAAGTGGGAAGGTCACAGCCACCCGAGCCTGCTGCCGGGTGGCCTGGTGCCTTGGTGAACGGCAGGGTGAGGCGGGGGGGGGGGGGGGTTCGGCTTCTCCGGTGAACGACAGGGTGAAGAGCCCAGGTTCTCCCTTGAACGGCAGAATGAGGGGTGGCGGCTACTTCGGAAACAAGAGGGTGAAGGGGGCGGAGGCTTCTACACGAGCACGTTGCAAGTTGTTGCTCAACTTCCTCATGGGAAGTTGAGGTCCTTCCCAGGACTTCAACTTCCCAGTTGAGGTCATGGGAAGGAGGAGGAGGAGGAAGGACGAGGGGCAGCGGGACCTTGCCCAATAAACTCGACCTTTGAGGCAAAATTGAAAAAAACAAAAAACAGATGGCGTTCGGTTGCAGAAATCACGGAGAGTTAGGGGGCTCAAGTGGACTGGAAACTGCCGTGGGGAAGCCAGCAGTATGTGAATCGTTGGGTAAGATGAGTCTCTCGTGGGTATCAAGTTGGTAGGGAAGCTTGGCGATGGATGTGTGTGGCTTTGGTGGAGCGGGTCGAGGCCCCCGAAGGTGAGTAGACGGCCAAGAGTCGATCAGGTCAAGATGTCCTACCTACCTTGAGGTTACCTTGAGGTGCTTCCAGGGCTTAGCGTCCCCGCGGCCCGGTCGTCGACCAGACCTCCTGGTTGCTGGACTGATCAACCAGGCTGTTGGACGCGGCTGCTCGCAGCCTGACGTTCATGTCAGAGAAAGTTTAAATGGAAGCATTCCCGGCTTGTTCAGTGTCAAATGGTGTGGAGGTGTGTATAAGGTAAGCCTCCTTGAGAGGTTACCTTAAGATGGTTTCGGGGCTTAGCGTCCCCGCGGCCCGGTCCTC
Source organism: Procambarus clarkii (assembly GCF_040958095.1). Classification (NCBI taxonomy): domain Eukaryota; kingdom Metazoa; phylum Arthropoda; class Malacostraca; order Decapoda; family Cambaridae; genus Procambarus; species Procambarus clarkii. The sequence continues at coordinate 32,820,104 of NC_091167.1, forward strand.
GACCAGGCCTCCGCCTGCTTCTTATAATATTGGAGCCACATGGAGCAGCACCTCGCATCATTACTGTGGGAGCCACAGTCGATGGTTACACGGAAGCGTCAGTCTTTTAGGAACAATTTATGTAATTTGTAATGCAGTATATGCCTCCTGAACCCCCTAGCTGCCTCCTGAACCCCCTAGCTGCCTCCTGAACCCCCTAGCTGCCTCCTGAACCCCCTAGCTGCCTCCTGAACCCCCTAGCTGCCTCCTGAACCCCCTAGCTGCCTCCTGAACCCCTAGCTGCCTCCTGAACCTTCTAGCTGCCTCCTGAACCCCCTAGCTGCCTCCTGAACCCCCTAGCTGCCTCCTGAACCCCCTAGCTGCCTCCTGAACCCCCTAGCTGCCTCCTGAACCCCCTAGCTGCCTCCTGAACCCCCTAGCTGCCTCCTGAACCCCCTAGCTGCCTCCTGAACCCCCTAGCTGCCTCCTGAACCCCCTAGCTGCCTCCTGAACCCCCTAGCTGCCTCCTGAACCCCCTAGCTGCCTCCTGAACCCCCTAGCTGCCTCCTGAACCCCTAGCTGCCTCCTGAACCCCCTAGCTGCCTCCTGAACCCCCTAGCTGCCTCCTGAACCCCCCTAGCTGCCTCCTGAACCCCCCTAGCTGCCTCTTGAGTCCCCTAGCTGCCTCCTGAACCCCCTAGCTGCCTCCTGAACCCCCTAGCTGCCTCCTGAACCCCCTAGCTGCCTCCTGAACCCCCTAGCTGCCTCCTGAACCCCCTAGCTGCCTCCTGAACCCCCTAGCTGCCTCCTGAACCCCTAGCTGCCTCCTGAACCTTCTAGCTGCCTCCTGAACCCCCTAGCTGCCTCCTGAACCCCCTAGCTGCCTCCTGAACCCCCTAGCTGCCTCCTGAACCCCCTAGCTGCCTCCTGAACCCCCTAGCTGCCTCCTGAACCCCCTAGCTGCCTCCTGAACCCCCTAGCTGCCTCCTGAGCCCCCTAGCTGCCTCCTGAACCCCCCTAGCTGCCTCCTGAGCCCCTAGCTGCCTCCTGAACCCCCCTAACTGCCTCCTGACTACCTTGAGGTGCTTCCGGGGCTTAGTGTCCCCGCGGCCCGGTCGTCGACCAGGCCTCCTGGTTGCTGGACTGATCAACCAGGCTGTTAGACGCGGCTGCTCGCAGCCTGACGTATGAGTCACAGCCTGGTTGATCAGGTATCCTTTGGAGGTGCTTATCCAGTTCTCTCTTGAGAACTGGATAGCTGCCTCCTGAGCCCTTAACTGCCTCCCGAGTCCTCCAGAACCCTAGCTGCCTGCTGCGCCAGTCGGCACAATAACCTCAGGGAGGCGAGGGGGGCCATAAAATCCCCGGGTGTGTGTTTGACATTGAAGGCTGCAGGAAACAGTACCCCGTCACACCTCGTCAACACAAACCCGCTTACCTTGAGGTGGTTCCCAGGCTCAGCGTCACTGTGGACAGGTCTCTGAATGTGATCAGGATTAATCAAGCACTTACAACTATCAGAGAACTTATAATGAACACATGATTACATTAGAAACAAAAATGACAATTACTCAAAAAAATAGAACACACGAAAAATACAAGTCATCTTACGTAATGATCAAATTAAGTAAGATGTGATAACATTCACCCTTGACAAATAAGGACTATATAAAAATCCTAAAGATTCAAAGATTCTATGCAAGAGTAAATTAAATAAATCATTGTCGAATTACCCGTGTCAGACATTATAAAGGAAACCCAAATATAGTAAAAATAATAGACACACAATTGTGATATTCATTATCACATTTAATCAGATAATTATAAAGACCATCCTACTTCAAAATGAGAGCACCAAAAACCACATATAAAGGGAGACTAAAAGTTAAACAAATATAATGTCGCTACCTACCTACCTTGAGGCTACCTTGAGGTGCTTCCGGGGCATTAGTGTCCCCGCGGCCCGGTCGTCGACCAGGCCTCCTGGTTGCTGGACTGATCAACCAGGCTGTTAGACGCGGCTGCTCGCAGCCTGACGTATGAGTCACAGCCTGGTTGATCAGGTATCCTTTGGAGGTGCTTATCCAGTTCTCTCTTGAACACTGTGAGGGGTTTGCCAGTTACTGCCCCTTATGTGTAGTGGAAGCGTGTTGAACAGTCTCGGGCCTCTGATGTCGCGCCAAGGAAACATGCGCGGAACACACACTTGATGAAATTTTGACATTGCTTACAACTGGACGGGAGCCGGTCGGCCGAGCGGACAGCACGCTGGGCTTGTGATCCTGTGGTCCCGGGATCGATCCCGGGCACCGGCGAGAAACAATGGGCAGAGTTTCTTTTACCCCTATGCCCCTGTTACCTAGCAGTAAAATAGGTACCTGGGTGTTAGTCAGCTGTCACGGGCTGCTTCCTTGGGGTGGAGGCCTGGTCGAGGACCGGGCCGCGGGACACTAAAGCCCCGAAATCATCTCAAGATAGATCTCAAGATAACGGTTGACGCATTATTGTTTAACAAGAGGCCGCAGCTCCCTGGTATATAAAGACTCCATAATTCACAGGTCAACAGACTGTCCATTAACACACACACAAAGAGTCCACAATTGCTAAAGTCGGACTCGTGTAAACAATGACCACTCGATCCTGACAGTGATTACTAATTTCTGATAAAGCT
>NC_091167.1:32827753-32835253 GCF_040958095.1 Procambarus clarkii
TTAGGTGAGTGTTGTCTGACTTCGGGTTCTAGCTGTCCGCCAGGTCTTCCATCTTCCCTCTGGACCAATGGCCGACCCTCGAACAGCACGGTATGCTCGAAGTAAAAAAAAAAAAGAAATGGAAAGATTAAGTGATCTAGCGTTTCTTCATCCTCCAGATGGTAGAAGATCTTGGCGTAGAATGGAAAAGATCCGAAAGAAAATGAATAATAGTCACAATGCTGTTGTGTTTAATGACATGTATATGTGTGTATATATACTGTATATGTGAGAAAGCTGCATGAACGCGCAAGCCATATATCACTAAGAACTCTTTGACCCGGCCAGGATTCGAACCCATGCCGTCCAGGATCACCCCTATAGACGATCATTGGTGCGGTGGTCACGGTACTGTGTACGTTTAGGGGTGATCCTGGACGGCATGGGGTCGAATCCTGGCCGGGTCAAAGAGTTCTTAGTGATATACTGTATATATAATTATAAAAGGAAGGGAGGCAGACAAGGATATGCTGAACCTCCCCCTCCCCCCTCCCCAAGTCCTGAGCACTGAGCACTAGTCCTCACGGGGACAGGGACGCCTCAAGTCTCAGTCCCCCTGAACACCTTGAGCACAATAGCCTCCCGGGGGGGGGGGCGACACAGAGCACGCCGGAGCATCCTGCCTCGCGGACGCCGGTATAATAAGTCTAAGGCGGATTAGACGCGTTATCCACACCTAATCATCCGGAAGTGCCCGGGGTAAATAGCCAGTGGGTGATTGAGGTTGATCGAACCCGAAGCCCCAGGTCGGAGGTGGCGGCGGGTAACCCGACACCCGTTGCTCCCTAACCCCCCTCCCTACCTCTACGCCTGTCTGTCTGTCCCCCCTACCTCCACGACTGTCCCCTCTCCCTCTACGCCTGTCCCCTCCTCCCTCTACGCCTATCACTACATCCACAACTGTCTCCCCTCCCTTCACACCCTTGCTGTTGCTTTCATCGCACACTGTATGCCCACACACTGCCCACAACTACATCTTCACCTTAGGCCCTTTTTGTGGGGGAAGGGGGGGGGGGAGGGAGGAAGCAGAGAAGATGGAGAGTTGCAAGGTGAAGAAACAAGTTGAGGAAATATGTAATATAGAGAGAGTTATGATAACTGGCGGACTGTCCGCCTTGCTGAGACGATATGTGTGTGTGTGTATGGCAGCTAAGCTTGCTCTCCCTTGTCAGAGGGCTGTGAATGTTTGTAAGGTGTTTGGCTGCTTTTCTTAGTGCATTTATGGTCATTTTTATATGTTGATTTTCTTTAAGGTATACAGAGGTACTGAAGGGTATTCTAGATGCGGCCTGACTACAGCCTTGTATAAGTGTAGCTGTATGTTCGTGGCGAGGTAATGGAATCTTCTCAGTGTGGCTAAGGCGGGTTTCGTTTTGTTTAATCTGTCATTTAAGTCAATTTTGATTCCTCTTCTGCTGATCTTGACTAAACAGCTCAATTTCTCCTCCTCCCTCCATCTCACCGCTCCTAGTTACTTACCAGAGAGAGAAGGGGGGGGGGAGGGGAGGGGGAGGTGTTAGAACATGCTACCACGCCTCCAGGCTCGCTCCTGTACCAGGTAAGTTACGGGCTCACCATAGCCCGTGGTACTTGCCCCGCTCCTGTACCAGGTAAGTTACGGGCTCACCATAGCCCGTGCTACTTGCCCCGCTCCTGTACCAGGTAAGTTACGGGCTCACCATAGCCCGTGCTACTTGGAACTTGTTCCGAGTAGCTGAATCTATAACAACAACATCCTCCAGGCTCACCTAACCTAGCAGTGAAAGGGCAGGTGGGTGCATCCTCGCCGGTGTAGGGCCGGCCAACCCCACAGCCATTATGCAGGGGCCGACACGACCTAAAATCCACTTTATTGGCCATCAAAAAATGATTTCCCTCTTCTGTTGCAGTTGCCACTCCGCTGCTTTAGCGCCTCGCACTTCTGCACCTCCATCTTCTCTAGGAAATGTTGATGTTTATCTCTCAGAATGTTCGGTAATATGTTTATTGTTTGTGATGTGTGTCTATGTATGTATTAACATGATGTACTGAACGGGATGAGAATAGCTTGAGCTACCGCATCCCTTTGTGTGTATTTTACCTCAATAAACTTATTTCAATTTCTACTTCTCTATTCTATTTATTTGCTGTTTCCTTCACGTAATATTTATTCGGTTGTGACATTTAGATGTGGAGACCAGTATTTGTTTGTTTGTATCTCTAACGTTTCCTCCTCATTATCACGTGTTATTATTTGTAACGTTATTTCATTCACTAGGACCATCGGGGCCTCGAACCCGGGACCACAAAAGCGGGAGCCCGTAGCCCTACTATGAACGCGCGACAATAAGGATCTCAGAGATTCCGGCTGGATTCGAACTGAGATTTTTTTTTAGGCCTTCCTATTAATAAGGAAGGATCTCAGAGATACCAAACTGATAGTCAACTGAGATCTTTCCCGACTGTGGGGTGGTCATAGTGTAGGTGGTAGAGCTACAGGGGTCATCCATGAACGCTGAGGTTATCATTCTCTCACACTGTTCATAAACGCTGAGGTTATCATTCTCTCACACTGTTCATAAATGCTGTGGTTATCATTCTCTCACACTGTTCATAAACGCTGAGGTTATCATTCTCTCACACTGTTCATAAATGCTGTGGTTATCATTCTCTCACACTGTTCATAAACGCTGTGGTTATCATTCTCTCACACTGTTCATAAACGGTGAGGTTATCATTCTTTTCCTCGATTTAACCAAACATTTAGTTTTTCTTAAATTTATTCCGTTTTAATTGGAGTGTTTCGTTAGTCGCACATTGCGTGATGGGGGGAAGGTGGCTCCATTCAAGGGGGCGGAGGGCCCCATTCAAGGGGGCGGAGGGCCCCAGGAACAAGGGGGGCGGAGGGCCCCAGGCACAAGGGGGCGGAGGGCCCCAGGCACAAGGGGGCGGAGGGCCCCAGGCACTAGGAGGCGGAGGGCCCCAGTCATGTGTTTAAAGAAAAATTGTGTGTATTCAGATATTGACATGTAAAACGTATGTTGTTGAGATGACAGACTTGCATTCTGGACGCAACCTTTTGGTTAGGGGAACCGGTTGGCCGAGCGGACAGCATGCGGGACTTGTGATCCTGTGGTCCTGGGTTCGATCCCAGGCGCCGGCGAGAAACAATGGGCAGAGTTTCTTTCACCCTATGCCCCTGTTACCTAGCAGTAAAATAGGTACCTGGGTGTTAGTCAGCTGTCACGGGCTGCTTCCTGGGGGTGGAGGCCTGGTCGAGGACCGGGCCGCGAGGACACTAAAAAGCCCCGAAATCATCTCAAGATAACCTCAAGATAGGGGAGATAGGGAAGTGTTTGAGGGGGGGGGGGGGGAGAGGGGAGGGTATGTGCGGGGGAAGAGCCATACATACCCCCCATACACGTAATAATTCAAAGTGTCAGAAAAGTTATAATGAAAATGACAACATTTTGACACATTAGTTTTAATAGATAGAAAGCAGTATGAATCATATGGTCTGTATTCTAGTACTAAGCCACAGACTAAAGTTGTATGATAATAACAACAATAAACAACAATTAGTGTGTGATTAGACGCTGAGATGTAAGTCTGGTCCTCGCCACACACTCAGACCTTGACACTCAGGAGAGTGCGATCACCACTTGCTGTAAATTCCTTACATACATTTCACAAATACATAAGTGTGTGGGTTTGTTATCCTGTGTCATTCATGCTATCCTATGTTATCCTATGTGTATGATATTTTATGTCTGGAAGAAGACATTACCATTACTAATAAAAATAGTAATAATATAATTGTTTCTAATGACATGTTCACTCACTTGGGCTGGACGGTAGAGCGACGGTCTTGCTTCATGCAGGTCGGCGTTCAATCCCCCATCGTCCAAGTGGTTGGTCACCATTCCTATCCCTAGTCCCATCCCAAATCCTTATCCTGACCCCCTTCCAAGTGCTATATAGTCGTAATGGCGCTTTCTTCCCCTGGCAATTCCCTTCAATCACTCACTGGGGTAGATAGATATTTCACGACGATAGATATTTGTACATATGTAATGTAATATTAACAATTGTGTAACTAGCTTCACAAGATTGTCACTTGCTAACCCAAACGATCTTCTGGAGTTCAGTTCCTAAGCCCATTATGTGCCTCTGTAACCCTTTCCACCACCGCCCACGGGATAGGTATGGGAGTGCATAATAAATCAATGAATCTGAATCTGATAGATATTGTGACTCGTCCATCTGGGTGTCTCAGGTGTGGGCCAGGATCGTCTCCGGGCTCCCGGTAGGCAGTCACAATTATGACCCACGTGTAGAGCAGTGCAACCCGTTCTCGCACTTGTTTATAGTCTATATTTGGCTTATGAATAAGTGCATATGTGACATATTAATTTATTGTGAATATTTGAGTTTACCTTGAAAAGCTGAATACAAAACACCGACCTAACCTAACCGGCTTACTATGTTAAGATATTACAATTAGTACTTAACGTATACCTATATTGATATTACAGTTTTATACAAAAAATAAAACAAAAATAAAATATTTAAATAAATTTTAAAGTAACTTAGGATATTGTCAAATTTTATATAAAATCTCTATTGTTTAATAAAACTGAGAGGAAGAGTTAGTGCCTTGGAAAAAAATATGACTTGGCATATGTCACATATATACTTATTTATACGCGGAGTATTGACTATAAGCAATAAGTCATATATTTACTGTCTTGTGCGAGAGAGGGTTGCGAGCAAATATATTTCCTCCAGTGGCTGGAAAACTTCTACGGGACGGGCTGAGTGTGGGAAAGGCATAACGGAAAGCTAGAAAGTTGTTTGTGAGAGGGGTGGGATAGGTGAGTAATGGGAGCGGTGGAGAGGGAGAGAGAGGGGGGGGAGAGAATTCCTGGTGGACAGCTCAACATGACCAGTGCACAGCTCCCTCGTTAATGTTTCCGATAATTGGACCTGTACCAGGCCCTGTACAAGCCCTGGGAATGGGTCGTTATGGGAACCACTCAAAGACGCTCTTGTAGCTTAAGCGGAGGAATTATACGAAGGAGAGGAGGGGGGAGGGGAAGGGGGAGAAAGAAAGGGGTAAGGGTGGATGATATGGAGAGGAAAGAGAGAGAAGGAAGAAAGAGGTAAGGTAAGGTAAGGGGGGTTGAGGGGTGGTAGGCAAGATAGTGGTATGGTGTGTCGTGGTCTTCAAAGGGGTGTTTGTTTTGGATGTGGTGTGAGGGGTGGGAGGGGAGTGCCATGTGGAGGGGGGGGAGTGCCATGGAGGGGGGGGGAGTGCCATGTGGGGTGTAGGGCGGCTTACTGCTGCCCTGGTTTCAGCTTTCATCATAGCAAGACATTTGTAGTGTGTGTTTGGAGGGAAAAGAGAGAGGGGGTGTAGTTTGTGGTGTGTATTCACCTAGTTGTGTTTGCGGGGTTGAGCTTTGCTCTTTCGGCCCGCCTCTCAACTGTCAATCAACTGTTTACTAACTACTTTTTTTTCCCCACACTACACACACACCCCAGGAAGCAGCCCGTGGCACCTGACTAACTCCCAGGTACCTATTTACTGCTAGGTAACAGGGGCATTCAGGATGAAAGAAAGTTTGCCCATTTGTTTCTGCCTGGTGCGGGAATCGAACCCGCACCACAGAATTACGAGTCCTGCGCGTTATCCACCAGGCTACCACGCCCCCTTGTGAGTGTGAGTGTGAGTGTGAGTGTGAGTGTGAGTGTGAGTGTGAGTGTGAGTGTGTGTGTGTGTGTGTGTGTGTGATGAGTGTGTGTGTGATGAGTGTGTGTGTGTGTGTGTGTGTGTGTGTGTGTGTGTGTGTGTGTGTGTGTGTGTGTGTGTGTGTGTGTGTGTGTGTGTGTGTGTGTGTGTGTGTGTGTGTGTGTGTGAGTGTGTGTGTGTGTGATGAGTGTGTGTGTGATGAGTGTGTGTGGTGTGTGTGTGTGTGTGTGTGTGTGTGTGTGTGTGTGTGTGTGTGTGTGTGTGTGTGTGTGTGTGTGTGTGTGTGTGTGTGTGAGTGCGTGTGTGTGCGGGATGGGTCCCGCTGGCGGCGACGACACCGGTGCGTGCGGTCAGCGTGCGTGAGTTATGTTGTGGTGGGCGGTAATCGCTGATGGCCCGGGTTTTAACAGCCATACTGGAGCTGTGGTGGATCAGGGGGGCGGGGGAGGAGGGGCGGGCGATTAATGTGGTGACATGACAGGTGGGAGTGGGGGGGGGGGTTAGTGGTGGGGGTGTAGACCATCACAAACACCCAGTCTAAGGTACCACTGTAGGCAGAATACTGGGTCTAGTACAACACAGATGAAAATTCAGATAAATAACAGATTAAACAAAGGGGAAACAGCCTTAGATAAACTGGGAACATTCCGTAACCCTGGCAGGAACATGAAGCTCCACTTGTACAAGACTCTACTCCCGCTGTTTCCCGAATGGCTTCCAGCACCACTACATGCCTTAAAGCAAATTAACATGCAAAAAAACTACAAGAGGTGTAAAACAAGGCGCTAAGAAATCTGTTAAACACCGTCCACCATATGACCAAACAATCCAGGAACTCCTTGAAGCTCTGAACATACAGCCACTAAACATCAGACTACAGCACCAAGCCACCAGGGTGTGGAATACCATCGGTATGTTATAAGAATCATTGCTAGAAAGATTACTCCAAGACGAGACGCCCCGCTCCCTCACCTGGTGGCCCAAGAGACTCGATTTATTCAAGGGAATCCAAGCTCCACAATTCCAAGATGAAATTCAGAGAGTAAACCCCCCACAAGGAGAGAGAGACAGAGAAGAAAAACCGCCGCTTGAAACATAACACCAAAGTTATGAGTTATGAGGATGGGGGGTAGTTATGAGGATAGGGGTAGTTAGGGCTATGAACGGTAGTTCTCGAGGCTCATGTGAAACACTTAGGCCGGTTTTATATCATATTTTCATATACTGAGAGCTTTATATATATAAAGTATATCAATAAATGAGAGGATATAAATAAGGTTTTCAATATATCAAAATAGAACACAAATCACTGGATACAACTATAAACATTTTAAGTATAGGGAAAGACCTGGGTAAATACCGGTTTCAAAATAGGATTATTGATTTACACAACAAATTACCGGGATTGTTTCAAGTGTAGGTTAGACATATATGAATGAGTTTGGGTGGTTATAAATAGGAGCGGCCTCGTATGGCCCAATAGGCCTTTTGCATTGTCCGTCATTCTTATGTTCTTAGAATCGTAAGAGCGTTGTCATGGTAACCATGGATGCGTGAGTGAGCGAGCTCGGGCGCTTTTTAGGCCTACTTAGGGAGGCCTAACAAAAGTTTAAGGAACGGGTAAGCGAGCCACCGACTTGACGATTAGAGGTATAACGGTATAACTGCCCTTAGCCCATCTCTGATGGGCTAAGGGCAGATGTGCACTCTGAGTGGAGTAGAGGTTCACT
>NC_091167.1:32838005-32843005 GCF_040958095.1 Procambarus clarkii
ATTTCCCTATCATACCTAGTTTTAAAAGTATGAATAGTGTGTGTGTGTGTGTGTGTGTGTGTGTGTGTGTGTGTGTGTGTGTGTGTTTTATGTAACAATGCAGTTCCTGTCTCCAGCCGTCTATTATATATTTGGGAAAGGTGAACTTCCAGCCACCGAGACTCGCAGAATAGCCCTTGTGTCATTAGTCCGATATTTATGTGATGTCTGAGTGGTTGAAATGACCGTATATTTTCCCTCGTTAGCGTGTTACCTAAACAAGTTCCACTTTTGCTTATTTCGGATTGAAATTGCTCTGGCACCTCGTTTTCTTCCTTGAACGTTTATTTTGGAGGTAAGTCACTGATGTGCGCTCAGAGGTTATATATATATATATATATATATATATATATATATATATATATATATATATATATATATATATATATATATATATATATATATATATATATATATAATATGACAGTGTCAGACCACGAAGGAAGAATTGAAACAGGAATTTCCTTAAATTCTTTCGTATTTAATAATCCATCTTCAGAAAGATCTATTTCTTGAGCATCGTAGAAATGAAAACAAGTCATAATGGTCGGCACAATTTGGTCGTCTTGTTACCAGGTCGAAATTAGGCTATTTAATAATCAAAGCCTCAGCTTGTACACACACATGAACAATGGGACGTGCGTAATGCTGCCCTTAGTAACCTAACTTGTGAATCAAGGAAATGTTGAGGATATATTTAGGGGAGACCATCCCCGCTCTCATTACAATCAGTCCTGATGTTTATTATTTACACTTTTGCACTTAAAGAAACAATTCACAAATTTAAATAATTGTTTTTCTGACGGAAAAAAAAAACATGTAGCAAACAGCATATACTCTTTTTGTTTTCCATTTTCAAACATTCGCTTATAACTCACCACTCAAATATCACTACAAATATCAATTTTGACTATAAGAAAATACAGCTTAAGAATGACTGACGTACATAATGGTGTAACTATTGTAGCTGATCTACAAAATACAATAACACGGCTATATAGTCAGTAGAGAAAGCGGAGATACCGCGAGCTGGATAATTGGAATTACTTAGATATTACTGTCACAATGAGATTCCCGCATTGACAAGCATCTGAAATAACTGTTTGAGATCATATTTATGTTACATGGGCAGTGAGTTCACAGTTATCTAGGCGCTCCAAAATCTATTGATGGGCAACTGTGTTACTGGACAAATTTACATAACTTCAGGTTATATTTCGTTAATGCTAATTATCTTTTAATTCTTTAATATATTATTGATTTTCTGCTTTAAATAATTTGTCATGTCCAACCCCTCAGCACTACGTTAACTAGGCCACTGCATTGTTCATTATACAGCATATAATTTATATTTATAAGGATTAGTGTTACGCCTTTAATAATATTTTTCTCGTGTATAAATGTACAATGTATTTGAAATTTTTTAAACAGCGTCAATTATAAATCCGAAACCATTTAATGAATTAAAGTTTTTTAATTGGAAAACTTCAAAGATTTGACCATTTATAAATTCATTTGAGTTATTATTATTATTATTATTATTATTATTATTATTATTATTATTATTATTATTATTATTATTATTATTATAAAATTTCTGCCTGGACTCAGCGCTGGACCCTGGGGAATGTGTTGACAGAGACCCAGAACCACAAAGTTCCATTCTAATCAGTTGTGTTGTTATGTTCTGTCAGCTGTCTGTTTCTGTCCTCTCAGCTGTCTGGCTCTGTCCTCTCAGTTATCTGGCTCTGTCCTGTAAGCTCTCTGGCTCTGTCCTAGATATTAATTATCTAACCGCATTAAATAATAATGTGCACAGGAGCCCCAATTTAGAGGCGAGAGCGGAATTATTGATTGATCTAATTTAGGAGACGTGAGGCATTAGCTTCCGTACAGACGTTGATGCGCCGCCCAGCGCTCGCCAGCAAAATTGTCAGCGCCTAATTTCAGTTGTAATATACCTATTTTCTGGGTCTCACCATTACTTTCCTACACTTATAACACTATAGATGACAGGGCGGGTATGGTACTGGACTTGCAGTATTATATAAATAAATAAATATATATATATATATATATATATATATATATATATATATATATATATATATATATATATATATATATATATATATATATATATATATACAAGTCCTAGGCCTAATATAGCACATATGTGCCATATGAGACCTAGGAAAATTTAAGTTTAATTTTCAGCTTTTATTTTTTTCCCCGGACTCTACCAAATAGTACAAAAAATGAATCTAAAATTCACACAAACAATCTAAATTCAATACCATTACTAATTAACTATTTTTTTCAGGCCAGCTATTTGTGTGTGTGTCTTATCAGGTTCTGGGACACCTTTCTCACCTGCCTGGGATGCTTCCCTCTCTCTCACCTGTCCCTTATATCTTATCTCCAGTCATCACTTCAACTATCTCTCTCTCTCTCTCTCTCTCTCTCTCTCTCTCTCTCTCTCTCTCTCTCTCTCTCTCTCTCTCTCTCTCTCTCTCTCTCTCTCTCTCTCTCGCTCTCTCTCTCTCTCTCTCTCTCTCTCTCTCTCTCTCTCTCTCTCTCTCTCTCTCTCTCTCTCTCTCTCTCTCTCTCTCTCTCTCTCTCTCTCTCTCTTATTCTTTATTTATTGCTTCATCATTTATTTTTATCATCCTTTTCACTCCTTCCATTCCCTCTTTCCCCACCTTACTTTTTCCAATTAACCAATTAAGCGAAACATGAAGATGTGGAAAAGGAAAAGCGAAGAAAGTTATAGAATGGGAAAGGGAGGGAGAGAGAGAGAGAGAGAGAGAGAGAGAGAGAGAGAGAGAGAGAGAGAGAGAGAGAGAGAGAGAGAGAGAGAGAGGAGAGAGAGAGAGAGAGAGATATGATTAAGTAATTATCAAAATAAAGGGGAAGATTTTTTTAGAATTCTTTTCCTAACGCCCTATATTATTACACTTATATGTAGTTGAATATATAATTGAACCTATATGAATGTATGTATTATATATCTGACTTTGATCCCACACCAGCCTCACAACCCAGCCTCCTAACATCCTTCTCCCAGTCCCATGAACGTGAATGTGAAAACTTTCAAAATAATGTAATGATTAACACAAACTCCAAAAACAGCTATTCAAGTCCTAAGACATCCTAAGCCTTCAGACAATGTAACTTTGATCATTTCCGCCCTCCTCCAGTACCTCTGGCTTCAAGAAAGGAAAGTTATAACTAGCTGGGCACCCAATCCTACAAACTAGCCGGAGGTGGAACGCCTACACTGATTAGGCAATCGACAATTACGGAAATCTATAAAAAACGAGTTTGGAAACAACGATTCCTGCGAGTACACATAGTCCTTTGTGACCTATCCGCACCAGCTGGCCGGTGACACAGATGATACAGAGTACAAGCCACCCACCTTCAGTACAGATAACGCCAGCGGTGCCCAGAGCAGATAACGCCCTCGACTGGACTGGTCTGTGGCTGCTCCTGTTGTGTGAGGGGCTGCCTGGAGCTTTGACTCTCAATCCTCAGTCGATTGGAATACATGCTTTCAAACCTCGGCATTTCATCTCCAAATGCATTCCATGTTTTGACCACTCTGGCACAGACAAAATTATAAATAATGTCTTTGGGGCTTTTTCGGGTACTTAATTTCCATGTGTGTTCCTCTGTTAGTGTCTTTGTCCTATCTATTTCCCTGAGAATTTTGTATGTTGGGATCATATCAGCCCTGTTTCTTTTTTTTTCTTTTCCTGTGATATGAGGTTTCATTCCTTTAGTCATTCCTTGTTATTCATACTTCTTAGCTCCATTACAAGTCTGACAGAATATCACAGGGCTTTCTCCAGTTTAGTTTTGTATCTAACGAGATGAGGACTCCACGTTACTGCCGCATATTCCTGAACTGGTCGCACAAGAGTGGAGTATATGACTTGAACGACTCCTTGTTCAGATTCCTCAAAGCAATTATTGTATTGTCCGGCCCTTGGCGTTTACAACATATTTCAGAAGGATTTTCCCTTCCATGTGGTATACTCTGTTGGACCATTCCATTATTTTGTCCGGGTCGTACTTTAGTTGCAGCCCTTCATTGGATTTTTCCTTCTCATAATTATTGCATCATCAGTATACAACTTGAGGAAGGAGTCCATCTCCCGGTCTAAGTCATTCAAATAGATTAGGAAAGGGATTAGACAAGTATACTGACCTCTGTGGGACGCTCCAGGAAACATCCCACTCTGAGGTCTCTCCTCTCACTGTGTCTCTCTCTCTCCTGGTGCAGAAGAACTGAGGTACCAGCTGATTTAAGTCCTCACTTAAATGTGATCTTAGATAGATGTGTCTATACAGGACCAACCAATAACCTCCTTATCCCACCTATGCATCACACAGTCAATGCAATGACTGCATCCTGTTTTTTTTAATATCTCCCTTTGAAGCTGAGTTATTGAATTTGCCTCAGCGATCTTTTCTTTTAGCTCATTCAGTCTATCGCACCTCTTATGTTGAAGAAGTTTTTCATGACAGTTGTCTGCGTCATCTACTGCTCAAGCTTCCACCCGTGCCGTCTCTTGCCTTGTTACAAGGTCCAGCTCCCTCAGTCATCCCTCAGAGCGTGAAAGCTTGTGAGCGGACGCCAGTCGCTCTTGCCGCTTTATCAGTGGGTGACAAGTACACTGTGATAACCCGGAAGAGTGGTGGAGGGCTGAGCGGAGCGAGGAAGGGGCAGAACGTGGAGGGATAAGCAGAGGGAGCAGTGGAAGGTAAAGGAATAGGTGGGGGATGGGTGAAGCAAGAGACGGAGGATGGCGGGAAAGGTGAAGGGAGGGGTAAAATGAGTGGAGGGAAGGGTGGGGATAGCTGCAAGTGGTGGAGGGAAGGACTGTGCCCAAAGACACACATTACCACACATATTACATTGCTCTGGGAGTCAATAAGTGAAGAGCCGACTGAAG
>NC_091167.1:32848005-32873005 GCF_040958095.1 Procambarus clarkii
ACACACACACACACACACACGCACGCACTCACACACACACACACACACACACACACACACACACACACACACACACACACACACACACACACACACACACACACACACACACACACGCCACACACACACACACGCACGCACGCACTTCTCCCGGCGCCCTCTGTCGCCTGACTTCCTCTGCCCGGGCATAAGTTTCTCTTTTGGCGCGAATCGTCGACTCTCTTTACTTAGATCTTTAGTAATGACCAATCTGTTAATATACACAAGTCTTCTTCATTCTCTCAACAGCTAACAGTTTTTTTTTTGTTTATGTAATGTAGCTCGTTTGCATTTCCTACTGCTTATGCTTTTTGTATTATTATTATAGCAATAACATTAGACAATATTAATATTCCTGTATATTCCGCTTCCGTTGCCAGAGATCTTCAATGAGCCTCGTGCTGCTCTCGTCTCAGTCTAATGTGTCATAACTCTTGTTATCTTATGATTGTATTTATATATATATATATGTATATATATCTGGCCTGATATATGTCAGGTGTCAAGGGCGCCTGACAGCTGGGTGGATAGCGCTTCGGATTCGTAGTCCTGAGGTTCCGGGTTCGATCCCCGGTGGAGGCGGAGACAAATGAGCAAAATGTTTCTTTCCACCCTGTTGTTCCTGTTGGCTAGCAGTAAATAGGTACCTGGGAGTTAGATAGGTGCTACGGGCTGCTTCCCAGGGGTGTGTGTAACAAAAAGAAGGCCTAGTCGAGGACCGGGCCGCAGGGACGCTAAGCCCCGAAATCATCTCAAGATAAGATCCCTCCCTCGTTGCTATGTCTCACGCTGACTCTGTTCCATCCGCCTTTCCTACAGCTACCGTACAGTGTTTGCTCAAATCAATATCTGACATTAATTTTTAGGATAGCCGAGTGTTTTGAATATTCTCGCAAGCAAATAACCGGTTATAGTTCAGAAAACAAGAACTGTGGAGGATTTGTTCCCATATCCATCGAAAGTATAGTAGTTATAATCGACTTGATCGGTCCAGGGCGATACTATATATATATAGTTATAATCGACGCTTCGGTCCAGGGCGGACCGAAACGTCGTCGTGTCTTCAATTTCTAGTGTGTGGTTTTGGTCAGCATTTTTCAGCCATGTTATTGTGACTTATTATCTGCATAATACTTATAACATGATATATATATATATATATATATATATATATATATATATATATATATATATATATATATATATATATATATATATATATATGTCGTACCTAGTAGCCAGAACTCACTTCTCAGCCTATTATGCAAGGCCCAATTTGCCTAATAAGCCAAGTTTTCATGAATTAATTGTTTTTCGATTACCTAACCTACCTAACCTAACCTAACCTAACTTTTTCGGCTACCTAACCTAACCTAACCTATAAAGATAGGTTAGGTTAGGTTAGGTAGGGTTGGTTAGGTTCGGTCATGTATCTACGTTAATTTTAACTCCAATAAAAAAAAATTGACCTCATACATAATGAAATGGGTAGCTTTATCATTTCATAAGAAAAAAATTAGAGAAAATATATTAATTCATGAAAACTTGGCTTATTAGGCAAATCGGGCCTTGCATAGTAGGCCAAAAAGTGAGTTCTGGCTACTAGGTACGACATATATATATATATATATATATATATATATATATATATATATATATATATATATATATATATATATATATATATATATATATATATATATACATATACATATATACGAACAAGCTTGAATGGTCCCCAAGCATATATGCAATTGAAAATTCCACACCCCACCTACTGGGTTCTTCTGGGTTCGAATCCTTCTGAGGTGTGGAATTTTCAGTTTATATATATATATATATATATATATATATATATATATATATATATATATATATATAATATATATATATATATATATATATATATATATATATATATATATATATATATATATATAATATATATATATATATATATATATATATATATATATATATATATATATATATATATATATATATATATATATATATATATAAAGTGTAAGCGTTTGTCGACAATTGACTGAGACTGTATGAGATGTAGTCCAACAGTTATAGTTATGTCAAATCTCTTAATTATTGCCCCTGTATCTGTCGATTATTTTGGTATTGCTGGTCAGCCTATCTCTGGTCTGTGGTGTAGTGTGTGTGTGTGTGTGTGTGTGTGTGTGTGTGTGTGTGTGTGTGTGTGTGTGTGTGTGTGTGTGTGTGTGTGTGTGTGTGTGTGTGTGTGTGTGGAGAAATGATGTGCTCTGCAATAGAGCCGTGTTGTTTACATCGACAGATACGACACCTGTAGAAAGCTAGACATAGCCTAGGAACTATACCCATCATACCCTCTTATCTCACTATTAAACTGGTTGCTGATAGTTGGATCAAGGACCAAGACAGAACGGACATCATCATCATATACACCCGTGTCGACGGCCCCCCAACTGAAATCCACCGGGGTAACACCGCCCGTTATTATGCATTTACAAACCCGCTGCCTGTGTAGATGTCGAGGTGATATTTTCATTTATTTACTATGCACCCTCATATCCATCCCGTGGGTGGTGGTGGAAAGGGTTACAGAGGTACATAATGGGCAGCGAACGAACGAACGAGTAACGAGACGCTTCCTTCAGTCACACTGGTCAGGGCCTAATAAATTTGGAAAAAATAAATTATCTATGGATAGTTTATTTTATAGCCTGCTTCCTGCCCAATTGAAGTAGAATATAAGAAATACAGAGACGAGTCACGCTGGAATCATTGATCTAACCTTTTCAGTCATATTTATTAGCATACACACACATACACGTTCACATACGCACACATACACATACGCTCACGTATGCACACGTACGTAAGGGGGCCTGGTAGCCTGGTGGATAGCGCGCAGGGCTCGTAATTCTGTGGTGCGGGTTCGATTCCCGCACCAGGCAGAAACAAATAGGCAAAGTTTCTTTCACCCTGAATGCCCCTGTTACCTAGCAGTAAATAGGTACCTGGGAGTTAGTCAGCTGTCACGGGCTGCTTCCTGGGGTGTGTGTGGGAGGGGGGTGGGGTGGAAGTAAAAGTAGTAGTAAACAGTTAATTGACAGTTTAGAGGCGGGCCGAAAGAGCCAACCTCAACCCCCGAAAACACAAATAGGTGAATATACACACACACACACACACACACACACACACACACACACACCCTTGTATCGATCAGAACCTTGTATACCACGTATGTAAGACCAATCCTGGAATATGCGGCCCCAGCATGGAGTCCGTACCTTGTCAAGCACAAGACGAAGCTGGAAAAAGTTCAGAGGTATGCCACTAGGCTTGTCCCAGAGCTAAGAGGCATGAGTTACCAGGAAAGGCTGCGTTAAATGTACCTCACGTTGCAAGAAGACAAAGAGCTCGGGTAGACATGATCACCACATACAAAATTCTCAGGGGAATTGATAGGGTAGACAAGGATGGCTTATTTAACACGGGTGGTACACGCACAAGGGGACACAGGTAGAAGCTGAGTACCCAAATGAGCCACAGAGACATTAGAAAGAACTTTTTCAGTGTCAGAATAGCTAGTAAATGGAATGCACTAGGAAGTAATGTGGTGGAGGCTGACTCCATACATAGTTTCAAATGTAGATATGATAGAGCCCAGTAGGCTCAGGAATCTGTGCACCAGTTGATTGATGGTTGAGAGGCGGGACCAAAGAGCCAAAGCTCAACCCCGCAAGCACAATTAGGTGAGTACAACTAGGTGAGTACACACACACACACACACACACACACACACACACACACACACACACACACACACACACACACACACACACACACACACACACACACACACACACACACACACCACACACACACACGCACACACACACGCACACCTAAACACAACCCATATTCGGAGAGCCACAGAGAAGCAGTATGTGCACGACAGGGTACCCAAAGCCAACAACCAGGCGATATGGTAGTCTGAACTACCATATCGCCTCATGACGAGGAAGATGATGTTGGTAAATTAGCCAGTGATCTTCAGGCTACACTAAAGTGGAGGAAGCCACACAAACCACGACAAAGAAGTGTACAAAGGGCTCAAAAAAAGCTGCCTGGTTTTAGTACTGGACCAGCGCTGCTCCCTAGATCTATGACTTCTAATGGTATAAGCTTTACCACAAGAGAGAGAGAGAGAGAGAGAGAGAGAGAGAGAGAGAGAGAGAGAGAGAAGGAGGATGTTGAGGAAGAGAAAAGACGAATTGGGAGAAAGGTGGAAAGGGAGGCAGCGAAACAGGAAGATGTGGAAAAGGAAAAGCGAAGAAAATTATAGAATGGGAAAGGGAGAGAGAGAGAGAGAGAGAGAGGAAGCCCTGGCACAGCCGTGTACCCCATGTAGTCCAGAACCTTTCACGCAGAGGCGTGGGTCTTGCAGCTCTTGATACACACAGTATGGGGGGTTAAAGGATGGTGTTGCTGGTGGTCAGTATGGGTGACCCAGGCGTGTGGGGCGGCTCCGTCAACACAGCCAAACTCTCAAACACCGACCAACGACAGCGAGAGAGAGAGAGACGAACGCAACACCGCGGACGACAGCGTGACGAGACGCAGCAGCAACAACAGCAACCACAGCAGCAGCAGCAGCAGCTACAGCAGCAGCAACAACATCAGCAGCAGCAGCTACAGCAGCAGCAGCAGCAGCGGCGCTACCGCCAGTGAGGAGAGGCTACGAGCCGCGCATCACCCCCGTCACTGCTGATTGCATCTCATCGCGATTTCCCGCCGCTGGTGTTTTGCTCTGCTTCTTGTGCCGTGGCTCGCCTCACTCCGTGGTCAGTCACCTGGTCCCTCCGTGTCCTACTATATAGCTCCGTCTCCTGCTTATTCCGTGCGCCCCGCTCCTGTGCCAGGTAAGTTCACTACGGGCTCACCATAGCCCGTGCTACTTGGAACTTTTTGTTCCCAGTAGCTGAATCTATAACAACTTATTCCGTGCCCAGATACGTCACCTGATCAATCCGAGTTCAACGTAGCTCCGAATTAGCGTCGTTCATGGTGTACTCCACTACCTGCTCGCTCCGTGCCCGGCGTCGGTCCGTCACCTGCTCGCTCCGTGCCCGGCGTCGGTCGTCACCTGCTCGCTCCGTGCCCGGCGTCGGTCGTCACCTGCTGTGTCTATCCGTCATCTGCTCGCTCCGTCACCTGCTGACTTCGTCCTTGGTGTCGGTCCATCACCTGCTCCCTCCGTACCTCGTGTCGTCCATCATCTGCTCGCTCCGTCACCTGCTGACTCCGTCCTTGCAGTCGGTCCGTCACCTGCTGGACCCGTGTCTGGCGTCGGTCCGTCACCTGCTGGACCCGTGTCTGGCGTCGGTCCGTCACCTGCTGGACCCGTGTCTGGCGTCGGTCCGTCACCTGCTGGACCCGTGTCTGGCGTCGGTCCGTCACCTGCTGGACCCGTGTCTGGCGTCGGTCCGTCACCTGCTGGCCCCATCCCTGGCGTCGGTCCGTCACCAGCACCGCGGGAAGACGATAACCTTGCTCGTAAACGCGGGTCATGATTGAATAAAAGATCGAAGGATACTCTTATGTTAAAGAGGCTGCTACGCCTGAACAGCTCGGAGGCGCGCGGGTGCGCATACTAACGCACACCTCGGCTGAGGGCTCCACGCACCAGCCCCCCCCCCCTGAATCACCATCAGTGATAATAAGAAATGCACTCACTAATCATGACAAAATTATATGCTTTCAGCTCTGAATAATGTTGATAGTGCGGGTGGGAGGAGTTGCCACCCACGTAGGCCGGAGGTGGCCACCTGACAGCACTCTCTGGGCGGTAACTCAAGTTAAGGATACTTTAGTGTCCCGGCGACGCCGGCCGAGAACCCCCTGCCATTGTATCCGGAGGCGGGCGTGGTAGCCGTCAGGAGGCGCGGTGCCCCCCCGCCCGCGCGCACACCGGGACCCCACGCCTCCTTCGGCGCCGCTCGTAAATCAAGAGGGAACCCCTCTCTGACAGCACAACAATGACAGGAAACACGAAAAGCACATATAACGTGGGGCCACGACGTACCTTTGTGTGGGTGCGGCGGCCGCGGATGAGTCTGGCTGGCCCCTAGAGTCGCCTCCAGGTCTGGTGGCTCCGCACACGCCCACCTCTCCCGCGTTGCCTCTCCTCAACCTTTTCGAAGAATAGCCCCGCAGGCGGAGATCTCCCCCGTGATAAGGCGGGATTCGCACTGCGAGTCCCGCTTTCCGATTATATCCAGCTAGTAAAAGGATAGCATAGCCCCGAGTTCACTTTGGCACATCTCATTCAGTATTTGTAATACTAAGGGAGGCACTGGGCTGATGGCTGGCGGTGGGCGGGGCTACGCGGTCTGCAGCCGGCAGCTCTGCGCGCTGATTGGTCGGTGGCAAGTCCGCGCGCAAGCGGAGCCGCCCACCGCTACTGATCTTCCGGGCGAGAATGATATATGTACTCCTTGGGCTGTAAATCTCGTATCTAATTATTTTATCTCTACCTGGTCCTGCACATACAGATAAATTCAGGGATTGCGAGAACGGGCCATTTATTACCTGGATAGTAAAGCTGAGTATAACATGTGACAAGACCCAAGCAAATAGGAGGAGGTAAAGCCACCACCACGGGCTTGTACCAACGTTACACACGCACACACGCACACACGCACACACACACACACACACACACACACACACACACACACATTCAGGGGAGGCTTTATTCTAGGGAACACAAGTGGAAACTGAGTGCCCGAATGAGCCACATAGATATTAGAAAGCACTTTTTTAGTGTGAGAGTGGTTGACAAATGGAATGCATTAGGCAGTGATGTGGTGGAAGCTGACTCCATACACAGTTTCAAGTGTAGATATGATAGAGCCCAATAGGCTCAGGAACCTGTACACCTGTTGATTGACGGTTGAGAGGCGGGACCAAAGAGCCAGAGCTCAACCCCCCGCAAGCACAAATAGGTGAGTACACACACACACACACACACACACACACACACACACACACACACACACACACACACACACACACACACACACACACACACACACACACACACACACAAGACCTCGCTGTTGACACCTGGCCTGTGCCAGGTAGAAAAATGATGAGTGTTGCCACCTACTATGAAAATATTTCGTTAATTACCAGCAAGACCGGTGGGCCTCTTACCTCCATTACATCATCATACCTCCATCCAGCACTCCACAGGGGGGTGTGGAGGGGGCAACACTCCACAGGGGGGTGGAGGAGGCAGCACTCCACAGGGGGGTGGAGGGGGGCAGCACTCCACAGTGGGATGCAAGTGTTCCACCTTTCCATCACCTCTCTGTCTCCACCCCCACTCCCCCTCCTCTCTCCCACTCATCACCTCACCACTCCTGTCAATAACATACATACACAGTCGCCCCGGAGAAGAATGTGAAGGGAGGCGGTGAGACACAAGGCTCCTCATGGAACACCGTCAGGCTTCCCACCAATTAAAGAAGCAGGTAAGTGGGAATCGGTGTTGACGGTAAAAAAAAGAAAAAAGAAACAGATACCCTACTCAAGATGCCGTGAGACTGATCGGTCCTGGTCGGTCATATTCCTCCCCCCTCCCCCCCTCCTTTCTTTTGGCCAGGGTCTGTCATGTTCCTCTATCATCCCCCTCCTCGGCTCGGGCCTGTCATATGGCTCCTATCTCCCTCGGCCAGGGCCAATCGTGACCCGTTTTCTCCCCCCACCTCACTCACACACACACACACACACACACACACACACACACACACACACACACACACACACACACACACACACGCACGCACGCACACACACACACACACACACACACACACACACACACACACACACACACACACACGCACACACACACACACATACACACACCTGAGGCGGGACCAAAGAGCCAAAGATCCAACCCCCGCAAGCACAATTATGTGAGTACACACACACACAAAACAACACTGGTGGGACGCGAACAATGGGACACAGGGGGAAACTGAGTACCCACATGAGCCACAGGGACGTTAGAAGGAACTTTTTCAGTGTTAGAGTAGTTAACAGGTGGAATGCAGTGTTGTGGTGGAGGCTGACTCCATACACAGTTTCAAGTGTAGATATGATAGAGCCCAGTAGGCTCAGGAACCTGTACACCTGTTGATTGACGGTTGAGAGGCGGGACCAAAGAGCCAAAGCTCAACCCCAGCAAGCACAAATAGGTGAGTACACACACTCCCCTCGACCCGGGCCGGTCACGCACACACTCTCCCCTCGACCCGGGCCGGTCACGCACGCACTCTCCCCTCGACCCGGGCCGGTCACGCACGCACTCTCCCCTCAACCCGGGCCGGTCACGCACACACTCTTCCCTCGACCCGGACCGGTCATGCACACACTCCTCCCCTCGACCCGGGCCGGTCACGCACACACTCTTCCCTCGACCCGGGCCGGTCACGCAAGACCCCTCGTCGAGTCTCGGCTACCAGATCATAGACACAGATATCATACCCCGCCAACCAGCACTATACTCCCGAAGGAAATTTTTTGTCTTGGAGTTTAGCCACACGTTAAACAAAGACCGTATGAGGATCTCTTCCAAGCTTGTATTAATTTTTTTTTTGGGGGGGGGGGGATGCGAAGATGGTTGCTTTCTCTATGGCACAGTGAAGGGTAAGAGACTTTCCCCTAACGAGTGGTTGAGTGACTCCACCTTCAAGGAGGAAACAACTCACTGTTTACGTAAAAATAGTCTGTCACGAATTTGAAAGCCGATCAGTCTTACCCAATCTAATGATATTTACAATTTAGAGCAATTACAGCGTGAGCTATGATGATCGAGACATGAGTGCAACCTTGAGCTGAGAAAGTTCACTGGAACTATGAAGTGCCGCCATCAAAGCCTTAATTTCCAGCCATATTTTTGTACAATTGTATTTATTCTTATTGATATTGATCACGTTAGTTTGATTTCTGTGTGTGTCAACCTTGATCTCTTTAAATACTACCTCAATACTGGGTAAACTTGATGATATACTCAAACTGTATCCAAGATTTACAAAGTAACAAACACAGCAATTACGTAATGTCGTAGAATTTTTTTCTGAGTTTTTGTAAAGCCAAGCACTTGGACTGGGCGGTAGAACAAGGGTCTCGCTTCTTGCAGATCGGCGTTGAATTCCCGACCGTGCAATTGGTTGGGCACCATTCCTTCCCCCTCCACCCAATCACAAATCATTATCCTCGTATCCCTTCCAAGTGCTATATAGTCGGAATTGCCTTATCGTTTTCGCCTGAGATATATATATATATATATATATATATATATATATATATATATATATATATATATATATATATATATATATATATATATATATATATATATATATATATATATATATATATATATATATATATATATATATATATATATATATAGTTCCACAGAAGCCCAGTAGAGATATAGTTAAAAACGACAGCAACCAGCCACATTAAAAACCAAACCGTGCTCTATTAATGGAGATTACAACTCGGGACAACCTGATGTCCTACCCGATCCTTTAACCACTCTGCCTTCGTACCCAATGTTTGCCTTTTAAACCAGGATGATATACGTATGACCGGGTACTATGTATGAAATACTGTGGAGGTAGCTCGTATAGCGTGTGTGAAATGTGTGTGTTTGGCCTCAAAGTAATCACCAAACTGCCTCGCGTCACACTACTATGCAGCCCTCGCGCTGAACCTCTGACCACCTGCGGAGGTGGCGCTCAGAATGACAAGAGCTGCCTGCAAGAGGCGCTTCATTTGAAGTGCTCTACGTAGCGTGCTTCCCACGAGGCTGAGGCATGAGGAGCCTCAGATGAGGGGGGACGCCACGTGAGATACTCCGCACACACAGCGCCTTATGCAGTCTGTGTAAGGAATCATTCAGGAGCTTGCATACCACATATGTCAGACCAATCCTGGAGTATGCGGCTCAAGGAATATGAGGTCTAGAGTCCATATCTAGATCAAGGCAAGACAAAGCTGGAGAGAGAGTTCAAAGGTATGACAAACAGCCTGTTCATACATGTGAGATTATGAGAAGTATGAGCTATGTGGAAGGACTTCAGGTGCACGTCACTGGAAGAGCTCAGAGCTCAACCCCTGCAAGCACAACTAGGTGAGAACACACACAAGCACACAGGTCCTCGCAGCCGAGTGGACAGTGCTTGGGGATCGTAGTCCTAAGGGCCCGGGTTAGATTCCCGATTGAGACAGAAACAAGTGGCCAGAGTTTCTTTTACCTGATACCCCTGTTCACCTAGCAGTAAATATGTACCTGGGAGTTAAACAGCTGCTAACGAGCTGCATCCTAAGGATGTGTGTGTGTGTACTCACCTAGCTGAACTCACTTAGCTGTGCTTGCGGGGGTTGAACTTCGGCTCTTTGGTCCCACCACTCAACTATCAATCAACTGGTGAGAGAGAGAGAGAGAGAGAGAGAGAGAGAGAGAGAGAGAGAGAGAGAGAGAGAGAGAGAGAGAGAGAGAGAGAGAGAGAGAGAGAGAGAGAGAGAGAGAGAGAGAGAGAGAGAGCCTGCCAGTCTCCAGGCCACTCTGGGACTGAAACACAGGTTGCTAAGATACAAAGACAAACTTGCAGGTCGTGAGTATAAGAGGTATAGTATACCGAGTATTGAGGTGGGTAGTGTTGATGGGGAAGTGTTGAGGTGGTAGTGTTGATGGGGTAGTGTTGAGGGGTGTAGTGTTGAGGTGGTAGTGTTGATGGGGAAGTGTTGAGGTGGTAGTGTTGATGGGGTAGTGTTGATGGGGTAGTGTTGAGGTGGTAGTGTTGATGGGGAAGTGTTGAGGTGGGTAGTGTTGATGGGGAAGTGTTGAGGTGGTAGTGTTGATGGGGAAGTGTTGAGGTGGTAGTGTTGATGGGGTAGTGTTGATGGGGTAGTGTTGAGGTGGTAGTGTTGATGGGGAAGTGTTGAGGTGGGTAGTGTTGATGGGGTAGTGTTGAGGGGTGTAGTGTTGAGGTGGTAGTGTTGATGGGGTGTAGTGTTGAGGTGGTAGTGTTGATGGGGTGTAGTGTTGATGGGGAAGTGTTGAGGTGGTAGTGTTGATGGGGTAGTGTTGATGGGGAAGTGTTGAGGTGGTAGTGTTGATGGGGTGTAGTGTTGATGGGGTAGTGTTGAGGGGTGTAGTGTTGAGGTGGTAGTGTTGATGGGGTGTAGTGTTGATGGGGTAGTGTTGAGGGGTGTAGTGTTGAGGTGGTAGTGTTGATGGGGTGTAGTGTTGATGGGGTAGTGTTGAGGGGTGTAGTGTTGAGGTGGTAGTGTTGATGGGGTGTAGTGTTGATGGGGTAGTGTTGAGGGGTGTAGTGTTGAGGTGGTAGTGTTGATGGGGTGTAGTGTTGAGGTGGTAGTGTTGAGGGGTGTAGTGTTGATGGGGTGTAGTGTTGAGGTGGTAGTGTTGATGGGGTGTAGTGTGTGTGTGTGGCTGGAGGAGGAGGGGGAGGGGGGAGCTGAGTGAGACGTGGCCCCTTCCTCTGGCCCGTCACAATAGACCCATCACAGGATGACTCTTGGAGAGCTTTATGGTAATTGCAAAAAAAGCCAACAATGAATATTTTCATTTTATCTGATGGGAATTAAATCATTTTCAACTTCTAATATAGACACGCACTGGTACGAAGAGCTAAATATGGAGAGAAATCAGCGAGTCGTATATCTAGTACTATATATAAAGAATAATCCTACTATTACAATAAAGATGCACCAGCCCCGAGAGATGGGATCTCGTAAAGAAGAATCGACGCGGGGTATCAAGAGGATCCGACCCCCTACCCGCGATGCTCCACTGGACTGTGAC
Source organism: Procambarus clarkii (assembly GCF_040958095.1). Lineage (NCBI taxonomy): Eukaryota > Metazoa > Arthropoda > Malacostraca > Decapoda > Cambaridae > Procambarus > Procambarus clarkii. The sequence goes on from NC_091167.1 coordinate 32,859,953, forward strand.
GGCTAGATTACGTGCTAAGTTCCCTTGTGCCACTTTCCCTATACATCACCTTCACCGCATCGTCTCATCTTCACTCTCAACCTGCACTCACAATCCTCCATTTACCCATTGACTTCGATCTCTGACGCGTGATTTCGAGTTAGAAAACGTCAATTATGATAGCACCTCGCGGGAGCTATCATAATGAATGCTATCATATCGTAATGAATGTTTATTGAATAGACCCCAAAAAACATCGTCATTAATAGCCCATAAGACCCCACGTAATTCTTCAGACATCTCTGTTCACAGTCTCGCGAGCGAGTGAGCTGTTTGACGAGGCTGCTGCCCCGGCCATGGAGCTATCGTGCCTCGGTGGACGATACCCGTTATCGTCCCTGACTGGCCGATTCCCTGATACTCCGTTGAGATTTGGCTTTTATGTTACTCGATATCTCGGTTATGCTGTGTACCTCAAGGCACACTGAGCGTTTATGATCAATTCATCGGTGAAGGATTATACTGTGTTAGTAATAGCCTGCTGGCCGGTGGGCCGTGTGTTTATGGATATAGTGGCCTGTGGACGATAGCCACAATATAACCACAGCGAGGGTGAAACACTAATGGGCGATATCTTGTTAACTAGTCCCACGATGCTGCCAATTCCTCAACTGTAAGATCCAGACGACGCTACATCTGCAAGATCCAGACGACTCCACATCTGCAAGATCCAGACGAGTCCACATCTGCAAGATCCAGACGATTCCACATCTGCAAGATCCAGACGACGCTACACCTGCAAGATCCAGACGACTCCACATCTGCAAGATCCAGACGACTCCACATCTGCAAGATCCAGACGAGTCCACATCTGCAAGATCCAGACGATTCCACATCTGCAAGATCCAGACGACGCTACACCTGCAAGATCCAGACGACGCTACACCTGCAAGACCCAGACGACGCTACACCTGCAAGATCCAGACGACGCTACACCTGCAAGATCCAGACAACTCCACATCTGCAAGATCCAGACGACTTCACATCTGCAAGATCCAGACGACTCCACATCTGCAAGATCCAGACGACTCCACATCTCCAAGATCCAGACGACTCCACATCTGCAAGATCCAGACGACTCCACATCTCCAAGATCCAGACGACGCTACACCTGCATGTAAGATTTTCCTCAGACATATATTTTTAAGCATTCTCTTTGTCTCTGTAAATGAAACACCGTTATTAATTTCTATTACTGAATTGTTGCAAGCTGTTTTTGCGGGCATGTCAACAGCATCACTACGCTTTGAGATGCCAACTTGCGATAGCATGTAGAGTGAGGTTATCTCGTTATCTTGAGATGATTTCGGGGCTTTTTAGTGTCCCCGCGGCTCGGTCCTCGACCAGCCCTCCACCCCCAGGAAGCAGCCCGTGACGGCTGACTAACACCCAGGAACCTATTTTACTGCTAGGTAACAGGGGCATAGGGTAAAAGAAATTCTGCCCATTGTTTCTCGCCGGCGCCTGGGATCGAACCCAGGACCACAGGATCACAAGTCCAGTGTGCTGTCCGCTCGGCCGACCGGCTCCCCGGTCGTAAGTATATCATAATATCATAAGTTAAAAAGCGGAATTATAAAAAAAAGTATATCATAAGTAAAAAAGCGGAATTAATTCCACGATCAGTGGCTGGGGTAGAGGCCTTGGTCATTTTGGACTAGGACCTCATAATTTGATAGCATTTCATAGTCCAATGAGGGAGTTTTTTTCCAGAGATATTTCTGCGCGGGCCATAAGCCTCTGGCTGGCCCACTAAGTGTTGCTTGTTTCTGTTTTACTTGGGCGGAGTATGAGTATTTATGACTCGAATGGTCGCTTCAGTAAGATTTTGCCCCCCATGTGTTTAACAAATTCTTCTGTTCTGCTGAATCTAAGTTGAAATCTTAATGGGTTTGTAACTGTAATGCACATGGGTATCCAAGCCTGATGCGATATAAGTGTACTTCAGTTGCTCCACTGCTCCTTTCATCAAACTAAGTGGTTCGTAGTTGGTTGAATTCTTGTACCAACCCGCAGATCCTGATGTTGCAACTGCTGTGTTGTGGTCACTGTACATCTTTTGCATTGCTCTGTTTCTTATTACTTTCTTAATCTGTGATAGACTCAGTGAGGGAATGTGTGTGACAGACGCTATACATAGCTACAAGTATAATTGGTGGGGAGTTGTGGCAGGCGGCAAGTATAAGTACAGGCACCAACCCTGAAATCACACAAGTTAGAGCCCCGCTCCTGTGCCAAGGTAAGTCCACTACGGGCTCACCATAGCCCGTGCTACTTGGAACTTTTTGTTCCCAGTAGCTGAATCGAAAACAACAACAACAACATCCTCCGGAACACACACGCAGTATTTGGTGCTCCCTCATCAACTGGAGCTCCGTGGTTGCTTCTTCAGCTTGTACACTGGTCTCTTGCTGATCTGCGGCGAAAGGCTTCTGAAAATCCAAAAATATCCAGTATGTCCGCCAGGCCGCGTCTTCTCTGATCTTAATATGTAAAATATATGTGTTTGTGTGGCTCAGGGTAGGACGTGGTGCACTAGGGTGGGGAGGGTTGTGTGCAGTGGGGCTGCATGATATGTCGGGGGTGGGGGAAGGTGGCCCTGACGGGGGGGGGGGGGAAGGTGGCCCTGACGGGGGGGGGGGGGAAGGTGGCCCTGACGGGGGGGGGGGAAGGTGGCACTTACGAGGGAAGGGTTGGCAAGGTGGGGCTGTGTTGAGAGAAGCCCGGTCTGGGATAGTTAGCCAGGTGAGGGAGGAGTCTGCAAAGACTGTGGAAGGGGAAGGGAGGGTTACCTCCCTTCCAAGGTAGTGTCAGGGAGAGGCAGAGGTGGGTTTGGTCTGGTCGGAGTTGGGAAAATATCAATGTGGAATATGGTGTCAGATATGACAGCTGGCGGGCTGTCAGCCTTGCTGTCACGAATTAGGCTTGGTAGCTAAGGTAAGCCTACTTTCTCTTGCCACGAATCTTGCAAGTTTTTGTAAGGTTCTTCACGTGTATTTCAAGATTTATGGATTTCCCCTGATGAATGATGTGTAGCACTCACACATCCACACTCTGATGGTCGTGTGTGGGAAAAACCTGCTGGGATTGATATAAGAGGAGACTACCAGGGACTTGTACTGAACTAAATTAAAAATTACTGTCTGCAAATTAATTCAACTAAAATCTCTAGCTAGGGTTGTAAATCCTAATTCCTCTTTTCCTAATGACAGACTGTGGGCTGTAAGGGACAGGTGGGGTGAATGACTTGTTGATAGAAGTTCCAGTCCACCTGTAGACAGGGATCTCACATCAGCTTGTATTTTATACAAGGATAAGATTTGATAAATTCAGTTATCTGACTGAACACTGGCTCTGTTTAAATCAGGGATTTAAACATACATAGTCTAACCTAGCACCATAACTTAACAGCCAATATGTACTTATACTATAAACAACAAATTAAATTGTAAAAGTATAAATAAATGACCTTAAATATAGTCTAAATACTGTTGAGTAAGTACTAGAAATTATATTCAATTAAATGAACTTATATGATAACTTAAAAATTAACTAAGCAAGCTATTGATAACTTAATTTATATATTCAAATATATATGCAGACATATTCACTTTATACAGTTAGCTTGACTGAATCTCTTCCAAGACTGTGGACACTTGTGAGGTTTTTACTTATTGAGGCTGAATTCTTTTCTGACAGAATGGACACTCATGAGGTTCAGTGCTTGGATAAGATTCACAGCTACACTACAATTTTAATAAACGTACCGATATGTGAGGCTTAGCCTCGCTTTTTAACCAACAGACAGATTTATAGGATATTAAAGCTACACAAGCATACAATTGGCCAATCATATACCAAATAACCTTCAATATACTTCTCTGCCAGTCGGGGTGCCTGTCTGACAAGTTTGCCAGACTGATTAACTCTCTCTTGTTGAGTTTAGGCACGATATTTTGCTACAGCGTTGCTGTATGATGATCTGGTAGCGTTGCTACGTGATTATCCTGCAGTTGCAGAAGAATGATTCGAGATAAAAGTTTATGAATGAAGGTGGAGGAAACCGTGTCACTGATCTCCACTATACACTCTATTTTATGTGAATGTTCACGGATTTTCCTTGTAGATATTGTCCAGGTACTCCCCCAGTTCTAGAGAGTATTCACTGGCGATAAAAATGTTAGATAAGGTGTCCTTGAGCTGGTAATGTTCGCTAAGGATCAGTCACTTGTTCACTCATTTGTAAACAAACGCGGAGTGCCGCGAGGCATCGTCGTGGGCGCTTCTCGCCCCCCGAGAGCCTTCCCCCTCTCCCTTGAGAGGTAGCTTGCAATGAATATTGATTGATTATTTTTACAGTCTAGACTTATGATTAAGATAAGATGTGATTATAATATAATTAGATATAAGATTTAAAGATTATAAGTAGTATTTGAAAGTACCACTGAATCTTATTAAGGATTCGATTTTTAATCCTACCGGATGTTGAATCAATGTTCCAATAGTTTTTTAATTAAGAAGTCCTTCTAGAAGCTTCTGGATCCTTGAAAGATCATGTACAAAGTCACGTAGGCATCAAAAGGGCCCCTGTTGCGTACGTGTTCATGGTGCCATTGTCATCCAGGATCAAGCTATAATGAATCTTTAAAGATTCATTATATGATTTTGATACATTTTAGATATGATTTTGATATGATTTAGATATGATATAGAAATTATACATTTCTTAGATGATTATTAGATATGGTGGGTAAAAATTTCCCACATCTTCCAGAGGGAGAGAACTGGCACAGAGTCCAATACTTAGGACAATAGTAACCATATGTATTTATTTACTCTCCATTGGATTGATAATACAAGTGCAGATTGTGCTTGCACTTTTCTGCTGCTGTCCGTTGTGGACGATTGTGTCTGTTAGGAGTCTGTGGGTCTTGTGGAGTTAGAGTCTCTTGAGGTCTCTCAGGATCTAACTGCAGCCGACTCACTGATTCCATGTGGATGAGTTTGTCCAATGTCTTCAGGGAAGTTGTTCCTTTGGACAGGATTTTGACTATTCTCAAAATCCCCTGACTATCTGGATGGACTGAGACAACTTTACCTAATGGCCAGTCAGCCCTAGGGCCATCACTGTCTACCAAGACAATATCGCCAGGTTGGAGATTAGCTATATTATGTGGGACATTGGCCCCATAGTGATGTTCTCGTAGAGATGTAAGATATTCTTTTGTCCAAACATCATTCCATTTTTGGATTATGCTAGACAGATGTTTATACCCCTGAACCAACTCGCTCTGACCCACATATGAGGGATCTCTGATCTCATCATCCACTAGAGATGGTACTGGAGTCAGAAGTCTTCCATACATTAGGTGGGCAGGACTTAATGGCTCATGTTGAGTAGGATCCTCAGACAAGTAAGTCAACGGCCGGTTATTCACCCTTGATTCTTTTCCGTGATTACTGTCTGGAGTTCTTGAAGATTGATTTTCTGACGGTGTAGAGATTTTCTCAAGGATCTTTTTACAGTTCCTATTAACCGTTCATAAAATCCTCCGTGCCATGGGGCTCTCGGAGGGATAAATTTCCATCTGCAATGACGCTGTTCCAGTGTGGAAGTAACTGCAGGATGGGAACAGATTTCCCGTAGACATGCTTCTCCAGCTACCAAGTTTGCTCCGTTATCTGAAATCATCAGCTTAGGGCATGATCGGCGTGCTGCGAATCTGCGGAAAGCTTGAATAAATGATTGAGCAGTCATATCGGGTGTTACCTCTAGATGTACTGCCCTGGTGGTAGCACAGGTGAACAGACAGATGTATGCCTTGATAGGTTGCTTATCTGCAGTCCCTGTTAGATATATTGCTCCTGTATAATCTACTCCTGACGTTTCGAAAGGTTGTAGATGGACCACTCGTTCCTTTGGCAGGGGTGGTGGCTCTGGATAAGAGCAAGTTCTTGCATCGTACCTTCGGCATATCATGCAATTCTTCAAGATTGATTTGACTGACTGTCTTCCCTGAGGAATCCAGTACTGCTGTCTGATTTGTGTGAGTGTGTCTAACACTCCTCCATGTTTGATGATTTGTTGATGTGTATGCAACACAATCAACCTTGTGATCCAATGATTTTTTGGTAAAAGCCATGGATGCACGGTATCTAGATTGATATCTGCGTGTTTAAGTCTCCCTCCACAACGCAGAATGTTGTGATTTTCTTGGTCTATCCACAGACCGAGATTGTGTTTTAACTTATGCGGAAGATTTTCATAGTTATTCCCATAAGTTTCTCTCTGGGCTTGTCTTACCCAATAGATAAGTGCATCAGGAAAAGTGTATTTTATACCTTTTTTCCTGAGATAATGAAACACGTTCTGTGTTACATTGATTAATTTGATGAGCGAGGAGTAACGAGTACAATCCAAGACTAATATTTGAGCTTGCTGCCTGGTGGTAGTTATGGTTTGTGTCGTAATGACGTGTGGCTTTTGTTCAGGCCAACTACCATTCACTAACCATCGAGGCCCATGAAACCAAATATCTGCCTTTGCAAACTGTTTAAATGTCATACCTCTTGATAAGAGATCAGCTGGATTATCCTTTGTTGGTACATGCAACAATTGAAAGCCTGCGGAAATTTCTTTAATTTCCGAGACGCGATTTTTTACATATGGAGTTGGACAGTTGTCGTTTCGTACCCATTGTAAGACAGCTTCATTGTCAGACCATATAATGACATCTTTGATGTTCATGGTAGACAAGACTTGTTTGATATGTACTGCTAAGCGTGTGCCAGTTAACAGTGCTGTTAGTTCCATCTGAGGCAAAGTTCTCTTTTTTAATGGAGCGACTCTGGCCTTAGAGGTGATAAGATATGATTGATTAGAAGTCACTAAGTAAGCACAAGCTCCAAAAGCTTTGGCTGACGAGTCTGCGAATACATGTAGTGATACTTCTTCATTTTCCTCGACTATGTGTCTCGGAAAGATTATCTTTTCAACTAAAGTTTGTTCTTGAGCCACTTCCATCCAAGCTTTTTGTAACTGGATTGGTAGTGGATCATCCCAACCAACCTTAGCCTTCCATGCTTCTTGCACCAATAAACGCCACTTGATAGTCAAAGGATTTAGTAGACCCAGTGGGTCGAATACTTTGCTAACTTGTGAAAGCAAATCCCTTTTTGTAGTGATGTTGTAATTTACTGGCACAGATTTGATCGATATTGTGTCCGAGATTAAATCCCAATCCATACCTAACACCTTTTGTGATTCTGGTACGTGATATTCAGGGTAATCTCTTGCTATTTGATTATTCAATGTTGCATTATTAGAGGCCCAAGATTGTAGTGGCATGTTGGCACCTTGTAGCTCCTTGTTGGCCTCTTGATATAATTGTAACAGTTCAGTAGTACTGTTAACTGTCCCTTGAAAATTATCTACATATAGATTTTGACTGATTTCAGTCTTACAGGGACTTGATGATTTCTTCAGATGAGTATCTAGAGTTGCTTGCAACAGAAATGGACTGCTTGTCGCGCCAAAAAGAACTGATGAGAATCTGAAAGTCACTACAGGACTATTGACATCTTCTGGGTTCTCTACCCATAGAAACTTAGTGAAGTCTCTATCTTCTTCCTGTAAGCCAACTCTTAGAAAGGCCTTACTTATATCTGCTGAATACGCATATTTGTTAAGTCTAAACTTCAACAGTATGTCATACAATTTCTGAGTTAGACTTGGACCTGTTTGCAAACAATCATTTAGACTGGTTCCTTGGGGTCCAGATTTAGAGCTACAATTAAAAACTATCCGTAAAGGAGTCGTTTTTGATTCTCTCATTACAGCCATGTGTGGTAAAAAATGGCCTGTTTGCGTATTGTCATGTTTCACGACTTCGATGAATTTATTCTTTAATTGTTGAGCAATAATCTCATGATAGAGTTTTAAATGCTCAGGCCTTTTTCTTAGCTTTGCTAATTGAGATTTAAATTGACTATAAGCCATGTGATAATTGGTAGGTAAGGTTTTATGGTTGATTTTCCATGGTAGCCTTACCCAGTACTGTCCATCATAGTACTGTACAGTTTCCAAGTACTGATTGTATGCACAGACATCATCAGGACTTGGTTGTTCAGGAATTATTCCTATGGCATCAAGTTCCCACAATTGAGGTACAGATTCTAATCCATCATCAATCATGTGGGGGATTTTAAGTGGTGACTGTTCTTTGCCTAGTCATGCCACTATTACAGTTTCTGTATGATGTGATTTTTCAGGAGTTGAAGGTTCAAGATCTAGTATAGGTCCTGTCATCAATATGCCTCCTGCTGATTTGAGTATATTCATACCCATAGATTCTTCTGAACCCAGAATGAATCGATGATAGTAGTCAGCTCCAATCAGGATTCCGATATCCCCTATGTAGTCAGAATCAAGTAGAGGATCTGCTAATTGGATTCCTTTTTCTTTTAGGAATTTAATTGTGGCTGTCAGACCAGTCACTTCCATTTCAGTAGGAATTTTATCAACTACTATGGCTTCTACTGTCCTTTGGGATGTACCTAGACAGACATTGAGTTTTACTACTGGAAAGGTTCTACGACCAGAATTAGTAAAAAACCCTGATATGGAGGTAGATACTTGCTTTGAAGATTTAAGTTGTAAATCTTCTGCCATCTTTTTACTGATAAAGGTTTTCTGTGACCCTTGATCAAAAAAGCCTCTAGTTGCAATACAAATTCCTTGATTGCATAATTCTAGCTGTGCAGTAGGCAATATGGCTGCTGTAACAATTTCTGTATCCAAGTCGTTGACATTGCTCATTACTGTACAGAATTGTACGGCTGTTGTGGTATTATCATCTTTGGGCTTTGCCTGAGATGCAGGTTGATTATTGGAAGTCTGTGATCTGGATTGAGTGTTAATATCACTACAGAGTGCTGTGTGATGTACACTTTTATGACAATATTGGCAGTTCTGCAATTGAGTGATACACTCACTTGTATCGTGCTTCCGTAGACAACGGATGCACCTGTTCAGAGATTTCAGTCGATCGATTCGACTGGCACGGCCTACATAAACTGTGCATTGATAAATGGTATGTGCTTCTTGACAGAATAAACATTTTGGGGCACTTGTAGCTCCTTTTGTCTTATCTGTCTTAGGAGCTTGGTTTCCTACAGTTCTGTTAACTGTGGGGGATATAGCATAAGAGCCAACATTATTCTGTTTCCACTTTGCAGAAGAGGAGTTTTGTTGCCTTGATTTTTGACTGCCATTCTGGACATTTTTGCTTTTGTCCGTGGATTCACCTTTGGGGATTTTTTCTTGAGATCTAAGTTTTCCTCGGCTTCGTAATCTTTGTACGTAAGCTCGAAGTCCATCAAAGATTTGGCTTTGTGATAAGATGTTGTTACAAGTATGTAACACTTGTAGGTAAGTAATTACATGCAAGTAGGTTATACAAGCATGTAACACTTGTACTCCTCCAAGGATTTCCTTAAAGGATGAATTGTATCTGTAATAATGTGTATCTACATTATTCATGATGTGATGAAGCATTTTGCTTTTTCTTTTTTCTCGGCTTTGCCTTTCTATTAAGTAAGTCTCTTTGAGATGCTTGATTAACTTCAGATTTTCTGAGGCTGCTTTCACTCCAGTGAAAGCATGAGATTAGGTGATCAAGACTATATTCTTGGATTAAGATAGTTATCTTAGATGGATGATAATATTTGTATTGACATTGTCAATGTGTTGTTAGCCTTTCAGATTGTGATGTGAGATTAAGATTGGTCTTAATCCCCAATTGTAGACTATTGTAGCCAAGTGATGATGACATTTGTCTATCACCTGATTTAAATGTTCTGTAGGCTGTAGATTCAAGTGATTTTTTTTTTTTTTTTTTAGACACTTTGTGTCCTTTTCTTTTCTGTTTCAGCTGCTGGTGGAATACTGTTAGTCATTTTGACCTTTTCCGAGTTTTGGAGATTCCGAGATTTTTCTCTTTTTTCTGATGAATATGTTTGATGTTAATGTATTTTGATAAATGAGCTTTCCTGTCTACTTAGGTAATGATTCCAAAGATCGTCCTTCATTTCCTCCCTGGAATCTGGTTGTAGCAGGTGTTCAATTATCAAAAGTACTGTAATAATTTGATTTGTGACCCGAATGCACGAATGCACCAAGTTGGTAAATCTTGTAATAATTTTTTAAAAATAGTAAATGGCACTATTTTTGCAAAGTTATTACAAAATCTGTTACCATAATAATAGTTAGATAAAATACAGTAGAATGTCTACTGGTTTTACCTGTAATATAGGGTATGATACAGTTGATTATAGTTAGATTGTAATGATATGCTCTTACAGTGATGATAACACTTTTTTAAAGAATATTATGTAATGAGCAGCTCTGAAAATCAGTAGATTAGAGATAATGCTAGATAATACACTTAAATATACATGTAATGTTACCACAATGAGGTAGGTAATTGGTATTTATGATTAAGATGCAGTTGTGTCTGTGACACTGATATACTTAAGTACTGTGGTTTCTTAACACAAAACAATATCAGTTTGTTATGAATGCTTACTAGTTAATGGATATGGTGGCTTAAGCCACTGCAAACTATTTGTTTACTTAGATATATAGCTATGATAAATATTGGCTGATAGCTAGGTTAGGCTAGAATATGTAAGAATTATTCCAATGCAAAATCAAGAAGTTTCTTATGTATTTGGCATTGAAATATTCGGTAAACGAATGATCATAAATATCTAGGTACAAAAGACCATTATTATCTAGGTTCGAAGGACCATTAATGTGGGAAAAACCTGCTGGGATTGATATAAGAGGAGACTACCAGGGACTTGTACTGAACTAAATTAAAAATTACTGTCTGCAAATTAATTCAACTAAAATCTCTAGCTAGGGTTGTAAATCCTAATTCCTCTTTTCCTAATGACAGACTGTGGGCTGTAAGGGACAGGTGGGGTGAATGACTTGTTGATAGAAGTTCCAGTCCACCTGTAGACAGGGATCTCACATCAGCTTGTATTTTATACAAGGATAAGATTTGATAAATTCAGTTATCTGACTGAACACTGGCTCTGTTTAAATCAGGGATTTAAACATACATAGTCTAACCTAGCACCATAACTTAACAGCCAATATGTACTTATACTATAAACAACAAATTAAATTGTAAAAGTATAAATAAATGACCTTAAATATAGTCTAAATACTGTTGAGTAAGTACTAGAAATTATATTCAATTAAATGAACTTATATGATAACTTAAAAATTAACTAAGCAAGCTATTGATAACTTAATTTATATATTCAAATATATATGCAGACATATTCACTTTATACAGTTAGCTTGACTGAATCTCTTCCAAGACTGTGGACACTTGTGAGGTTTTTACTTATTGAGGCTGAATTCTTTTCTGACAGAATGGACACTCATGAGGTTCAGTGCTTGGATAAGATTCACAGCTACACTACAATTTTAATAAACGTACCGATATGTGAGGCTTAGCCTCGCTTTTTAACCAACAGACAGATTTATAGGATATTAAAGCTACACAAGCATACAATTGGCCAATCATATACCAAATAACCTTCAATATACTTCTCTGCCAGTCGGGGTGCCTGTCTGACAAGTTTGCCAGACTGATTAACTCTCTCTTGTTGAGTTTAGGCACGATATTTTGCTACAGCGTTGCTGTATGATGATCTGGTAGCGTTGCTACGTGATTATCCTGCAGTTGCAGAAGAATGATTCGAGATAAAAGTTTATGAATGAAGGTGGAGGAAACCGTGTCACTGATCTCCACTATACACTCTATTTTATGTGAATGTTCACGGATTTTCCTTGTAGATATTGTCCAGGTACTCCCCCAGTTCTAGAGAGTATTCACTGGCGATAAAAATGTTAGATAAGGTGTCCTTGAGCTGGTAATGTTCGCTAAGGATCAGTCACTTGTTCACTCATTTGTAAACAAACGCGGAGTGCCGCGAGGCATCGTCGTGGGCGCTTCTCGCCCCCCGAGAGCCTTCCCCCTCTCCCTTGAGAGGTAGCTTGCAATGAATATTGATTGATTATTTTTACAGTCTAGACTTATGATTAAGATAAGATGTGATTATAATATAATTAGATATAAGATTTAAAGATTATAAGTAGTATTTGAAAGTACCACTGAATCTTATTAAGGATTCGATTTTTAATCCTACCGGATGTTGAATCAATGTTCCAATAGTTTTTTAATTAAGAAGTCCTTCTAGAAGCTTCTGGATCCTTGAAAGATCATGTACAAAGTCACGTAGGCATCAAAAGGGCCCCTGTTGCGTACGTGTTCATGGTGCCATTGTCATCCAGGATCAAGCTATAATGAATCTTTAAAGATTCATTATATGATTTTGATACATTTTAGATATGATTTTGATATGATTTAGATATGATATAGAAATTATACATTTCTTAGATGATTATTAGATATGGTGGGTAAAAATTTCCCACATCGTGTACACGTGGAGTCTTGCTTCTGAATAGTTTATCTTTTTCCGCGAGCATTTTCTGGTCTGTATATCATCTAATAATTAATTACACAATGAAACTTTTGTTTCCTGGAGTAGTAATTGTTTATTTTGTAATTGCTGATGCTTCCAAAGTATAGAAAATAGATGTTATTCCCCTTCAAATTTTCCTTTGATCTTTGCCTCAGGCAACTTAGGGAAGATGTCTTCCCTAACCCGTCTAAAGTAAAGGTCAAAGCAAAGTTTGAGGAGGATAACAACAATTTTTATTATTTTGGAGGCATAAGTGAATACAAAAATAACACAACCCAGGGACCAAAGTTGTATAACTTAGTGATGTTATGTGTCAGAACGCTTAGTTGTCAAGTATAGGAGCCAAGGTGGGTGGTTGCTGTTGTTTTTAGATGTAGCAACTACGAACTCAAAAATTCCACGTAGCCCAGGCTATATGGTGAGCCCGTAACAAGGTAAGGTCTTCTCTTC
>NC_091167.1:32878005-32893005 GCF_040958095.1 Procambarus clarkii
AGTCAAACGATCGTTTAACGATTTCTCAAACGTACTGTGCACACATCATAACGTACTGTGCACACATCATAATGTTGTTTTGAACAGGGGGGACTGCTGAGAGGAATTAACTTAGAAGACAATGAGTCTCTCTAAAGTGAGAGGGGGAAAGTAGGACAAAAAGACACAGGTGGAAGCTGGAAAGAAAAATGCACTGAAGAAACGCAAGAAAATATATATATACTCATTCCCTGCACAAAGGTGCTAAGTAGAATACGCCGAAAGCATAAGTCGTGGAAGCCACCTCCATCCACAATTTTTAAGGCCAGATTCGACACCGAATGCTGCCGTCAGAATAGTTCAAATATCACGCAACAGATACAACGCAATTAGAGTAGGCGCTATACATATAGGTGATACATATAAAGAGCTATACATAACAGCACCAATATAATTTATTATTCAATATGTTAGGGGGGGTGAGGGTGGTGGGGGGCGGTGCCCCTTATGTCGACTTACAACAACTTTCCGGCTTTATATCGCGGGATTAGTGGAGAAGTGTTAATTACCCCGTCGGGATACCTGGCCGTAATTATCGTCTTGTACAGCCACGAGTTTACCAGGTGGGAGCCGGGCTTAGGTATATTACACTGACGACTGGAGGATATTGTTTTCACAGGACCCCCAGGGCGGCCTCCAGCAGCCCCAGGCCGGTCTCCAGCAGCCTCAGGCCGCCATCCAGCAGCCCCAGGCCGGTCTCCAGCAGCCCCAGGCCGGTCTCCAGCAGCCTCAGGCCGGCATCCAGCAGCCCCAGGCCGCCATCCAGCAGCCCCAGGCCGGTCTCCAGCAGCCTCAGGCCGGCATCCAGCAGCCCCAGGCCGGTCTCCAGCACCCCCAGGCCGCCATCCAGCAGCCTCAGGCCGGCATCCAGCAGCCCCAGGCCGGTCTCCAGCAGCCCCAAGCCGGCCTCCAGCATCCCCAGGCCGGCCTCCAGGACCCCCAGGACGGCCTCCAGCACCCCCAGGCTGGCCTCCAGCACCCCCAGGCCGGCCTCCAGCAGCCCCAAGCCGGCCTCCAGCAGCCTCAGGCCGGCATCCAGCACCCCCAAGCCGGCCTCCAGCAGCCCCAGGCCGGCCTCCAGCACCCCCAGGCCGGCCTCCAGCAGCCCCAGGCCGGTCTCCAGCAGCCTCAGGCCGGCCTCCAGCACCCCCAGGCCGGCCTCCAGCACCCCCAGGCCGGCCTCCAGCACCCCCAGGCCGGCCTCCAGCTCCCCCCAGGCCTCCCAACCTGCTCCACGTGACCTGAATGCTTCTCCTGAAGTCTTAAGAAGTCTTCAGTGTCTCATACTAATTTTCCCAGTAATATTAACATGCATTTGATGTTTCGCTTAAGAGGAATTGCAATGTGTTACTTGTTCAGTCTGTTACTTGTTCAGTCTGTTACTTGTTCAGTCTGTTACTTGTTCAGTCTGTTACTTGTTCAGTCTGTTACTTGTTCAGTCTGTTACTTGTTCAGTCTGTTACTTGTTCAGTCTGTTAATTGTTCAGTCTGTTACTTGTTCAGTCTGTTATTTGTTCAGTCTGTTACTTGTTCAGTCTGTTACTTGTTCAGTCTGTTACTTGTTCAGTCTGTTACTTGTTCAGTCTGTTGCTTGCTCAGTCTGTTACTTGTTCAGTCTGTTACTTGTTCAGTCTGTTACATGTTTAATATGTTTCTTGTTCAGTCTGTTACTTGTTCAGTCTGTTACTTGTTCAGTCTGTTACTTGTTCAGTCTGTTTCTTGCTCAGTCTGTTACTTTCTCAGTCTGTGACTTGTTCAATCTGTTTCTTGCTCAGGCTGTTACTTACTCAAAGTAACTTATTGCACCTACTGACTTATCAGACAGACTCGGGTGCCATGAATGCCAAGGGTGACACGTCCCCCGTGATCAGGGCGCCGTGAGTGACAGCCCTAGAGACCAGACGTCCTTGAGCAGCACCGACCGGAGTGGAGTGTCCCCTTTAAGGTCCAAGTTCCTCGCATGGGCTGTACTCCAGGATCGTCCCAGGCACTGTGGCCACCCTGGGTCCCTGGCACTGTGGACAGCCTGCGTCCCTGGCACTGTGGTTACCCTGCGTCCCTGGCACTGTGGTTACCCTGCGTCCCTGGCACTGTGGTTACCCTGCGTCCCTGGCACTGTGGCTACCCTGCGTCCCTGGCACTGTGGCCACCCTGCGTCCCTGGCACTGTGGTTACCCTGCGTCCCTGGCACTGTGGTTACCCTGCGTCCCTGGCACTGTGGCCACCTTGCGTCCATGGCACTGTGAACAGCCTGCGTCCCTGGCACTGTGGTCACCCTGCGTCCCTGGCACTGTGGCTACCCTGCGTCCCTGGCACTGTGGTCACCCGGCGTCCCTGGCACTGTGGCTACCCTGCGTCCCAGGCACTGTGGCCACCCTGCGTCCCTGGCACTGTGGCCACCATGACTCCCTGGCACTGTGGCCACCCTGCGTCCCTGGCACTGTGGCCACCCTGCGTCCCTGGCACTGTGGCCACCATGACTCCCTGGCACTGTGGCCACCATGACTCCCTGGCACTGTGGCCACCCTGCGTCCCTGGCACTGTGGCCACCCTGCGTCCCAGGCACTGTGGCCACCAACGCGTCCAACTCCTCGTGCCTGGCACCACACCTGGTCCACTGACACCCCCCCCCCCCCCCCCCGACGCCAAACTCGAACGCGGTGTCAAGAAAAAGTATCTTCCAGCACCTCATTCTCAAATGAACCTCAAATTCAAATCCTAAATAAAAAAAAAATAATTAATATACCAATGGTTAATTTTTTGAGAGGGTGTTAGAATCTGTTTCCGCTGAGTGGGCGAGGATTAGAATTAATGGTGATTCACTGCTGCATTATTCACCCCGGACCGGGCCGCGGGGACACTAAAGCCCCGAAATCATCTCAAGATAACCCCAGCGTCGCATAACACAGGCCCATGCGTCATCGGGAGATTATAATCGAACCAATTCCAGGTTTATATAGTCGTATAAGTGTCGTATAAGAGATTGGGGAAATATACCCGGGATGGGACTCATTTATTTCAAGTTTCTAGATGAGATTCGGAGCCCAGAGAGGAAGGCATTGCTCAGCGTCAAGGGGGATTGATCACTTTATGGAAAGTAAATTTGGGGGATTTTCTAACGTTTTTTGGTAGTGGGGGTTATCTTCAGATGATTTCGGGGTTTAGCGTCCCCGCGGCCCGGTCCTCGACCAGGCCTCGACCCCCAGGAAGCAGCCCGTAGCAGCTGTCTATCTCCCAGGTACCTATATACTGCTAGGTAACAGGGGCATCAGGGTGAAAGAAACATTTCGCCCATTTGTCTCCGCCTCCACCGGGGATCGAACCCGGAACCTCAGGACTACGAATCCGAAGCGCTGTCCACCCAGCTATCACGCGCCCTAGGTTGGTTAGGTTCAGTTGAATATTACTTGTATTGTCAGCACGTTGGTGAAGCATTTAGAGAAGCAAGACATGAACAAAAGAAGTGAGTGAAGCACTCTCCGAGTAAAGCTTGGACGTAACCGGTTACGAGTCAAGTGTGAAGTGTTTTTCTAACTTAAACTGTACCGGCCTTTCGAAGGCCTTTTTATTTAGGTTCATGAAGGCTATTCTAATGTTAGCCATTTCAAAGTATTCTGTTAATATTATCTTATTTACATGCGTCTCCGGAGTTGAGCTTTGGTGATATATCCTCCATGGTTGTGTTCTCTGGTGGTGTTGTCTGGCCGTGTTCTGTGGTCGTGTTCTCTGGTCGTGTTCTCTGGCCGTGTTCTCTGGTCGTGTTCTCTGGTCGTGTTCTCTGGTCGTGTTCTCTGGCCGTGTTCTCTGGTCGTGTTCTCTGGCCGTGTTCTCTGGTCGTGTTCTCTGGTCGTGTTCTCTGGTCGTGTTCTCTGGCCGTGTTCTCTGGTCGTGTTCTCTGGCCGTGTTCTCTGGTCGTGTTCTCTGGTCGTGTTCTCTGGCCGTGTTCTCTGGTGGTGTTGTCTGGCTGTGTTCTCTGGTGGTGTTCTCTAGTCGTGTTCTCTGGCCGTGTTCTCTGGTGGTGTTCTCTAGTCGTGTTCTCTGGTCGTGTTCTCTGGCCGTGTTCTCTGGTCGTGTTCTCTGGTCGTGTTCTCTGGTCGTGCTCTCTGGTCGTGTTCTCTGGCCGTGTTCTCTGGTGGCGTTCTCTGGTCGTGTTCTCTGGTCGTGTTCTCTGGCCGTGTTCTCTGGTCGTGTTCTCTGGTCGTGTTCTCTGGTCGTGTTCTCTGGTCGTGTTCTCTGGTCGTGTTCTCTGGTCGTGTTCTCTGGTCGTGTTCTCTGGTCGTGTTCTCTGGTCGTGCTCTCTGGTCGTGTTCTCTGGCCGTGTTCTCTGGCCGTGTTCTCTGGCCGTGTTCTGTGGTCGTGTTCTCTGGCCGTGTTCTGTGGTCGTGTTCTGTGGTCGTGTTCTCTGGTCGTGTTCTCTGGCCGTGTTCTCTGGCCGTGTTCTCTGGTCGTGTTGTCTGGCCGTGTTCTCTGGTCGTGTTCTCTAGTCGTGTTCTCTGGCCGTGTTCTCTGGTGGTGTTCTCTGGCCGTGTTCTCTGGTCGTGTTCTGTGGTCGTGTTCTCTGGCCGTGTTCTCTGGTCGTGTTCTCTGGCCGTGTTCTCTGGTCGTGTTCTCTGGCCGTGTTCTCTGGTCGTGTTCTCTGGCCGTGTTCTCTGGTCGTGTTCTCTGGCCGTGTTCTCTGGTCGTGTTCTCTGGCCGTGTTCTCTGGTCGTATTCTCTGGCCGTGTTCTCTGGTCGTGTTCTCTGGCCGTGTTCTCTGGCCGTGTTCTCTGGTCGTGTTCTCTGGCCGTGTTCTCTGGTCGTGTTCTCTGGCCGTGTTCTCTGGTCGTGTTCTCTGGCCGTGTTCTCTGGTGGTGTTCTCTGGTCGTGTTCTCTGGCCGTGTTCTCTGGTCGTGTTCTCTGGCCGTGTTCTCTGGTGGTGTTCTCTGGTCGTGTTCTCTGGCCGTGTTCTCTGGTCGTGTTCTCTGGCCGTGTTCTCTGGTCGTGTTCTCTGGCCGTGTTCTCTGATCGTGTTCTCTGGCCGTGTTCTCTGGTCGTGTTCTCTGGCCGTGTTTTCTGGTCGTGTTCTCTGGTCGTGTTCTCTGGCCGTGTTCTCTGGCCGTGTTCTCTGGTCGTGTTCTCTGGCCGTGTTCTTTGGCCGTGTTCTCTGGCCGTGTTCTCTGATCGTGTTCTCTGGCCGTGTTCTCTGGTCGTGTTCTCTGGCCGTGTTCTCTGATCGTGTTCTCTGGCCGTGTTCTCTGATCGTGTTCTCTGGCCGTGTTCTCTGATCGTGTTCTCTGGCCGTGTTCTCTGGTCGTGTTAGCTGGTCGTGTTCTCTAGTCGGGTTCTTTGGTCGCTTCAGGACATAGTGACAGCTGTGTGGACAGCGCTTCGGATTCGTAGTCCTGAGGTTCCGGGTTCGATCTCCGGTGGAGGCGGAGACAAATGGGCAAAATGTTTTTTTCACCCTGATGCCCCTGTTACCTAGCACTATATATAGGTACCTGGGAGATAGACAGCTGCTACGGGCTGCTTCCTGGGGGTGGAGGCCTGGTCGATGACCGGGCCGCGGGGACACTAAGCCCCGAAATCATCTCAAGATAACCTTAGGTTCAGCTATACTCCGAAATATTTTATACAGTAATAATGATTAAGGTAATAGTGTTTTGATTGTATAGTAAATTCAAATTGATGAATAAAAATGATGGATCCTTAAACTGTAGCCACTGTTCTCCCAACAGTAAAATGGGTACCAGAGGCCAGATTCACGAAGAAGTTACGCAAACACTTACGAACCTGTACATCTTTCCTCAATCTTTGGCGGCTTTGTTTACAATTATTATACAGTCAATGAGCTCCGAAGCACCAGGAGGCTGTTTATAACAATAACAACAGTTGATTGGCAAGTTTTCATGTTTGTAAACTGTTTAATAAATGTAACCAAAGTCGTCAAAGATTGAGGTAAGATGTATACGTTCGTAAGTACTTGCGTAACTGCTACGTGAATCTGGCCCCTGGTTGTTAAACGATTTGGCAGCGTCGTATTCCGGGGAATATTATGATTAAGGACCTGCCCGAAACGTGCTGGTGGCTGTACAAGAACTTAAGGACTCTTGTATATACGTGTGAATATGTATGTGTGTGTGTGTGTGTGTGTGTGTGTGTGTGTGTGTGTGTGTGTGTGTGTGTGTGTGTGTGTGTGTGTGTGTGTGTGTGTGTGTGTGTAAAAAATAAAATCGTCTTTGGTGGCGGCCGCAGGCTTGGACGAACACAGCCTCGGGATGCAGTACTGAAAGGCAGATACAAGGAACTGAATCTCATCCTCCCAACAATCACAAACAGGTGACTATGCAACATGGGTGAGTATAATTTAGTGAGTACAAACACACACAGCGCACCAGCCGACCTGAACGAACGTGCCTGGCTTACTCTCCGAGTTCCTCTCACGGACGGTACAACAATTACCTTTGGCTGTTCAAGGAGAAGCAAATAGCCATAATACATTAGTTTTGTTTCAGCTGCGGATGTATGTTAAGAGAAGTTCGTAGGATTGTATGTGTATTGTAGAGCAGACGATGGTTAGTGTTTATGTCAACCCGTCTGCTCCACCTCCTTCCCCCTTCCTGCAACCCCCGTCTGCTCCACTCCCAACCCCTGCAACCCTACGTCCCCCCTGCAACCCCACGTCCGGCTTCTTCCTCTCCACATCTGCTCTAATACCCTTCACGTAATGCCTCTGCGTCTCCTTGCTACACACATGCCACCTTATACCCTATCCCCCCCCCCCACACACACATGCTGCCTTATACCCTATCCACACACACACACACATGTCGCCTTATGTCTCACTATCAACCCTTCTTGTGACTGTTAACTGCTCTCAATACCCATCACAAGCCACCATATACCCGGTCACTACCATACCCTTTTCTTCCCATAGGCTCTCTTCCTACCTACTTTCTGACATTATATGCCAGTTTAAATGACAGCCACCCATTTTATTACCCCGTTTCCAACCCATACTAGCCCCATGCTTGGTTCCCCATTCTTCCTCAACCTGCCCCTTATCGTAACTTTTCACCTTGAAAACTTGTAGAGTCAGATCTACCAAGTATTCGTGAGGGGAGGGGTGTGTCAGACTCTCTCCCATCCCCTGTCACGTCAGAGGGAAGGTGACAGAGCCCATGACCTCAGATGACACGATTGAGCCTCCGTCATATCAAAAGGGGACGAGTCAGGCTGGCATCACATTGGAAGGAACTATGGTAATGCCTCCTAGAATTCTGTACCTCTTTTCTAGATGTGTTCGTGTTATGTTATTGTTTTAGATTTAGCTACTCAGAACGAAATGTCCATGTAGCACGGGCTATGGCGAACCCGTAACTTACTTGGCACAGAAGCGGGGCCAGTAGCACGGGCTATGGTGAGCCCGTGGTGGACTTACCTGGCGCAGGAGCGGTGTTGAATGTGAGGTTCGTGTTAGCTTGCTTGTACTTATGTATGTCACTTAGTAACTCCTCTCTCTCACCTCTCCCTTACACCTCTCCCTTACCCACTTCTCTTTCGCGTGAGCTTCCTCCGGCTCTCATCTTTCAAGACACTCATCTCACTGTAGACTCGTCCATGTACCCGTTCCTGCCGTTATTATAGCAATCCGTCTGCAAGTATTCTGTCGATCATCTCATAAAGTACGGTTTATGGAACCATCCCCATTAAGAGGAGCGACCCGAGTGCCTGGGCGGCTAATCAGAAGATGGGATCGCTAGGAATTATAATGAATTCATAAGCTTGCAAGGCTTTCGACTAGGCGAGGCAGCTATATAAAGGTAGTTTGGGGGGGTCTCAGCGGAGCCTGGGTTCGATTGCAGAATTCATTTAAGGGGTGATTGCGAGCGGCGGTAAAAACAGCTGCACGAACGGAGCTTTACCGCCAACACCTGTCTGGTCTGTCTCCCTCCAACACCTGTCTGGTCTGTCTGTCTCCCTCTAACACCTGTCTGGTCTGTCTGTCTCCCTCCAACACCTGTCTGGTCTGTCTGTCTCCCTCCAACACCTGTCTGGTCTGTCTGTCTCCCTCCAACACCTGTCTGGTCTGTCTGTCTCCATCCAACACCTGTCTGGTTCTAGACGGGACTTAACTGGCAACACCTCCGTCGCTCCCTAGATATGGGAGTCTCTTGACGGTCCCTCTGGCATAAGAAGCTGTTGCTTCTAGTATACACAAATGGTTTGATTTGTATTTGTGTTTAGCAAATCCCAACTTCCGTCCTTCATCCTCCTTCCCTAATCCCTCACCCCCTAATCCCTAACCCCTAATCTCTCGCCCTCTCACTCAAGCGCCTTTTTTTCCCCATTCGTTTCTCCTCCCATGTAAGTCTTACTTTCTTCCCTCAGTGTCTCCCCTCATCTGCTCCTCTCTGCCTCTCTTCACCTACCTTCTGAGCCTCCCTTCACCTGCCCTCATCTTCTCCCTGTGCCTCCCCTTCACCTACCCTTCGAGCTTCCCCTCACGCACGGTCCAGGGCCCCTCACACACGCCCCTCTCCATCGCTTACGGGTAAATAGGCAGCTAACAGGTTCCATATTGTTCGACTCGAGGGTAGACGGGGGAGCACGGAGGCTTACTGAAGGGGCAGAGAGGGTGAGAGGAAGGCTGGTAGCAGGCAGGGAGGCCGGACGCAGGCTGGCAGCAGGCAGGGAGCCCGGACGCAGGCTGGTATCAGGCAGGGGAGGTTGAGGGCAGGTAGGAAGGCTAGGAGATGACTGTGAGCAGGCTGAGAGCATGCAGGAAGGCTCTCAGCAGGTAGAAAGGTTGGGTGTATTGGAGAGGAATAAAGGGAATGAAGGAGGGATTAAATAGGAGGGAAAAAGAATGTGAATGAGGTGAATGGTTGTGGGTGGGACTGAAAGGACTCTTGTAACTGTAAGTTGAAGAGCAAGAAATACAAGAAATATATTATGAGACAAGGTAAAGGATCATATGAGACAAGAACAAGGGGACACAGGGAAACTGAGTACCCAAAGGAGCCACAGGGAGAATAGAAAGAACTTTTTCAGTGTCAGGGTAGTTAACAGGTGGAATGCATTAGGCAGTGATGTGGTGGAGGCTGACTCCATACACAGTTTCAAATGTAGATATGATAGAGCCCAGTAGGCTCAGGAATCTGTACACCAGTTGATTGACAGTTGAGAGGCGGGACCAAAGAGCCAGAGCTCAACCCCCGAAAGCACAACTAGGTGAGTACACACACACACACACACACACACACACACACACACACACACACACACACACACACACCCACACACACACACACACACACACACACACACACACACTCACACACACACACATCTCATCAAACAATGATAGGAATACCAATAAAGCAAGTGAACTGGCAGAAAGGGCGCATGAAGAAAATCCAGATGTAATAGGACTCACGGAAACAAAATTGTCAGGGGTTATAACAAACGCTGTGTTTCCAAAGGACTATTATATAGTAAGGAAAAAGAGTGAACAGAGAGGAGGAGGAGTGGCCCTGCTGATAAGGAAGGACTGGAGCTTTGAAGAGATGGAAATTCTGAGCTGCGATGGATTCAGAGACTACATTACAGGAACTATGACAATGGGTGGACCTAAGTTAATAGTAGCAGTCATTTACAACTCTCTACTAAATGACAGAAGACCTAGACAAGAGTTCGACAGAACCAACATGGCAACCAATAATATAATAGATAAAGCAGCTTCAGTTGCCTGCAGGAATAGCTCCAGACTCATAATCATGGGCGACTTCAACCATGGAAAGATAGATTGGGAGAATGGGTACCCACATGGAGGTGAAGATACATGGAGACCTAAACTCTTGGAAGTGAAAACAAGGAAACTTTCTGAGCCAAGGTGGACCAAACCAAACCAAGACAGGAGACAGGAGACCAAACCTGTCTCCTGAAGCCCACATAAAAAGAATTACATCTGCCGCATACACGAGGCTGGCTAACATCAGAACAGCCTTCAGGAACCTGTGTAAGGAATCATTCAGAACCTTGTACACAGCATATGTCAACCCACAAGAATGAGTGGCAATGACGAACTGGCTAGACTCGACTTGATATTCCCCTTGAATGAGTCAGAAATAAGGGATGTCAAATTTGAAGCTCCCATAAGAATGAGTGACCACAGTGTATTGACATTTGAGTATCTGATAGAGGTAGGGATAACTTATCCAAGGATGGGATTGGAAGGAAAAAGACTAAATTGCAGAAGAGGAAAATATGTCGAGATGAGGAACTTCCTAATGGGAATACCATGGGAAACAGAACTCAGAGAAAAGACTGTACAGGATATGATGGATTATGTCATCCAAAAGTACCAAGAAGCTACAGACAGGTTTATCCCGGCCCAAAAAAGAGAAAAATGGAAAGCAACAGAAGAATCCATGGTTCAATCAGGAATGAGCGGTAGCGAAGCAACTGAGTAAATGAACATGGAGAAACTACAGGAATAACAGAACACCAGAGTGTAGGGAGAGATACCAGTGGGTACAAATGAGTACCTCAGAGTGAGGAGAGAAGCAGAGAGACAGTATGAAAATGACATCGCGAATAAAGCCAAGACCCAACCAAAACTGTTCCACAGCCACATCAGGAGGAAAACAGCTGTGAAGGAACAAGTGATGAAACAGAGAAAAGGGGAGAAGAGATACACAGAGAATGACAAGGAGGTCTGTGAAAAACTCAACAAGAGAATCCAGAAGGTCTTCACAATAGAACAAGGAGAAGTCCCTACACTAAATGAAGAGGCAAACCAAGCAACCTTGGAGAAATTTGACATTACCAGTGATGAGGTCAAAAGGAATCTGTTGGAGCTGAATGTGACAAAAGCTGTTGGGCCTGACAGAATCTCACCATGGATACTAAAAGAAGGTGCAGAGGCACTAAGTGTGCCACTCTCTATGATGTATAACAGGTCACTGGAAACAGGAGACCTACCGGAAAGCTGGAAAACAGCTAATGTAGTCCCAATATACAAGAAGGGTGACAGACAAGAGGCGCTGAACTACAGGCCAGTTTCCTTAACTTGTATACCATGCAAGGTGATGGAGAAGAGTGTGAGGAAAAGGCTCGTAGAGCATCTGGAGGGAAATAGCTTTGTAACACACCACCAGCATGGGTTCAGAGATGGTAAATCGTGCCTCACAGGTTTAATAGAATTCTATGACCAAGTAACACAAATTAGGCAAGAAAGAGAAGGGTGGGCAGACTGCATTTTCTTGGACTGTCAGAAAGTCTTTGACACAGTACCTCAAAAAAGGCTGTTGTAAAAGTGTGGAGCAACAGGCAGGAGTAAAAGGTAAGGTGCTCCAGTGGATAAGGGAGTATGTAAGCAACAGGAAACAGCGAGTAACTGTGAAGGGGGGGACATCAGAGTGGAGAGATGTCCACAGGGCTCTGTACTTAGACCTATCCTGTTTCTAATATATGTAAACGACCTTCCAGAAGGTATAGACTCATTCCTCTCAATGTTTGCTGATGATGCAAAAATTATGAGAAGAATCAAGACAGATGAAGATAGACAGACTACAGGATGACCTGGACAAACTGGTGGAATGGTGTAGAAAATGGTTACTAAAGTTCAAATCAGGAAAGTGTAAAGTAATGAAAATAGGCGAAGGGAACATAGGGCTGAACACAATGCACCATCTGGGAGGTGATATCCTGCAAGAGTCAAATAGAGAGAAAGATCTGGGGGTTGCTATCACACCGAACCTGTCTCCAAAGGCCCACATCAAAAGGATATCATCAGCGGCATGTGTTAGACTGGCCAACATAAGAACTTCCTTTAGAAACTTGTGTTAGAAATCGTTTAAGACCTTGTATACCACTTATGTAAGACCAATCCTGGAGTATACAGCTCCAGCCTGGAGTCCGTACCTAGTTAAACACAAGACAGAGTTAGAGAAGATTCATAGAGGTATGCCATCAGACTAGTCCCGGAACTGAGAGGTATGAGCTACAAGGAAAGGCTAAGGGAGCTGAACCTCACATCCCTGGAAAACAGGAGAGTAAGGGGAGACATGATAACCACCTACAAAATTCTCAGGGGAATTGAGAGAGTGGATAAACTCTTTAGCACGGGTGGAACACGAACAAGGGGACACAGGTGGAAACTTAGTACCCAGATGAGCCACAGTGACATTAGAAAGAATTTTTTCAGAGTAGTTAACGAATGGAATGTATTAAGTAATGATGTGGTGGAGGCTGACTCCATACACAGTTTCAAATGTAGATGTGATAGAGCCCAGTAGGCTCAGGAATCTGTACACCAGTTGATTGACGGTTGAGAGGCGGGACCAAAGAGCCAGAGCTCAACCCCCGCAAGCACAACTAGGAAAGTACAACTAGGTGAGTACACACACACACACACACAACGAGACAACGAGACAACGAGACAACGAGTCAGTGTGAGGGGTGAGGTCTCAGATTGGCGAGACGTTACGAGTGGAGTACCGCAGGGGTCAGTCCTTGGACCTATACTGTTTCTGATATATGTAAATGATCTTCCAGAGGGTATAGAATCGTTTCTCTCAATGTTTGCCGATGATGCAAAAATTATGAGGAGGATTGAAACTGAGGACGATAGTAGGAGGCTACAAGATGACCTAGACAGACTGAGTGAATGGTCCAACAAATGGCTGTTGAAGTTCAACCCGAGTAAATGCAAAGTAATGAAACTAGGTGGTGGAAATAGGAGGCCAAACACAGGATACAGAATAGGAGATGAAGTACTTAATGAAACGAACAGAGAGAAAGATCTAGGAGTTGATATCACACCAAACCTGTCTCCTGAAGCCCACATAAAAAGAATAACGTCTGCGGCATATGCGAGGCTGGCTAACATCAGAACAGCGTTCAGGAACCTGTGTAAGGAATCATTCAGAATCTTGTACACCACATATGTAAGACCAATCCTGGAGTATGCGGCCCCAGCATGGAGCCCGTACCTTGTCAAGCACAAGACGAAGCTGGAAAAAGTCCAAAGGTATGCCACTAGACTAGTCCCAGAACTAAGAGGCATGAGTTACGAGGAAAGGCTGCGGGAAATGCACCTTACGACACTGGAAGACAGAAGAGTAAGGGGAGACATGATCACAACCTACAAAATCCTCAGAGGAATCGACCGGGTAAACAAGGATAAACTATTCAACACTGGTGGGACGCGAACAAGGGGACACAGGTGGAAACTGAGTACCCACATGAGCCACAGAGACGTTAGAAGGAACTTTTTCAGTGTCAGAGTAGTTAACGGATGGAATGCATTAGGCAGTGATGTGGTGGAGGCTGACTCCATACACAGTTTTAAATGTAGATATGATAGAGCCCAGTAGGCTCAGGAATCTGTACACCAGTTGATTGACAGTTGAGAGGCGGGACCAAAGAGCCAAAGCTCAACCCCCGCAAGCACAAATAGGTGAGTACAAATAGGTGAGTACACACACACACACACAGGTACAAGAAGCTGTGTGTGTGTTTGGGACGCTTCCCCAGCGAGAGGGCGTGACGTCAGGGGGTACCTAGCAGCATCATGAGTAATGATAGGGAGGTGACTTGCGACAGTGGCCCCTGGCCGGTGGAGTGGTGCAGGACGAGCCTGAGCCTCTCGCCTCCTTCGCTCTCCTCACCGACCACTACACTAGTATACATACTTTCCCCTCGGTATACACAGTCCCCCCCCCCCCTCAGTATACACATTCTCCTCTCAGCGTATACAGTATCCCCCTTTCGTTACACAGTGTCCTTTCAGTATTAACAATCCTCTCAATATACAGTCTCTAATCAACATTCATCCTCCCCTGTGCATGCACAGGCTGGTGTATCAAAAAGAATCCTAAGGCGGGTGAGGGGAGTACCTCTCGGGAAGGAAGCAAGAGGCTACAGTGAGAGCAGAGCTATCACAGTAGAAAATTGGGTAATGAGTGTAGCACCACAAGGGTCAGGACTGGGGGCCCATCCTGTTTATAATATATGTCAACACAACCAGACAGAAAAAAAATTATCTCCTTTATTTCAAGCTTATAGAAGATACAAAATTAATGAGAAGAAGCAGGACAGATTCTTGCCTCCAGAGAAGGAGAAAGACCTACGAGCAGACGTAACCCACTAATCTAATGCCAGGTGGAGTATATTAACAGAAAAACATCAGCAGCGTATGCCATACTGTCTGTCTCATGTCTCATCCGTGAATCCTACAGAAACTGAGACAAAAAAAAAAGGCTTTCACGGTCCCAAGCACAATCTTATGTGGGACAATCTCGTGAAAATGGACAAAATAAAAAATTATAAAAGAAAATATGCAACAAGGCTCGTTCCAGAGTTGAAGAAACTGAGGTACAAGGAAAGAATGAGGGACCTGAACGCTACCACCGAGGAGGAGCAGATAGAGAGAGAGGGCAAGGGATATATTATATGCGTTATCTTCCGTTGAAAACTATTCTGATTAAGGGGGCCATAACTTTCACAATATGCAGTAAATGAAAACTTGTTCAATTTCAACCAAGATATTTCGACTAATTGTATATGAAAAGGACTTCAACTGGTCTAAATCTCAGCATCGAAGCCTAAATAGAAAGGGAGACAAAAAATATTTGCTTATGTGTCAAACAATTGTCAAAATGTTCAAAAATTAATATCAAACAAGATTCAACTGAAATCTTGGCTATGACTCAGCTATCACAATAGCATATAATAAAGGATTTTAATAATTAGTTTTATCCAATATATATTTAGTTTAACAAAAAAATTGGGATTTGTTTTCCCTAAGGCGTTTCTCATTTGTTTATCGGGCGATTTGCATGAAACTTGTACACCTTACTGAATGTAAGTCTATCTGTAAGGGTTCCAATTTTGGAGGAAATCGGTTGATGTCAACCTCAGCCACAGGTGGCAGAATCTTTGACTTCATTTGTTTTCAAGTAAATCATTTACAAC